>NC_136495.1:1782500-2110000 GCF_053919585.1 Euprymna scolopes
CTAATATTTAACTATTATACTCATAATATATACTGACAATATAAGTCAACAAATGTGTGCCTTTGATAAAATTGAAATGGAATTATGTATTTGTATTTTATTATATGGCAAGATAGAACTAATCTATGGATCGTAGTGGATCGTAGACGATAGTTTGAACGCTCATACATTTTATTTTTAATAAAGTGTACAAAAGCTTGACATACGAATAAATTGGTAACTTTTGCTGGTAATTAAAATGAGCGACACTTATAATTTATCACTAAGAAAAAAAAAGACTGATGCTAAAACAAAAAGTTGATTAAAGTCAATAAAACGAAGCAATGGAGTAAAGTAACGGAGATATGTCATTGCAGTTTTGGTTTATTATTGATGAATTCTTCAAATAAATCATATCTTGTTTAAATAGCTTTCAGACTGTAGATACTAGAAGACAGAAGATTTCAAAATGCCTTTTTTATATTTTGACAAACTGAATATATACGGGATAAGTTCAAAAATTTAGCTCTCGAAATAAAGACGTCGGAAGTAGATTCGGTTTACCTTAATATTGAACGGAAGTCACTAAGCATGAGACAAAATTGTGTTTTTATGATACCATAAGAAGTGTTAATAAAAAAAAACGTTCATACATTATTTATGACTAAATTCTGTGATAAAACTTCTTAAAGGCATAAATATATTATTTCAAAATAACACCATTTATATAAATTGAAAATAATAAAATCCTCGTTATTTTTCTAGTGATAACACAAGTGATAAAAAAGAAAAACTATTTATAGAAATGTAAAGAATTGAAGTTTATTATTTTTATTGTTTCATTATAATACAAGAAGTGTTTAATATTTTTGAAATAATTTTTTCAATATGGTTTCGTATTTCGTTTCAGGTTTAGTGACGCTCATTGCGTTTTATAATTAGGCACACCGAGTCCACTTCCGGCGCCCTAACTGTAAGTACTGAATTTTTGCTCTTAACCTTTACACGTATATAATCTCTTACGACAAGGAAAAGCCAAATATCCGTAAATGATTAAAAAATAAGAAAAATTGACAGAAGGATCTCTAAACAGTTTTTAGACGGTTTAATGGAGATCATTTTTCATATATTGTTAGATTATTGAGTCTCAAGCAGCTGCGAATCTGACAATATTGCTCGCACTATTTCCATCAATGTTCGGTTAATTTTTCAATAATTTATTCATGTTGTATACCATTCTTTCTTAAATAATATTTTAAGTATCTTGAAGTGTCTTTCTCCGCATTTTCACGGGGTAAAGTTTTGTTCAGTGAATTAATCAATTATGGTTTTCTATTTCATAAACGATTTAAAACATCAGTTTTTGTATGTATGAACACATAAATTTACACAGATCTTTATTTATCATCAATAAATGCGACAAAGTATTCAGCTCCACCGATTTTTCCTCTATTCGACCATACACATCCCGATGTACAAATCCGAAAAGTTAAGTTGCTCACCTTCAACCAGCTTTTGGAAACGAGGAACAATCATTTATTCTATCCACGCACAACGGAGAGAAATTGTTATCCTTCGTTCCAACATAGTCGCGACGAGTTACTTGTTGGACTCTGTATTGTTTCTGAAAATAATTTGCTTCAACTCCCATGCGAAATCTCTTTTTTGTGTTACAATCGAGCATGTAACTTCTTTTACTTATATTCATGATTAAATCGACGAGGAAAAAGAGAAATTGTCAGCTGGCCGATACTGCAAACACTTGCTGAGAGCTATATCAACGAGTGCCAAAACACACGGACGAGAGAATATATATATATATATATATATATATATGTGTGTGTGTGTGTGTGTGAGTGTGTGTGTGCGTGTATGTGTGTGTGAGTGTATTTAAAAATAAAACTATATATATATATATAATTATATATATATATATATATATATCGGAATGTCTTCGGATCTAATTGCATTATATTATAATAAACGGCTGTTCTGTTTACAAAAGAAGGCTTCTTGAGGCAAGCGTAGACACTCCTCAAGGTCCGAAGATTATGTGAATGAGTACGGCATAAATAAAGAAAATAAAACAATGCTGGAATTCTTTGCACATGACGGACTTTTAGTAATAGAAAACCCAGTGGTGTTAATTAGAACGTCTGTAGATCGGTTTATCTCGTTCTAAATTTTGCTAGGTATGTGTTGTTGGACACTACAAGTAAATCTTATTGTCGTTCGAACGATTAATTCAGCACTGCAATTACATTTGAATCGATAAATGAATTAGCCTCGTAGTGGGGTGGATAAACCACTTTTTTACAAAAGTACGACACAAATTGTTTCGTAGAGATAAGAACACGTACATAAGAAGACAAATAATAATTTGGAACTGTTAAACTTTTTATGAAAGATCATGCTGAATGCTCTTATCGATTACACTTTGCTGTTTTATTTTTATGCAGAAAAAACCATTACTGCAAAGAAATATTCTCAACAAATGGGTGAAATTCATCAGAAACCTCGGCAACAACACTCACCATTAATCAACAGAAAAGGCCAAATTCTCCTCTGCGACAAGACCGGACTGCACGTTGCTAAACCGGCGCTGCATAAGTTGAACGCATCATGCTACAAAACTCTGCAACAAACGCAATACTCTCCAGACCTTTTACATATCGATAGCCACTTTTTCAAGCAGTTCGATAATTTATCTGTGAGAAGTGCTTAAAAAACCTAAGCGATATCAAAAAATTATTCAGCAACGTCATCGCGACTAAAACGCAAATTTTTACGGTACTGGCATAAATACACTTGTTTTGCGTTTGACTAATAAATTTTTGTTTGATCCGAGATATGTGCATCTGAATTTGAAAGTGAAAATCCGCAACAACTTCTTTGTCAACCTAATAATTTGTTTGACGAATAGTTCAAGTCTTTCATCCGAATTTGTTTAAGAACAAAGCATAAAGTTACAATGTGTTATGATGAAAATCAGATTATACTTTTGTTTGTTAAGACAAAATATATCTCAGCGCGTATACATTGCTGTAAATCTAGGTTCAAGGTAAATTAGTGTAAGGTAATTATATTGATTTTTTTCAATACATTGTGGAAAGCTAAATTGTAATTGCGCTCTCCTTCGTGTGTATATTTTAAGGCATAGTGCAGGCTATTAAGTAAATAGAAGAATTTATTTGCCTCGGTTTGTTTATTGAAAAAGAAAAAAAAGATGTCATCTACCTGTCGACGGTTTTATGGGTACAGATTATAATTGTTTTTTGTTAGAAACCAACAGAAATGTTTACTATTATTGTGTTTGAACAGATCCATGGGTATACCATTAATTTGACTATACATTATATAATTAAAACTAAATCCAATGGATTTACTGGCATATGTTAAAGCTCAATGAAAATGCTTTCATCAACGGAGAGAAGATGACTAACTTCGATGTAAAAAGTCAGCAAGGATATCTTTTGATTCTTAAATACAAAAACAGGTGAATATGTCGCAAATATTGTAAAAGCATATAAAATTATCAACAAACTTAATAAAATTAGGAAAGTAAAATGAAGCAATTAATCAGGGTGTTCAATTATACTATCTGTAGTTGAGTAACGTTCTATATTGTAAACTCATTTTGTGATGTGATGGTGTGATTGAATGAGTTTTCCTAACCCATACTTCTTTAGATAGATAGCACTTGGGCGTTTAATTTCACTAGCTATATCGGAAAGGAGTTTACTGTTTTTCACCCACTACCCACTAATGTAAAATTTTATTTCTGAGGAAGCTATTTCATCAGAAATGTCGATAAGTTACAATTGGACATTTTTCGGTTTCATTCAGTATAACTACTATTTATCGACGTAATCTTGATGTAATACACCAGCTGAATATCCATTATGGTTGTTTCTAAATGCTTATTTAATAGTAGTTTTAATGACTGCAAACTGTCCCTACGTCATTTGCACTCTGAATGGGATACTAGTGTACTCGCGTAGCTATTAGCAACGACATTTAATTTAGTTTGTAATCCCTTACTTTATTCTCAGAAAGTATAATTGCTTGAGAAATGAGAATTGAAAATTTTGAAACTACTTCTTCACGTTTTACACTAAATTGTCTCTGAGATGGGTTCATTTGCTGATGACATCACGACATATAGCAGATACGATGAGAAAACGAAGGAACACGTATGCAAAGCAATGGCGGAAAACATACCGGAAGACCTCCAGTCTTAAGTAGAATGGGGACGAAATGGATGGTCACATTCAATGCTGCCAATACTGAACTTCTTTCCTTTAATAACTACAAGAAACTTTATCAACCACTAATAGGCATGGCTAATGATAAATTACCTGAAAATACTTTATCTGAACTCCTTCACGGGAAACATGAGTATGGACAGATAAATTGAGAACATTGCCAAGTCTGCTGCAAAGAAATTGGGTTCTCTCTACCGTGGAAGAAAGTTACTTACGCCTGAGAGTATCCTGTATTTCTACAAGGCCACCATTAGTCTATACGTGTATGGAGCATTGTTGGAACATTTGTGCTGGTGCAACTGTTACGACTCTTTCAATTAGGGTTCAAAAGAGAGTCGCCACCCTAATGGATCCCGCATTGTCAGTTAGGTTTCAACCCTGTCCCATCAACGAAATATTGCATTCCTCTGCCTGTTTTACTAGTATTTTAATGGTAGGTTTTACTAGTATTTTAATGGTAGGTTTTTCGACGAACTACAAGTCCTTGTATCCCCTTAACGTAAATCTCTAGACAACCTTGATATGCAGCAAAATCTTGCCACTATACAGTAGAAACCCCCAGCTGTATAAAAGTCTTCTGTTCTAATAGTGCCCTCGCTAGAACTGCTAGACTTTTGAAATCCTTTTCCGGGTCACTGTTTCCTTGACTGTATTTACATGCAGAAGTTCAGGGGTAATGTAAAGAGACATCTGACTGCTCACCTCTCAACACAGTATCCCTTTAAATTATATCTCAGATAGTTTCCCCTCTACATCAAAATTGCACTGTGCCTTGTTTGGAGTTAAAATGCAATAAAAGCAAGTAGAATACAAAATCTCAAAGCTTGAATCAGTACTATAAGTTCAGAAGATTTAGGATGTCCTTTTCTACATATGGATTTGTAGAAAACCCCAAATTTTTAGCATATTATTAATTTGAAGAACAATTTTCTAACGACCACGTTCTTTTTGTAAAATTGCAACATACGTTGCAAGCAGCACTTTATGACAGCTTGATAGTTTTTTTTACTATTTCTCTCAAAATATTGCATATTCATTTTTAAGCTTTTTTTTTTATTAAATGTGATTTTAACCAAGTAATAATGGATAAAAGCATTCTCGATTTTATAATCTTGTTATAACTTCGCTTTTTTATTTTAAATACAATAAACGAAATGCCTACATTATTATTCACGTAAAAATGCAGAAATATTTTTTGTTTTAGTTCTTAACCAAAACGATACAGTTTTATTTCTTAATTATACTTAGGTTTTATCTGGTTCTTAGAAGAAAAGAATAGAAAATACTAAACACAGAAAAATACCGTCGACATGATCAAGACAATAAGCAATAAACGAGAAACAAAAAGTCTAACTGAAATCGTTACATAGATAATTGTAAAGAATTACAGAAGAATCGGCTCGCTAAAACGCCAGGATATAACTACGAAAAAAGAAGCTTTAATTGACAAACACGACTTGCAAACGAAAGTCGCATAGATCAAGGCGTTTATAACTAATCACTAAATAGGTAAAAAAAGACAGAACCCAGGAAAATAGTAAGCACAGACTCTGTTGACAAAGAGAAAAAAGGTAACTTAATAAGTGTATGCGGCAAACCTATTTGAAAAATAAAATAATACAAAATAATTGCGTAGAAACGATTACAATGATTGCTTTTTGGACGTACAAATAGGATAGACAAAAACTGATAGCAGTGCTAGAGAACGAAATTTACAATATCCTCTGAGATAATAGTTTTATCTCATACTAATTTACAAGTATGAAAACCCTGGAAAATTATATATTTTGCCGCCGCAAGTAATTATATCAAGTAATCACAAACTGAAAATTAACGAGAAACAAAAACGAAGTAAATGCACTGAGATTGACAGAACACTGAACTGTATATTGAACATGATAGGAAAATCAATGAAATATAAAAAAAAAAATGCGAATAATGGGAATATGAAAAAAAAACGCTTAAAGCTAGGAGGATTTCGAATCAACGATGACACTACTACTATAAAATTGTCAGAAAAACACCTAATCAAGATTTCCATCTACGGAATTGCTGGAAATGTCATCTGAACCATCAAATCAATTCTCTCCGATTGGTTTACTGAACTAGTTTTTAATAAGTATAAATCCGAAGCTAACAGTGTTAACGCTGACGTACTTCAGAAATCTATTCTGAGCTTAACTCTTTTGATCTTCATCAACGATTTCCAAAATCACACTCTGAAATCTTTCGCCGACACCTACGCAGACGATGTTACCATATATGAAAACATTTCGTGTTTCATTATCTTTCAAAAGCCATTTCGCTTTTTCGACCATGCAGCGCATTTTCTCTCTCTTCACACACGCGAAAAAAAAAGAGTCCGATCTCTTCCTTTGCTCGATCGCATAAGTTCATTCATTTCTTTGATATAAGCGCGCGTACACTTGCTTAATTTGCATATGTGCTAAGATAGGTGCCGCTGCTAATAATTTCGTTAACCAGCTATCCTACGGCTACAGCTGATTTTCTCACTCGCACATATAGGTTCTATGGTACGATAAGAGCACAGCGCGTCATTATACACACACAAACACACACACATATGCACATATATGGAGTTCGATTTCTAGAAACAGTAAAGCTACGCTGATGAGAGAAACGCGCGTCTACGTAGATTACTGTTTTAAAAATAATATATATATATAATATATATATATATTATATATATATATATTACATATATATGCAAAGTATTAGGTTGGTGCAAAAACAATGTCGTTTTTTGACGACTGACTGCTCATCACACATCAAAATCCGCTCGAGAAATGGTTGTTTTTGTTGAGCAGATCGAGCGTAAAAGATAATTCAGAACGACGATTTTGGGGGATTTTTGTTCAAATTATGCCGCTCTCATTTATTCTAATTTTTGATTTCCCTATTTTCTTAAAAGTGCGAACGACTGTTGATTGGTTAACATCAAGTTCAACACGTACTTCTCGTGTGGTTTTGCGAAGATTGGCTTTCAAATATTTTTTATCAACTGCAGTCGGCTGGCCGCGAACGTTTTCATCTTCAAGGACCTCGTAACAATTCCTTGAACCACCGTTGTGCCGCACATTCGTTAGTGATTCCTGGGCCAAATGCATCATTGATACCACGAGCTGTGGCGAAAGCCTTTCGGCCTAGTTTGAACTCGAACAAGAAAATCGTGCGGATTAAAATTTTCTCAATTTTGTCGAAAAGCCTGCAAAATGAATGACGATATTGTGAATGAAGACGAATAACACGATTCGATAGAGCAAAAAACGCGCTTCAAAATGATATGTACCATGGCTATATATATAAATAGTTTAATTCAAAAATTATATATCAAATAAACATATGTGAAATAAAGATATTACTTTTGCACTAATATATATATATATGCATGTATATATATATATATATATATATATATATATATATATATATCCGTATTATTTAATTGATTTATCCATTTATCTAATGATTTACCCTTTTAAACAACTTACAAACACACACGTATATATATATAAGTGTATATATATGCATATATATATATATAAGTCTGCGTGTGTCTGCGTGCGATCCTGTGTGCAACAACGAAGTATCAGATAAATAAATAGGTAGATAGATAGATATGTGTACATATATATGTATATATTCATATATATATATATATATATATATATATATCCATGCAGCATTTCAGTTAATAGTATGATTGCATTTTTTGCGATATTTTTAATATAGATTTCATATTTTGTGTGTCTGTTTTTTGCATGTGATATTCACTTGAAATAAAGAACATACGTAAAACTCTAGAATCAAGTTATCTTTAGAATACTGTATTGATGTAGAAGTACAAAATGATTTGAAGTTAAAACCTGAAGATATATTTCTGGATATTATATCATATTTATGATCTTTGCTATTTTTCCTTTTGTTTGTCTTTTGTAGAAATGTGGGTCTCCAAAGATCGACAGAAACCGAATGCCAGAAGCAACAGACAACATCGAATGGTACGATACTTGAAAAAAATGGAAAACTGTAAGAGATGTACATAATCTAAAGACATTTAGTAGAAATTTAATTTTGCCATCTTGAAATATTGCTTGGAATATTTGAGAATATTATGAAAGGTCAAAACCATTAATGTAAAACCTTTGTGGAATCTGATACAGGGGCCAATGAAAAACATTAGGGAATAAACAAATATTAAGAGGTAAAAACGGGGTCAGTAGGAGAATGATATTCGCAGGATGACAATTTGTATCATATATATATATATATATATATATATATATATATATATATATATATATATATATATATATATATATATATATATATATATAACTACTTAATTTACTCACATAAAATTAATACACGAAAGTATAGATTTATGCGTAAACTTAAAGTATTTATTCAAAAGTGCTCAATACGTAGGTAGAGCTAGTTAGTAATTTATAAAATATATATGACGATTAAGCTACACTGAATATTCCGCGTTTCATCCACTCTAGGAATCTTCAGAGTCCTAGAGTGGATGAAACGCGGAATATTCAGTGTAGCTTAATCGCCATATATATTTTATAAATTACTATATATATATATATATATATATGTATATATATATATATATATATATATATATTGACAATACAAAAATGAATACTAGTGCATATAGATTTATTTATTAATTAATAAGGAAGATAGAGCGAGGAAGTAGGGATTATAAAAGCTCTTTATGCTTAAGTATTTCGAAGCTTAAAGCTTAATTTCAGAAGAGGGGATAGGGTGCTTGATAACACATTAAGAATTTGACGCTTAGGAATAGAAATATTAGAATCAATATTAGGATGTTTTTCATAGAGGAGTGTCAGGAATAGCCGGTGAGCTATTGAGATAACTTTATAATTTGGTTTATTAATAGGAGGGGTTATTCTATTTTATGTCCTGGTTATGTTATGAGTGACTATATTAGGAAGATTTCAATGTTCTTTTTTATTGTTATTGTAAGTGTACGTTATTTTACCTGTTTATTCTTAGTTTGTTAGGGCGCCAGGGTAGAAGTTTTAATTAGCTTCAAAAATACTTTTATTGACAGATGCATTAGATATTCTATTTGATGCCGATGGGGAAATAACAGGTATAGTGTTTTGATGAATTTATGTAAATAGTACAGTGATAGGTTGGGTTTATGGTAGGGGCTATAATTTTCTTCATTTCGATTTAGAGATACATTAAGAGGTGTTTTTTTCTCAATGTCTATAATTATAGTTAAGCAACATTTTCTAAATAATACCTTCCATTTAATGACAGAATTAAGAAAACCAGATCTTACCATCCAGGATCCCAATATTGTTTTTTTCATCTAAAAGGGTAAATATATTAAATTCTAAAACCAGAATTATACACCAGTGTTGGCATAAAAAATACAAATACGGACATCATTTAAACTTCGACGATAAGCCTCCTTCAAATAGAGACTTACCACAGTGGACCCATTTCTATCTATTAAATAGCCTTATCAGGTTATTTATAATTCCACTCCTTCATAACAATTATAAGATATTCCAGTCCTTATAGATAGTTGAACTCACAAATAACTTTACACACGCAATAATATATATACAATCTTTTCCTACTATAGAACCTATTTAAGATTATTTCATCATATTTACCTTCCTACAACAGTCTCCACCCGTTATTAAGTTTACCAACTTAAAACGTTCAATTCATTTAACAATGCATTCAACCAATATTATAATTCATTTCCACTACCTTTAATTCATCGCTCACCTATCTTCTAGTACATGCATCGACAATACAATTCCCCCAGCATTTTACTTTGATAACACTGGTCAACAATTTTTTTTTTCTTTGGCAGACCATCTAGGAGTGTTTTCTGGGGTTTTGAAGGTCGCTGATTACGAATATAACATTGGTTTTGCCAGATTGGCTCTAGTTTAGAAGATACTGATAGCCCCAAATAAGCCTAAACTGCTAAAATTCTCCCTGAAATACTTCAATATAGAAGCAGTAAATAATGTCTGATATTATTGAATCATTATAATGATTATGTATATATTGAAGTATTTCAAGGAGAATTTTTATATAATTATTTATATAGGGAGAATTTTTACATAATTATATACTGTAATTACTTAATAACATGTTCCATAAATATAGTTGCAGTATAAATTAAACAGTAATTAAGAATTTTCTTTTTAATTCCAGAGTTGAAAATGAGTTCCAGAGAGAAAATGAGTTCTTCTAGAAGATGTTGCAGATATGAACCGGATGTCTTTTGTTACATCTGTTGACAGTATATGATGGCACAACAAAAGAGGAATATTACAGACTTTGTCAAGAAGGCGTACAAAGCATATTCGATATGATACTTGGTGACCAAGACAAGTCTTGGGCCCCACATATGGTGTGCAAAACCTGTGTAGAAAGTCTCCGCGGTTGGACCAACGGTAAGCTGAAGTTGAAGTTTGCTGTACCAATGGTGTGGAGAGAGCCCAACAATCATTTTGATGACTGCTACTTCTGTCTCAATGACATGACGGGGTTTAACAAGCACAAGAAAGCAAATTGGCAGTATCCGAGCCCGGATTCTGCTATCCGTCCTGTTGCGCACTCTGAGGATCTACCTGTGCCTGTTTTCACCAGTTTGCCTGAAATCGATGAAACCGAAGAGATTCCAGCTGATCTTTCAATATCAAGTGATGATAGCTGTAGTGACTATGAAGAACCCTCAAATGGCCCTCAGCTTTTCAATCAATCTGAACTTAATGACCTAGTGCGAGACCTTTGTTTGTCGAAGGAGCAGTCTGAAGTTCTTGCATCACGACTCCAAGAGAAAAACATTCTTGATTCTGGCACAAAAGTAACATACTATAGGACAAGGGAAGGCAGCTTGCTTCGTTTCTTTTCTAAAGAAGACGACCTGGTCTTTTGTAATGACGTTTCTGCACTTCTTAACTGCATGGGGATCTCATCATATGACCCAGCAGATTGGCGTCTCTTCATAGATAGCTCGAAAGCAAGTCTACAAATTGTACTTTTGCACAATGGCAATAAGTTTGCTCCTGCACCAATTGGCCATTCTACCAAGATGAAAGAAGAGTATGATGCTATCAAATTTGTTCTTGAAAAGCTGAATTACAACACTCATAAATGGCTGATTCGTGTGGACTTGAAAATGGTGAATTTTCTGCTAGGTCAGCAAAGTGGGTACACAAAGTATCCCTGCTTTCTTTGTTTGTGGGATAGCAGAGCAAGAATCCAGCACTGAAGAAGGGAGAACTGGCCAGAACGAGAAAGTCTCGAAGTCGGCACAGCCAACGTCATCAATGAGCCTTTGGTACCCAGGGATAGAATCATCTTCCCTCCATTGCACATAAAACTAGGGCTCATGAAGCAGTTTGTTAAGGCGTTGAACAAGGATGGGGATTGCTTCAAGTACATATGCAGGCAATTTCCAGGTCTTTCCATCGAAAAAGCTAAAGGTGGCATCTTCGATGGACCTCAGATTCGAACGCTCATGAGGGATTCTGACTTCACTAATCATATGAACACGGTTGAGTTAAATGCTTGGGTGTCCTTCACAGATGTAGTGACAACCTTTTTGGGAAATCACAAAGCTGACAATTACAAGCAATTGGTCCGTAAGATGCTTACTGCATACGGAAAACTAGGGGCAAATATGAGCATTAAAGTTCATTTCTTGTTTAGCCACCTCGACAGATTTCCTGGTAATCTTGGTGATTACAGTGATGAGCAGGGAGAGAAATTCCATCAAGACATCAAAACAATGGAAGAGAGGTATCAAGGCAAATGGGATGAGCACATGATGGCAGACTACTGCTGGAACCTTTCGAGAGACTGCCCAAAAGTTGCTCACAAGCGAAAATCGTATAAACGTCAATTTTAGTTTTGTGAATAAAATATTTTTTGTGTGTTCATTGTAACTAAGAATCTAGTGTATAATGCTTTGCATTAATTTATGATATATAACTGATTATGTAAATGTTTTTTTCACTTGGAGAATTAAAATTCAGCAAATTTTTAGCAAATTTTTTGTATATCCTCGAAATCTATTAAAAGTGTTCAGTTATAGGATAAATGAAATGATGTTATATCTAACTTAACTTGTTAGATTGAGATTTTACAGTCTTTGTGGTTTAAGATTATCATAAAAATCAATATCTGACATGTATGCACTATTTAGCCGTTTTTTGTACGTTTAGCTATGGTCGCGAATGGGTGATTTCAGACAAACGACCCCCCTGTGATATCTCAAAAACTAGAGCCAATTTGAAAAAACTAATGTCAGATTCGGTTTCAGCACCCTTGAAAACCCCAGAAACCAGTCTTACTTTGCCTGCCAAAAATATTGTGTTGACCAGTGTAAATAATCTATTATAATCTTTATATATTATCTCTGCATATTTATCTTGAATATTTCTTAACCCTTTTAAACTTTCTTTGTTTCATTTACGCTACTCTGATTATTAATGGAACCATATTTCTCATTTTAATAAATTGAACTTACATGACGTCAGTTTCGATCCCGGCTTTGTCTCCATCCAAGTCTCACATACAATAACTGTACTCTTTGCGCTTTAATACGCTGTTTATAACACTTTATATCTAATTCCGTTTAAGTTTTTGAAAACTTTGAAATTCGAATTAAAATAAACTATAACCTCATAGTGGTCTGTCTTAATTCGGTCGAACACTTATGAAAGGTTAAACATTCTCCATTTCAATGTAATATATATATATATATATATATATATATATATATATTTCCACCAATCATAGCTAACAATTCCATTTTGCTAGCGTCCTGCTATGTTTATTCATTATATTTTATCACTATTTTAAGTACCTAAAGGAAAAATAATAACAGATTACGCATCTGAGTGTAGTTTACAGACACATTTTATATTTCACATGTGTGACCCTCCTCGCCCTTTTAATCTTATACACCGCTATTGATTGTCCACAGTTTGAACATCCCTTATCCCACATCAATAGTCGCAAATAACCCCCACCATCATTCCAGTCGTTATACTTTGCTCTCCTCTCTCTCTCATCGCACTTAAAAACTCTTACACTCTCCATAATCGTAGTTTTTCTTCCTCCTTTCTTCCTTCTATCTATATCGCATTTTTAAATTACATTTTCACCCCAAACAAGGCACTTGGATGTAGGAGGCTATTATCAGGAACATACATTGAAGAGCTATTACGCGAGGAGTTGAGCAACAAGTTGTCTATTTACATAAGACTTAAACTTCTGCATGTCAGTACAGTTGGGGAAGCAGAAACTCGGAAGGAAATTCCAAAGTCTAGGAATTATGGGGAAGAAAGTATCAGAGTAGAAGGCTTACTCACATCTAGGGATGTGTATATGTAGGGGTGATACTATGCTGCTTGTCGAAGGATTGTAGTTCGTCGGAGCACCCACCATCACAATACTTGTAAAACAAGCAGAGGTATGCAACATTTCGCTGATGGGACAGAGGCTGAAGCTTAGATAACAGTTCAGGACCTATTAGGTTGGCGACTCTATAAAACCCTGTCCAGGAGCTAGAGACTAATAGCAGATGCACCAGCCCAAATGTGACAACAATATTCTATACATAGGCGAATGGTGGCTTTGTAGAGGTACAGGATACATTCAGGTGTAAGTAATTTTCTAGCACGATTATAAAGCGCACCTTCTTCGCAGCAGTCTTGAAAATGCTCTCGATATATCTGTTCTAATTCATGCCCCGTGAATGTTTAGCCGAAGTACTTTCAGGTAATGTATATTTAGACATAGCTATTGGTGGTTGAGAAAGTGTCTTGTAATTATTAAAGAAAACGAGCTTAGTCTTCGCAGCATTGAACGTTACCATCCATTTTTACCTCATTCCACAACAGACTGAGTTTCTGCCTCTAAGATTTCTGACATTGCCTTCGATAGGCATTCATTCGTTCCCCCCCCCCGTGTCTATTATAGAACGTGATATCGTCAGCAAATATACCCATCTGAGAGACTATTTTATCGGGGAGGACAGTTATGAATATCAGGAATAATAAAGGCGCAAAGATCGACCCCTGATGTACACCCGCATTTATATCATTGTTTAGACGTATGACCATACAGAACAATATGGAATATTCTCTTATTTAAAAAGAATTAAATTATGTGGATCATTCGTCCAGTAATATCATAGGATCGTATTTTTATGGGAAGAACATCATGCCATACCTTGCCAAAAGCCTAAGAAATATCTAGTGCTATTGCCCTTCCCTCTCCTGTCTTATCCAGTGCATATTATATACGTTCAGAGATTACAATTAGAATACCTGTAGTAGAACAGGCTTGCCTAAATCCATATTGATAGTTGGACAGAAGTTTAGCGGTCACTACTTGTTTCTCACAATTACTTCTAGCGTCTATAAACTTTTGTCTGTTTGTACTGGATTTATGCCGGATAAATCTACAGTACGCATGTTGCCTCTGAGCAATGGTAGCTGCGCATGTAGAAGCAAACTATTAGGGAGAATGGGGTTTATTATAGAACTTCCGTGTAGGAACATTTACATCAATACCTGCTTTGAACCATTCAGTGGTCTCATTTGTGCACTGCTCTGCAGGAAAGCAAAATATATTTCCCCATGGGGCATCTCTGATATAATCTCTAATGGCATCCAAGTCACTTTATTGTAGCATTTTGTCTTTTTGGTCAATGGCTCTTGAAATTTAGATCGAGAGTTTAGAGTGATGTCTACCATTATCACAGCATTCCCGTGTAGGCAATTGGGATTTGTTACACAATCCTCAGAAAGTGTTGTCACAAATAGATCTAGAATTGAGACTTCCTGATCCTGACGATCTGGGAGACAGGAATGTTGCTGTCTGTGTCACGGAATAGCATATATAAAGTTGTGGATGATGCTATCAGCTGTGTATGTGTAGATAGAGAAGCCAAGCGAATTATTGTGGTGGGCGTTTAAGTTACCAAATACATGTATTTGGGCGCTGGTGTCAAGAAAATGCTACACTAATGCTAACAGAGACATGATAAATTAGAGTAGAGGCGTAGGTCGAGGGAGACCGACATAGAGAATATAGGTAGCTAATGCTATGTTGTAAAGTTAGTTTAAAGCACACGAAGGTCTGGTCATGTGATCCTAGTTTAGATCCCCTAGTTATAAGGAGGTGTTACGCATATAGACCTCAAGTCCGTGCATGTGTCTGTCAGAATCCTTACGACAAAGTGGAAGATAACCAGACATGTTTAAGATGTTAGAGGAGATGGAGGAGTGCAAGTTTGTTTCACCAAGTGCTCAGATATTCATCGAGTTTGCTAATAGAAATTATTCTACATTATCTACGTTAGTTCTAAGACCACGGATATTTGTAAATGCAAGCGCTGTGGGTCTGGTTTAATTGTTATTTTGTATTGAGCTCTCATTTAATTTTATTTAGTAGTTTCAGTTTAGAGTGAGAGGTGCTAAACAAAGCGGATGTTCATAGCTACCATTAACA
The DNA here is from genome assembly GCF_053919585.1 of Euprymna scolopes. Taxonomy (NCBI): domain Eukaryota; kingdom Metazoa; phylum Mollusca; class Cephalopoda; order Sepiida; family Sepiolidae; genus Euprymna; species Euprymna scolopes. Next base: position 1,798,304 of record NC_136495.1, read on the forward strand.
CTAGTAGACCATCAGCTTATTCCTCATCAACAGAAATCAGGGTTCCTTTCCGTGCACGAGATGGCACTACAAGCATCGCGATATTATACAACTGATGATATAGAACCCACTCTAAGCAATAACAAAAAAGTAAGGGGTTTGGTATTGTTAGTCGGATATAGCAGCCAGAAACTGTCAAACCGGTACCCTCAAACCTGTCAGTCAAGAGTAGTTTAGTCCAATCATGTTAGCACACATGGTAAGCAAACACCTCCTTAAATGTCCAGGTTTAGGGGAAGGGAATACAGCGGATGTGGGAAGATGACATTCATTGCCCTAGTCAGGAAACAAGGCTAAACACTGGGCGTCTCTAACGAGTCCTAGTTGTGCCACCTCTGATTTTCACTAATAAGCAAAGAAGTTTTAAGAATGTAGGGCGATAGGTAGAGCCTATCTACTCTTTAAGCAGTTGAAATATGCAAACCGGTTATTTGATCAAGTCACCAGCTCTAGGGAGGTTGTCGACCAGGACTTAGGAGGCCTCCTCCCTTTTACTAATGAGGTTTGTCTGTGTTTTAGTGATTTATTTCCCTTTTTGACGGTGTACATTTTCTAATATTTCCATTTATCTAGACCAATCAGAATGCGTCTCCTCTTGCATTATTCTATAACTGAACAAACAGTATGTCGAACAAGAACTGTTAGCATAAATTCTGAATATTTTCCGTATTTTTCAATGAGACATTTTATCATCAATTATCTCATATATTCTCATTAAAATCTTGGACGCCTTCGAAAACGGACAGTTTCTACCACCACCAGATATTTCACATTCAGACTTGCATTATTTTTGCCGATTTGAGCAAGTCTCATTGAAACTAGTTCAATAAAATATATAAATGTTGTCTATTTTATTATTCACAACACTTCACATTTTTATCACTATATATTCATATAAATATGCATATAAATATGCATATTTATATGAATATATAGTGAATAAAAATATGCATATTTATACGTATAATTAAAAATTACTTTTAAAAAAGTAATCGTTTTACAAGAACAGAATTTCTCATATATGACTCTTCGAATTACGATAAAAACAGGGCGCATCTTATCCAAGATTCCAATTTCTATATGCACCCCTGTCATGTAAACATTTAAGAAATCTCGAAACCATTATATTCACACTTATGAAAGCCAGAAGGTCACTTGAGGATAAGGGGTAATGGATGTAACATGGAAGTGTAGTAATTACATATGGTGTAAATTGGGTAGAATTTGATTGTTTTTTGGGGGCGGCTAAACAGTAACTTGTTTACATTAGATTTGAAGACTACCAATGTTTTATTGAACCAGGAACCAGGAAGCAGGTCAGCGGAACAGTGTTTCAAAGGCGGGCAGTTCTGGGAAAGAAGCTTTTAACTTTCTTTCATCTATAATTCCCTGGTAACCATGGAATTCGTTTTTTTCTCTCAAATTTAATCTATTTTTCTATAAAATGTTTAATTCTTCATATATATGCCGTTTACTTTTACTTCTTTCCTCATCTATTTTTTACTATCTTCCGATTTCTTCTTCTTCTTCTTCTTTTTATTATTATTATTAGTAGTAGTAGTAGTATTATTATTATTGGTGGTGGTGTTATTCTTGTTTTGTATTTTATTTTACATCGTTTTGTATTCTTAATATCTTACTACTATTTTTATTTAAGTAATTTTTAATATCACGATCTGTGCCAGTGGGTTAAGTGACCGACATTTTCTCTATTTCAACATACAGTGCTTACCAATGAGATCCCCGTTCTTAAAGGGGCTAAAATATTATATATATATATATATATATATATATATATATATATATATATACATATGTGTGTGTTTGTGTGTGTGTTCTACCAATGGCATGTGTCATATTTTGTTGAATCAAATCTGATATATGAATGGACATTTATTGAATACAGCGAAAGATTGCTGTTTTTTTTTTAAGTTGATATGTCAAGCGAATCAGATTAGCAATCCACAATCAGTCAGTCTTTGGTTTTGGTGACATCTTTCTTTTTGGTTGTACCTTTTCATTTGCAATCTTTAATTTTATTGCAGTTTTATTCTTGTTTTACTGTATACTTCATACAGTATTTTATATTTTCATTCCTAAAGCAGATAAGAAAATCAGGATTTACTATGACGTGAAAATAATGTTACGTTTACGAAGTTGGATCGCCATTTTTGAGCGAACGAATCTAGAAAATGTCGAATTGATAAAGCGCTACAGGAATACAGATCAGATGAAGCAATATTCGAAATCCTACTGATTAGAGTCCTGTACTCTATATATGTTTTCATTTTAACCTGGTAAGACTATCGCTTTTACAAATCTACTTCAATGTAATTGTTTTCTGTACAAAAAAAAAATAAAATAAGTTAAAATGAAATAAATAAATAAATTTATATACGCTAGGATATTGAGGATTGCTATTGATAATTGTGATCTTTTGTTTACGCTTCGGCGAAATAATCAGTAAAATGCTTTTCAAGGGGGATAACTCTGAATAGCTCATTTTCTTAATTCAAACTAAGACACGCAAAAAAAGTAAGTATTGTTTTTTCGAAAGAGAAAAACACGCAATCCAGTCTGTTTAGTTTCATACAGAAAAAAGGAAAGAAAAATATTTGTTCTATTGCTAATCCATTTTACATTATTTTCTTCTAATAAGAAAAAAAATAAATAAGTATAAAAAAGACTACAAAATAGGAACAGTTGTTGTGTTTCTGTGTGTTTCAGCTGTCGATTTACAGTCGTTGTTGTATTTTCTCATCTAAAACTTTTCTAAATCGTTACGAAATAATATGTGGTTTTTTAAACATATTCATTGAATTCATTTAACACTTGTTTTGTACAATTAATTGTTTTGTTGTTTTATCCTGTGCTTAAATGTTTAATATGGAGCAAATAACTGAATTCATAAAAACCATGTTGTTGGTCCTGCAAATGCAAAAAAGCAAATGGAATATTTACAAAAACAAGAATTAAAACCAAGTAAATTATTACAAACTATATTAACGAGACAAGTAGGAAAACATTGTCGGTTTACACATGAAAGAAGTACAAACTCTTTATCAGAACTTTTGTATGCTGTTTTTTCAGCGTAATTTAGAAGATATGAAAATACTTTTTCTAAAAAATATCAGTCGGTGTCTGACAAGGAAAAATCATTCTTGGTACTCAGGCAAATACCAAGTATACAATTTTCAGTCTCCCAAAGAAACCTGAAAATATTTCTTTTAAAGAAACGATAGATATAGTATCGAGAATTTTCCTGGAGCAGGACATCTTATTTTATACGCGCCATAACCGTCTAAATATTGGAAAACTAGAGAAGGATTTTATTGCATATGTAGGAAAAGTAAATTTTCAATATGAATTATACAGCATAAGAGACCTCAAAGAGGATATGTTTAAATGGTTAATATTTAATCAGGGTTTAACTGCCGCTAAATACCTAAAGGAAAAATAATAACAAATTACCCATCTCCAAGTATATTATCAATCATGAATAACAAATTACCCATTCGTCCAAGTATATTATCAATCATGTATGAAGACACTGAGATAACTTTACAAAAAGTTATGGAAGAGTGACAAAAGCTGTTGAATTTGAAACAGGACAATACAAGTATTGAAGAAAAAATATTGCGAAAGTACAAAGAGTTAAACAACATGTCCACCATTAACAATACTGTAGAACTTGTGGAGGGAAAAATTACGTTGCAAAAGAAATTTAAAAATAAAATATGTTATGATTGCGGACATAAAAGTAACAAATCAACGGTATGCAAAAAGAAAACAACCGTAAGCCTGAAAGAATAAATACCATCGGATCAAAAAAAGAGTCCATGGCTTGTAAGAATATATATATATATATATATATATATATATATATATATATATATGGGGGGTGTATTTAAATGTAATGTGTAGAAGGCGGTACAATGCAGAGGTAACGAAAAGACACAAGCTGAAGCAGCTGAGAAGGTTTTATTAATACAACTTACAAATACATGCGTACATATTCATATATTTCTTATACACATTATATTTATATTTGCACAGTGGTCAACTGGGAAAGTCGGTCTTGTGGTATATCCGTGTAATATAATATTTACAGAAAGATCTCTTCGTCAGATATTTATTTGACTTTGGTTGAAATGTCCTTAATTTAAATGAAAAATGAGAATGAACTAAATATAAAACAATGTTTAGACTTTATTTCCTTATTGAATAAGTTTTTAAAATCACATAAATAAGCTAGCAGATATTCCTGTAAATAAACAAAGCAAATTCACTATACGAAACTTAGGTAGTTTCGTAAAGATGCAACTTAGTTAATTAGTCCGGTTTAAAAAATGTTTAAATTTAAAAAATGAGTTAAATTAAATAAAGAAATGTAGAGATGTAATTTAAGAAAGCGATAAATAGTATTAGTAAAACATATTTAATGGACATACGTAATTAGTGGTAATATCGTTTGATATTTCGTTTGAAATTCTTTTTTTTAATAGAGATACGAAAATAGATTGATATATAAATTAAAAAAAAATACTCTGCAAAGATGCGATAGAGGTAAAGTGGTCTGGCTTGTATTCTTTTCCTTATAAAGGAAATTCTATTCCATAATGCTTTATTGTTAAAGTGTTTTTATTCAATAAGTCTGAGGAAGGGCTGTTCTTGTGAAAATTTTCAAATGACATAATGTTTGGATTTGTCCAAATGGTTTGGAAACAATTGTAACTAACAATGGAATACACTTTTCGTTGCTATCAACCCATTCTTTGAAGTATTGGTTTTGGTAAAACAATATATATATATATATATGTATATATATATATATATATATATATATATATATATATATACATACATATATATGTATATAAATATATATATATAGAAAGAGAGAGAGACAGGGAGAGAGGGAGACATGATATGAAAGGAATAGACACTAAGAGAAATATTTTTCCTGAGATGAATATATGCTTATTTATATTTACAGATAAGAATAGTACTAAAATAACTTAAAGAATCTCATTGAAATTGCATCTAACAACATTGAAGCATGCCACAAACCAAAGGTTCATAAGTTCATTCAGAATTTCTGTGAGTACGAATCGTGGGTCAACACAAAGATGGGATTAATCAAGAGAAAATAGTAGACCATCTTTAAATACACCTTTCTACTGTTATAGAGCGAACGGACGATTCACAATAGTAGCCAAAGAGTGCACATACCTCATCTCCCTCTGAAAGAACAGTGCGGTTTTTGAAAAGAAATGTTGAAAAGGATCTTTTGTGCTAAACTTCGACGTTGTAATACAAGCGTGTGTCATTCCAATAACAGCTGTAACGTAGCTTCACAAGCTGAGTTACTATGGTAGAGCTATGAGAGAAAAACCTGTTCTTCCTCCTGCCAATATTAAGTATAGAAAATATTGGGATCATGAGATGGTGGCGAGATCTTTTGAACTAATATCATTTTATCCCTTGAGTCACGATTTTCATTATTGCCCGACAGTGGAAGGGTATAGATATGAAGCCTTACTCAGCGACTGGTTTTAAAGATTGCACCCTAACCCGAAACGTTTCTTAGTTATAGAACATGGTGCAATTTTAAGTGATGGTCGCTCAGACCTAGAGTAGTGCGAAGCAAACATTGATTCCTCAAAATATGTTTCAATATTACATGAAGGATTCCTGTCAACATTCTCGAGTGGTAAAATGAAACGTTCACTCCTTATTTATGGAAGACAGAGCGCCTTGTAACTCTGTTAGTACGTACCAAAATTGGTTGAGCGAAAATGGAATTAGTAAACGTCCATGGCCAGTTCCCGGATATAACCCCAATTGACAACCTTTAGGGCTTATTAGACCGACACATTCGCAGAAGAAAAAGTGATCTTCTTAGCCTGAATTTTTAGAATTATTGCGTCAGATTTCCTTAAAATGATATATCTTCAACTGAAAAGTGGCATTCCGAGAAGAGTCATAGCATTTTAAATAGCAAAGGGAATATCAACCCAGTGTTAATTAATAAATTTTAGACCATTTATTTTGTATTTTGTTCTATAAATTATATGATTATTGAAATAAACTGTTTTTTGGGTGTCTATTTTTTCTGTTACGTATAAATGAATATATATATATATATATATATATATATATATATATATATGACTAGTTCATTTAATCACATACTTTAATATACCAAAGTGTGTCTTATGCGTAAACCTTAAGTATTTATTCAACAGTGCTCAATACATAGGTAGAGCTAGGTAATAAGTTATGAAAATATGTATGACAATTAAGGTAGACAGAATATTCCGCGTTTCATGCACGCTAGCCTTCGTCAGGCTTATGCGAAGAGTTGTGGTTGTTTCGCGTTTTTTATATATTCACATTATATTGAGTTATTAGCTAGCCAATCAGATTCCTAGTTTCCACCGCTCCCTTCCTAATCAGCTAATGGGCAGGCATTTACAGTAGAACTTTTATATTTTAATTGTAGTTTTATATATATTGGCGTGTAGATATACAACTTTATTATTGATTGCTGTAAAACAGAATAGAAAAACACTAGAGGCATTGACTGATATAATTATTATCTCCAAAATAATTTGCTAATGGGTTTCACATGCATACGTATGCTATAATTTTGCGTTTAATTAATAAGATGTGTTTCTTTTTTAGAATTCTGAAAATAACATTTTTTTTCTTTATATCATTGATCTTGAAATACTTTTATTATTTCAAACATAATGTTATTATTAACAGTAAATTATACATGTTAATTTAGAATGCATAATGGTATGTTTAGGATATGCAGAGTGAAAAATTGGAAAGAAAGCTAAAAGGCAAGTACACCCGTATGCTGCGAACAGTGTTAAATATGTATATCATGGCAAGATGTTCCTATGAAGCAACAACTATATGGCAATCTACCTGCCATATCTGCATCCACCAGGGAGTGACATCTTCGAATTGCTGGTCACTGCCAGAAGAGTAGGAAAGAACTAGTGAGAAATGTATTGTTGATCCAGGTACATCCAGCAAATTGCACATGATGCAAACTGTGATTCTGAAGATCTAAGGAAAGTGATGGAAGACATGTATATCTGGAGAGAAGGGGTCACATTTGGACCCCTATTTGAAAGATAGATTAAGAGTGTTACAATTTGATAGATTGATTAAGAGTGTTGTCATCTGGCATAAATTGACAAAGCAGTCGATTATTTAACTAACATATAATCTATTATAATGAGAATAACTGTTCAGATGAACAAATAGTTAAGAGACATCTTATCTGAATATTCATTGGTCATAAATTTGGAATTAAATTAATTTCATTATTTATCCAAATCTTTTCCTTGAGTACAACACTAATTGCTCTTTCGAACTTTCTTACTTGTCTGTCATGTAAATATTTAGTCTGGTTATAGCTTGCTTTCCGATCTTGAAGATTTATGCTTTTTCTTCAGTTGACTAGTTAAAACAACTTTTTTATCGCATTCAATGTATGACATATAATTTAAATTCAAATATCTATTAGAATCTTAAAGCTACAAGATCTGAATTTCTTCATTTTGTCTGACAAATTATTATATTATTGACGTTGAAGCACATTTATTTTTTAATCGAATGGTCTAATTAGCAATGTATTACATGTTGATTAACAATGCACCGTGGCATGATCTATTACAAAAGGATAACCTTTCAAATGATCTAAAGACTAAGAGTTATCTTATCAGACACTGTTACATTCTTTTATTTCATCTGTCAAATTATCTTATTGTATGTAACTCAATAAATGGAAACGATTGTTTAGTTGAATAAGTTTATAATGCAGTCAATAAAACGTACTTTGAGATAAATATAACTGTCAATTGTATCCTACATAAATTGGTATGAATTTGCATTGCTATATGCAAAGAGCACCTACAAGCTGAACCCTTTCTTTTCTTGCAGTAGTTAATCGTGAACGTTCTAAAACAAATACTTTTGCGTTTTATTCGAGGTGTGACCCAGAGCTGAGTGTGTTGCCATGCGTAGGTCATCTCTCAATTTCTCCGAATTTCCAGGTCATTTGAATAGCGAGAACTGTGTACAGCAACTACATATAACTTTCCGAAAATATTCTGAGTGCATATTCAATCATTTAGGGGTAGCATGACGTGTCTCTAATTGAAAACGTACACAAATAGCATCAAAAGTTAGGAGAAAAATATCTTTTTGACACACAGGAATACTCTTATATCTGCACGTGCTTTCATGACCTAAGAATAGGGAACTAAAGAGGCGTCCTCTGTAATCATACCACGTTACATTTGGTATTTTGTGTTCTTTTGGATTAAATTGTTTTGAATAATTTTAAGAATGAAATAAAACGTGTCATTATCGAACTCAGCTTCCTCTTTTGTACCATCGAATATTGGACGGTTTATAGTGTGATGGATGCTTATATGGCAAACTGCACAATGAAGCAGAAAAAGGAAAATGGCGAATACAAAAAGGTCGCTGGCGTTTGTTTGGCAGACCGCAACGTCACGTTTGATGCAAATGGCAAAGGACCAGCGAGAAATCCAACGTACGCAGATCACGGTTGTTGCATAAGGTCATTGTATAAAATGAAAATGGGCGAAATGAGTGTTAACAAAAACAAGACCAAAGCATCAAAATGATATACTAGTAAAAAAAATTAGAAATCTACCAAGTGAGTTATATATATATATATATATATATATATATATATATATATATATATATATATATATATATATGTATATAGTTATAATATATATATATGTATATATATATAAGCTACACTGAAGATTCCGCGTTTCAACCACTCTAAGACTCTTCAGGCTCTACCTACGTATTGAGCACTTTTGAGGTAAATACTTAAAGTTTACGCATAAATTTATACTTTCGTATATTAATTTTATTTCAGTACATGAAGTAGTTATATATATATATATATATATATATATATATATTATAAGGTAAAATTAAAAGCCAAGAACAATGCGAGATTTTTTTTTATATAGAGTAAAATTAAATGCAAACAAAAGAAATAAAGTTCTTTTTTTTGTTGTTTGTTTTTTCTTTTTCACACAAATTTTAACTCTAAACAACAGTAATTTTTTTTCTGTTGTATTCAATGTTGATATAAATCTCAATATATTTCAGACTTATTAGTCCATTTTCAAGAGAAGACAGCGGAAGAGTGTTCAAAATTGGAAAAGTAGCCGCAGAGTTTGCCACGTGATACCGCGAAATATAGAACAAAAAATGACGTTAGGAGAACGTTAAAATAAATCAGTTGATGTTTGAAATACTTGTTGCGTTTGTGAATCAAGGGAGATGACTATTCAAGCAAGGTTTTTTTTTTTTTTTTTTTTAATTATTGTTTTTCTTATGTTTTAAACTTATATTATAAAAGCGGAGCTCAATTCCAGTCTATTGTTTAGTGTGGGAGTATTTTTTGAAATAATTAAAGATTCAAGGATACGAAGTTGACCTACGTTTCTTGAAGAAGCAAGAATGTTGATGTGAAAATCTGGTTCTGAATTAATGCAAGTGCGAATATGTTTATAGAACGACGAAGCAGTAGTGTTTAAGTGCTCTTTAATGCGGTGATGAAGCAATCTGGTAGTGTTTCCGATGTAAGATGCACTGCATTTAGCGCATTGTAGGTCGTAAACAACGTGGTTCTTAAAGCATAAACCTGTGTGTGATATTGGGCAATTAGAGAGTGAACAATAGACTGGAATTGAGCTCCGCTTTTATAATATAAGTTTAAAACATAAGAAAAACAATAATTAAAAAAAAAAAAACTTGCTTGAATAGTCATCTCCCTTGATTCACAAACGCAACAAGTATTTCAAACATCAACTGATTTATTTTAACGTTCTCCTAACGTCATTTTTTGTTCTATATTTCGCGGTATCACGTGGCAAACTCTGCGGCTACTTTTCCAATTTTGAACACTCTTCCGCTGTCTTCTCTTGAAAATGGACTAATAAGTCTCAAATATATTGAGATTTATATCACCATTGAATACAACAGAAAAAAAAAATTACTGTTGTTTAGAGTTAAAATTTGTGTGAAAAAGAAAAAACAAACAACAAAAAAAGAACTTTATTTCTTTTGTTTGCATTTAATTTTACTCTATATAAAAAAAAATCTCGCATTGTTCTTGGCTTTTAATTTTACCTTATAATTTTCTTCAACAATGCTTCAAGCAAACTACAACCTACTTATATCCCTCAGTCTCAGCCAGACAGAGTTTGCACTCATGAAGAGCATCTTCAAAACTACGGAAAAACGCGCTAGAGTCAACTGCCAAATCTACTTTTTGAAAAAATGCCGTAAAAACAAAATTATTCCTAACACAATCAGGAACATAAATCTGCCAACATGTTTCCGTTTTCTACACACTTCACGACAATTTATATATGACTATTGCTTCAAAATAATCATTAAGCAACACCACCGGACTCTACATGGACATATTAATTCAGTCAAGAACCTCCGGAATTCACTCACTTCATCTACCCCTAACGGTCATTCGCTAAACAACATCCAATCTCTGATCGACCGCGCATACCATTCCAGCTTCAACAATGAACAGAAACGTCTCATACGCAAATTTACTTGGCTTAAACAGAAAACTAATAAACCGGTCTACAACAGACACATACATAATTCACAGGATTCTTCCACCGACAAGTCCCTTAAAGATCATCTTCTCGTAACTGACCTCACTAACTCTCTTTCCACAACTGAAACGGATCTCCTTTCACTTGGCCCTAAGTTTATCACCACAATGAAACTGACGGATAAAGCTAAACTCAACATAGAAACGCAGTTCTGCAGAACTGATTACCACCTTAAATGGCTGCACGCTTTTGCCCCGCACGATAACAAGGACACCCCCCTCAACCTCTCAGGTAATCACAACACCTCTTTTCCTGTTTTTCAGCTTGATCACCCTTTATACCCACCACCTAATAATATTCCACTAGATCTAAAACTTTCAAGGTTAAAGCATAAAATCCTCAGAATACTTGAACGCGAACAACACCATATTACCCCCAATCTTACCAGGAACCAATACCTCACCCTTAAATCTCTTAAAGACAATGATTTAGTTTACTTACCCTCTGATAAGGGCAGAGAATTTTGCGTTATATCACAGGAATCTTATAACAACCTTGCTATAGAGCATCTTTCCAATACCGACCTTTACACCCCAGCACATAATATCACTGCTCCTCGTATTGAGAACAACATTAACAAGACATGGTCTCAAATTTGTTTTAAAAGAAATCTCCCAAAACAACACAGACTAAATTTTATTACTAAATACAGCAAATTACCTACCTTTTATCACCTTATTAAAACCCACAAAAATAGCACACACACAGATCAGACCCATTGTTTCAAGCGTTAACGGTCCCCTTTATAAAATCTCTTGGTTAATATCCCGCCTACTTAAACCTCTACTCTCTACCTTCCCAGCCCCTGTTAGTAGTTCCAACCAAGTAATTAACAGACTCAACGATCTACCACACCATCTACTCAAACTATACAGATACCCATTTAGCCTAGACGTCGTTTCTTTATACACCTCCATTCCTGCACATCCAGCCATTAATCTCATGGCAGACATTATAGCATCTAAAAACCCACAATGCTTCGGAATTACTCCAGGAGATCTCTTACAACTCCTCCGTATTATAGTAGACAACACTTACTTTACTTTCCTACAAAACACGTTCAAACAAGTATCTGGACTACCCATGGGCTCCAGTCTATCCGGTATTCTTGCCATTGCTTATATGGACAAACTCGAAAGACACACCCTTAGTACCTGCTATTCTTATCTCCTTTTTACTAGATATATCGATGACATTTTAATTATCACATACTCCCGCGAAGAAGCTATTAACATTTTCCACAAATTCAATAACGCAGACCCAAACTTAAAATTTACTATAGAACACCCAGACTCTTCGGAATCTCTTTCTCTACTTGATTTTAAAATACAAATAAAACAAAATGGTGCCATATGCACTGAATTCTACAGAAAACCCGCCACCAAACGCCTCTTCGTACATTTCAAATCTGCGCTACCTCTCAAGGACAAACTAAACTACGCACATGCCGAAATCTCACGCATACAAGACAAATGCACTAACATCTCCGACAAACATACACACACTAACAATTTCCTACAGACCCTCTCACTAAACGGCTATCCTAATACGATCCTATCCTCACTTAAAAAGAAAAAACGCAACACCCGACCCTTCTCTAACAATTGTTTTCTAAAACTACCCTTCCTCAGTGACAAAATCTCATCTTCAATCCGAAAAGCCATCCGCAGCGAGGGGCTCAACATTCAACTCATCCACACTGGATCTACTGTAAGACAACAGCTCAACCGAAAACATCCATCGCATACACCTTCCCCTTGTTCACTCTCTAATTGCCCAATATCACACACAGGTTTATGCTTTAAGAACCACGTTGTTTACGACCTACAATGCGCTAAATGCAGTGCATCTTACATCGGAAGCACTACCAGATTGCTTCATCACCGCATTAAAGAGCACTTAAACACTACTGCTTCGTCGTTCTATAAACATATTCGCACTTGCATTAATTCAGAACCAGATTTTCACATCAACATTCTTGCTTCTTCAAGAAACGTAGGTCAACTTCGTATCCTTGAATCTTTAATTATTTCAAAAAATACTCCCACACTAAACAATAGACTGGAATTGAGCTCCGCTTTTATAATATAAGTTTAAAACATACGAAAAACAATAATTAAAAAAAAAAAAAAAACCTTGCTTGAATAGTCATCTCCCTTGATTCACAAACGCAACAAGTATTTCAAACATCAACTGATTTATTTTAACGTTCTCCTAACGTCATTTTTGTTCTATATTTCGCGGTATCACGTGGCAAACTCTGCGGCTACTTTTCCAATTTTGAACACTCTTCCGCTGTCTTCTCTTGAAAATGGACTAATAAGTCTCAAATATATTGAGATTTATATCACCATTGAATACAACAGAAAAAAAAAATTACTGTTGTTTAGAGTTAAAATTTGTGTGAAAAAGAAAAAACAAACAACAAAAAAAAGAACTTTATTTCTTTTGTTTGCATTTAATTTTACTCTATATAAAAAAAATCTCGCATTGTTCTTGGCTTTTAATTTTACCTTATAATTTTCTTCAACAATGCTTCAAGCAAACTACAACCTACTTATATATATATATATATATATATATATATATATATATTCACACATATATATACAAAAATATTATTGAATAGCTCAGAGTCATTGTTTTACAATTTTCCTTTTTATCTTCTCCAATCTCCGAATAGTCCTTTTTGTGTTCTTCTCGAAATTGTATATGTTGGATCTATAATCACGAGCGCTCTCAAGAGAAGTACTTCTGTCATCCTAAGGCGTATTGTAGAAATAAATGTAAAAATTGTTTTTTTAATTTACGTATATATACATTTTTCCTAGTCACGTGGTAGCTTGTTACAAATAAGATGGGCGGACTTTTTTCTTTTTTTTACATATATTAAACACATTTATATATACAAACACATATATACATATTCAAAAATTTATCTCAAACATTTTTAAACGTTCCGGCTGCACACATAATTAATATTATTTATTTGAGGCTTCGAGTATTCTTAGTCTATTTACATTTCTCTCACTCTGCAATAATCTTGTATTTTCTACCATAATTCTTCGAAATTCCGAATGGTGGTAGCCATGTCCCTTAAAATGTTGTGATATGGAGCTAGAGTCAGAGATGTGGAGAGTCAATCTTCGCGACAATGTGTTACTTGTTGAACCAATGTAGTTACAATATTGGAGATGCACTCTCCTGTTGGGCAGCTGAATATGCAAACAACATTGGTTCTTTCCAACGGGTTGTTTGTTTGCGAAATGTTTTGCATTACAAGGCTTCTTGTCTGTATTTTTTTATAATATATAATAAATTTTATTTTTCTATTATTATTGGGAGCCACGTATCTACAGATTATATTTTAAAGAATACTCTCATCGATTTTTGAATTCTTGTGCAACTGTTTACGGTAATATATATTAACAGGTTGATAATTTTCTCGAATATTACTAATTTGATTCAAATTATTTATGGCTAGTTTTATTTCTTTATCTACAAGAGAGTTAGGGAATTGATCATTTACTAACACTTGTCTTATATTTTTTAATTCATTAAAGAATATTTTTTGCGGAAATCACCTTTGCACGATATTTAAGATTCCTTATTATATTCGTTTTATAACGGAATGGACATTCACTTTTAAAATTTAAAATACAGGAATTAACCGATGTAGGTACACACAGGTGGATGGCGTGGCCATGGGTTCCATATTGGGACCAACATTTGGTAATTTTTATATGGCTGATCTAGAAAACAAGGTAATTAATTAAATAGAGAAGCCTTCTATTTATGTTCGATACGTGGACGATATCCTAATTCTTGTCAATAACACAGAGGAAATGGAATATTCAAAGGGTATCTTTCAGAATAATTCAGTTCTTAACTTTACATATGAACGAAGTATTAATAATAACATCTCGTTTTTAGACGTTCTCATTGACTCTAGTAGCGATGAATTTATCACCTCTTTAAACCTACATCCGTTAATTCCTGTATTTTTTATGTCGGAAAGGACCAATGTAGTTTACAAATTTAGCTGCCCAATAGGAGAGTGTCTCCAATATTAATAGGTACATTGGTTCAACAACTAACAGATTGTCGCATAGATTGACTCTCCACTTCTCTGACTCTAGCTCCATATAACAACATTTTAAGGGACATGGCTGCCACCATTCGGAATTTCGAAGATTTATGGTAGAAAATACAAGATTATTGCAGAGTGAGATAAATAGGCTAAGAATACTCGAAACATTGTACATTAAAACAAAGAAGCCTCAAATAAATAATATTAATTATGAGTGCAGCCGGAACGTTTTGAAATGTCTGAGATAAATTTTTGAATATGTATATATGTGTTTGTATATATAAATGTGTTTAATATATGTAAAAAAAATTTTTTTTAAATTAAGTCCGCCCAACTAATTTGTAACAAGCTACCACGTGACAAAAAGGACTAATCGGAGATTGGAGAAGATAAAAAGGAAAATGTAAAACAGAATAACTTCGTGCTATTCAATAATATTTGTTTAAATGAGAAAATGCTGCCTAAATATACTCACACGTGGGGGCACACACATACACATACGCTCTCTCCCTCTCTTTCTCTCTAACGCACACACACACTCATACACTTACACACACGCGCGCTTTCTTCCTTCCATAATCATAATCTATTGGCGTCGATTATTATGTTATGTTTTTAAAATTTGAAACTCTGAGTCTTAAACACTCGTTTAACGTTTTTTTTTCTCTGTTTGTTCACTTTGTATTGTTTCAGTTTTTCAATGTCGCTGATGAATTCTTTCAAACCTCTTGTGGTTGATTCAGCGTAATGAA
Source organism: Euprymna scolopes (assembly GCF_053919585.1). Taxonomy (NCBI): domain Eukaryota; kingdom Metazoa; phylum Mollusca; class Cephalopoda; order Sepiida; family Sepiolidae; genus Euprymna; species Euprymna scolopes. The sequence goes on from NC_136495.1 coordinate 1,813,900, forward strand.
ACCAATGGTACGACATTGTAATATGTATATGTAGTGTCGTAATAAATATTATATATATATATATATATATATATATATATATATATATATAAAAGAGTGTAGCCATCAATAATTGGGCGGTTTTCAGCCTTTTATCATATTTTTATTTTAAAATATTTTTATAACGCGTTTCAAGCTTTGTTTCGCTCTCTTCATATATTTTCGTAAAAAGTTTTTGTTTTTTTTTAAATGAGAGTTTGAAATGTTATTTTTACATCGGCTGATACTAAATGTGTTTTTCAGAGTGGTGTGGTCTCAGACATACTTCCCCCAACAGTAAGCGTTCGTAGTGTCCAGTCAGAGTTAAGTTCAAAGAGGGGGCTTTTTGTCCATTTTGTGAAGGGTTTTATGGTTTTTTATAACTTTCTTTCCCCATGTATAGCACACTCACACACAATCATAAATACATACATGTATAGCACACTCACACACAATCATAAATACATACATGTACATATACATATATATACGCATACGCACACACGCAGGTATATACACATATACACACGCATATACATAGAAATATATGTAGGAGCATACATGTATACATACCCACCTACACACTCACACACGTATTCACACACATCCACACACTAACATATTACACATATTGGTTAATTTTTTGTCTTTCCCAATCAAAACACGCAAGCATACATGTACTTAATCATTCAAACATAAGTACACGCACACACAAAAGAGAGATGGAAAATAGGTAAGAGACGATATATTCACACACACACACCCACACAAGCGCGCGCACACACAATCACCCATATACATATACATGAACACACCATATATATGCATACAGGTATGCACATACACACTCATATACATCCGCGTACGTATGCAGGCACACACACATACGTACACACACATGCATATATATAGAGACATATGCAGGGGCTCACACATACGCATACATTCATATACACACATATACACATGAATGCATTTACCCACTACTATATGTGCATATATAATATATATACACACATATACAGATGCATATACATCCATCCACCCATATATATATGGACACACGCACGCACAATCATACGCACACATACATATTCATACACCCATACCTTACATATATATTGGTTGAAGTTTTCTTTCTTTACTAATCTAAGCACATATGCATGTGTACGTATGTTACGCACAAACAAGATGGAGGATAGATGACAGAGTATATATATATATATGCACACACACGTATACACGATCACACACATACACGCATAAATAGACGTACACACATATATATACATACACATATATGTGTGTACAAACACATACACATACACATACACACGTATAATTTCTAATTGCTTGTTTAGTTTAGGGAAATAGTGTTATACTGTATATGGATGTGCGCGCCCTTGAATGTGTGCGCGTGCTTTATTGTGCCTGTTTTGTTTCGTGTGTGAGGGTGCACAATTACCTAAGTATTCATGCGTGTAAGTGTATTTTGTGTTTTGCCTATTTATGTGTATATTTATTGAGAGATGTTTAAGGTGGGGTTGTTCTTTGCTATTAAGTGTTTTTCTTGTGTTAGTAAGTAGAAGCAGTTGTCAGTTTGGAAGATGGGCATCATCTCGAATCTTCCTCCACTGTATGTGTGTATATGCTGTGATACATGCAGGTGTCTATTTTCCGCGATTTTGATGTTGGATCGGTGTAGGGCTACTCTATTACTAAGGTTTTTTGTGGCGCTTATGTAGAATTTATCGCATGCTGCACATTTTATTACATAGACCACGTTTTTCGAGATGCAATCTAGTTTTTTTTTAATTTCGAATGTTTGTATGGGGTTCGTGAATGTTTATATGTTTCCCTCTAATAGTATGTTGCAGACTCTACATCGTTGTTTGTTGCATTTTGTGACTCTTTTTGTTATGTCTTGATTGAGTTTGGATGAAGTAAGAATCGTTTTAGGTTTTTGGGTTGGCGTTTGCTTTTTACTATTTTTGATGTTTTAAGGAAGTTGTTTAGTTTGCTGTTTTGGTTAAGTAGGAGGAGGTTTTTCGTTATCTCTGTGAAAAGCTCTGGGTTGTTTGTGTTGTGTGGGGAGACTATGTTAGGATTTGTTCTTTGTTTCTTTTACGGGTATATTTATCGCAGGTTGGGTCCCTTTGTCTATAAGTTGTGGTGAGTGTTTTCTTTTTCTTATATTTATTCGTACTTAAGTCGGGTTGTCCGAAGGTTTTTGTCCGAGATTATGGTGCAGATTCTACGTGTTAAGGTGTAGGGAATGGCTTTTATGCAGCTTTTAGGGTGGTGACTTTTAAAGTGTAGGTATTGTTGGGTACCTGTAGGTTTGCGGTAAATGTCCGTGATAATGTTATTGTCTTTAATCTTTATCAGTATATCTAGGAAGGGTAATTCTGTAGAGCTTTGTTCTATGGTAAATTTAATTTTTGGGTGTAGGTTCTGGAGTATGATGTGTAAGTCTGTGATGTCTCCCCATGTGGGTTTCCACAGGATGAAGCAGTCAGCAATGTATCTTTTCCAGGATTCTATAAGCAGTTTTTTAGTTTCATATAAAGTTTCTTCTAGGTAGGCTAGTGTAAGAGTTGCGTAAGTCGGTGCCATTTTCGTTCCCATTTCTGTACCTAGTGTTTGAATGTAGTTGCCATTGTTGAATTCGAAGGAATTATTATTTAGGATTATGTCTATACTATCGATAATGAATTGCTTTGTGAATTTATGATGCAGTGTTTGTGCGTGGCTGTTGATCCAAAATGTTATTGCTTCTTTTCCTAATTCATGGGGTATATTACTATATAAACTACTAACGTCAAATGTAACTTATAGTGCCCCGTTTTCTACTGTATGTGGTAAGGTAGTAAGAAAATGGATGCCATCCCTTATGTAGCTCTTAACTTGATCTATGAAAGTTTGTATTAAGATGTCTATTAAGTTGCTAAGTCTGCTTGTCGGACTGGTTGGTCTTGCTTCAATGGGTCTAAATGTAAGGTCACTGGGGTTTAGGGCGCTAATATATTCTGAGTTTTCTGTATCGATGGCAAATTTTATTAGGTCAGATTTGTGTATTTTTGGGCAGTCCGTAGAAGTTGTTAATCTTTGTAATAAAAATTTGTGAGGAAGTCCTTTTCTTTCTTTTTTAATATTTTGTTGTGTGTTGTACAAAGTTTTGTGATTTTTGAGAGGTTGTGTGTTTTGGGTGATGTGATGTCTCCTTGTTATATAAGAGTTGTGTACATTATATATATATATATATATATATATATATATATATATATATATATATATATATGATAGCAAATAGTTAATAAAGCATGTTAAAAACAGTTTGAAAAAGAGTTTAAAAATATTAAATCTGAAAATTATTTTATATTATACTAGCAAAAGTACCCGTCGTTGACTGTGTTCAAAAACAGCCTACAGAAAAAGCGCCCTTATTTATGAAAGTATGATAGGTTATAAAAAGGAAAGGTTGTAAATTTGGTTTGAATTTGGGGGTATCAAAACCAAAGCAAAATATGATGAAAGTAAAAATAAAATAGATAAACCCCATAATTTATTATACCATACCTGTTCACACTGAAGCACTTATCACAATATTCTGTGGATCTATATTAAATATATTCTTCAAACTGAAACATAATTATCAAAGTATACTTACGCAGATAGATATGAAAAGTCTTTATTAAAGTTTGTGCCTATTTCCATTCTATGGAGGCCAGGCGCGAACACAGACCCCATAATTTTATTATACCATCCCTATTTAAGTAAAAACATACTTATCAAAGTATTATTATGTACATCTATATCAAAAACACTTGTAAACGTTTTTGTTTTATTTTTAAATTTTTTTATTTCAATACTTTGTGGACCAGGCGTGAACACAACCCCCACAATATTAATGAAACACCGTTCTGCCAGATCAAAAATACCCATTCCTCTGCCTCGATACATCTTCTATCATTATATGTAATCAGTTTTTTTTTAAATAATCAAGCATATAGGAGCCTATTAGTGGCAAGGCACACACACACACATTCAGGGTATTCATCGAAAGAATCTAAGCACTAACAACAAATATTTTGATTAGTCAGGTTGAAATGTAGACGAACTTAAGCACATTTAATGAATATAATATCAGTATAATTAAATTTTATGCATACTGATGATGATGCATCTGAAGGCAAGTACACAGTGGATTAGGAATATGAAAGAAGTCTTGTGAGTTACAGATATTTTAGCAGAAGAAATACGAAAGAGAAGATACACGTTCAGCTATAAACAGTGCAACTTCTTTTCAAAAACAATGCATCGCCAACAGTTTTTTCATAAGATCACAGATTAAATAACCGAGTTTCCTCTTTTACAAAACTCTTTCGATCGCAAGAGATGTTGTCTCTTTTTTGATGTGATTCGAATATTATATACAGATTATCTATATGATTGATTATATATATACAGTAGCGCCAAAACCAAGGGACACGATTATAAAACCTTAAATTTGTTAGAAATAAAAACTGTGAAAAGCTGAAATTGTGATAACCAGTAGTCGTTATCTTCCATAATTACATGCTAAAATTTGAATCATTTGCAAAGGATAGAAAAGAAATTATAACAATAATTTATTTTAAAGATTAGAACGTCCAAAAGTAAGGGACAATTTCGCTGCCAAGAGGCCAAAGTTGAAAAAGCTGACCTTTGCAGACTCGTCCTAACTCCTCTGCCAATTTTTGGTCTAAACACTTTAAATTTTATATGTGGGTTACCTGGACATAAGTCAAACTATACTAACATATTGAAACTTCGATGAACATATATAAAAAGATCGTGTACTTGCTAACACGATCCATCTATCTAAAATGTCATTTTTGATGAAAAAATCATGAATGCCTGCGTTAACATAAATTCATCGATTAGAAAGAGAAAGAAATAATAAAATTAATGAAGAAAGAAAACAAAACCAATCCACAAGCTTGCCAACAAATGCGGGACAAAATTTTGTGCAATTTTCCCAATACAAATATGTATTCATTATCTATGTAATTATCTTGCCGGACAAATTTTCTGTTGATTTAACTACGCTCTTTATATTTCTTTCTGTTTCCTAACGATAATATAAACGCAAAGAAATGTATTATTTTAGTTATGCAGATATGTTAAAAGATATATATTTGACTAAATACAATACATTTATTATCTTCTATATTATCTTATTCTATATGATCCTTATAAGTCATAAAGAACAATACTTATATACAAAGCTAACACTAGGGTGGTATTACCTATTCTAAAGGAAGACATTATCAAATTTTGAGAGAATGAGTCATTAGCAACTGTAACACAACTATTTACTGCTAACTCTGACATCAAATAACGACATATATTTGTATTTGTAGATGCATTTCTGAAATCATTGCACTACAATTTTCTATTCAATAAATATTACCGTTGATGCTTGGAATCGATTTTTAGACATGTCTATTAATAAGAAGAAATATATAAATATGTTTATGAGAGAACATATTACCTGTTAAGACAATAAAGGGGAAATTACATGTGCCTATATTTTTATATTGAAGCGTGTTTTCTGTTTCAATTCGTTGTATGTATTATAATCTCGTTTCGTTGTTCAATAATCAATTCGTGCAAGTAATAATATGTAATCAAATCGCAAGATATGTGTTCGTATTTCATTTAAACATGTGGAGATATAATGCTGGATATTTTGTAATCGACATATTCTGACAAAAATGTGTTATGTACCTGTGTGTATATTTTGTGTATGTGTGGTTATACAGTCATGTGTGTGTATGTGTGTGTGTGTGTGTAACATACACACGATCTATAAGGCGATCTAAAGACACGTATATTTTCTTCTTTTCTTTAGTTTGTGCCTCCTCGTTACGGTTTGCTTCAATCTGGAAATTAAATCATTCGTGCTCCTAAAACAAAACTTGTTTATTTTTATTTGTAGACAGCCTTTATTCAGGGTTTTTCCTTATTTCTGGAAGGATCTCTACATCCCTAAGTCGATTCAGATCTCTTTCTTCTTTCGGTTCCTCATCTGTAATGCAAGATTCTTTCATTCGGAATGACTCTTATTCTAATTTTCCTCTGATTACGATCTCCCAAAAACTCCCTTATATATTGAGGCGTGATGTGGAGTGGGAAATCCCGTCAACACCACTTGCACTCAACATAAACCACTGACCTGCCTCGTTACCCTTGCTAGCACGCAGGTGTAACGTACCTGTCAATCAAGGTCAACGAGTTTGAGGCCTGTCCGTCTTAACTTTTCGAGTTCATAGCGCTTAACTTGAACACAAGCAAGTTGGTTCAAGCTAGTACCGCGTTAACCACGTTAACCGCGTTATTAAAAACAATTAAATTATTTGTCCGGTAAATACATGAAATACTTCGTAGCAAATGTCTATTCAGTCTTGATTTTATAGTTAAATAATTATGGCGCAATACAGATAAAAACTTGGCACGAATGAATCAAAAAAAGTTTCGTGATTTAGGTGTTTTTTCTATAGACGATTTTTTGCTATCTCTTCTAATTTTACAAATAGTGACTCGCACATTATATAAGAAATTATTACTAGCATTAAGTTGTTGCTGTATTAAATGTAGATAATAAAAAAAGTGTTCATGAGAATGAAATAAATTCTATAAAAGCCTAGTGTACAAATAAATATCGTAAAAGATTTAAGCAAAATGATTAACTCGTGTAGATAGCAATGAACATATAGAGAAGGAAGGAGATAGGAAAAATTGCATATATATATGTATATATATATATATATATTTATATTTATATTTATGTGTGTGTGGCCGACCTGTAACTACGTGGAAATCCCTTTTCCCCAAACGAACGCACCAGGTTTATCGTGTACAAACTATCTTTTTGGTGGTATCATTGAATGGAAATCACATCTGACGAGTTGGTGAGAAAGGATTCTTTTTATGAAAAAAAAAACTCATAATATTACCATCCCATTAACGAAACGGCTGTAATGAAGAAATCCAGGATTAAATAAACAAAAGTTATAAACAAGAAAAAATGTAAGTATTTGAATTTCAACAAAGTTTTGTACTATACATACATATATATATATATATATATATATATATATATATATATATATAGGAAATTTATTACTGTGAGTCCAGAATGAGTTTACAAATTGTTTCAGCTAGAGGAAAATCCTCAAAGAGAGGAAATATCCAACTAGCATCGTCAAAATTCATAGAGTCCATCTATGAATTCTGACGATGCTAGTTGAATATTTCCTTTCTTTGAGGATTTTCCTCTAGCTGAAACAATTTGTAAACTCATTCTGGACTCACAGTAATAAATTTCCTATATACTGCTCTGACTACACATTGAGCACTCCAGTCCGGTTTTTTCACCACTGGTAAATATATATATATATATATATATATATATATATATATGTATATATGATAAATAGTTCTAAAATTGATTTAGTATATAATATTTTCTAGTTGTCCGGTAACAGGTATCATCAAAATATCCCCGCCATTGATAATAATAATAAAAATAATAATAAGAAGAAGAAGGAGAAGAAGAAGAAGAATTATAATGAATGTAATAAGTTTAACAATTGTAATAAGTCCTGAGGTGAAGAAGAGTCAGCGATTACAAGAAAGAGGAGAAACATATTTGAAAAGACAGTACACTTTTTAAGAATACTGAATTCAAATAGGTTGATCAGGGCGAATCTTACAATATTTGCTGAGAACACATTAATTGCATCCCATCCACTCACACTTGGTCAATCAAACACTACGTCGACAAAAATGCATAATCACCGATGTATAGAACGTGTAATGGAAGGCGAGGCACTTTAGCGCATAGTGTATCAGAATGCCCTATGCTAATTCAAAACCAATCTAAAAATGGAGACACGACAAAATCACTCATGTCCTACACTGGAATATATACAAACTCTACAGATTAGATCACAGTGAAAAGTGGTATGAGCATAAACCAAAATGGGGCAACAAAGCGACAATGTCAAAGTTCTTTGGGATATACGCATAAAGACTTGAACACTGCAGACCTGACATAATTTTACTAAATAAAAACGAACTTGCTTAATAATTGACATATGCTGCCCTTTCAGTACCAGAATGCGAGAGAAAGAACAAGAAAAAAAGTAATTACCAAGATATGAAATGGGAATTAGTAAGAATCTGGAAATGTTAAGAAGCCAAGGTAATTCCGATTGTTATTGGGACGCTTAATTAATGCCTTAATTAGATTGATAAGACAATTTCTTTCCCAATTTTACAAAAGGCTGGACTATTGGGAACAAGGAAAGTGTTAAGGTATAGCTTGAGTGGCTCAGCTAATGTTAACAATTAAATAAATAGATAAATAGATAATAAATAAATAAATAATAATAATAAATAATAATAATAATAATAATAATAATAATAATAATAATAATAATAATAATAATAATAATTGTGCAAATGACTACATTATGAGCGTACAGACAAATGGTACAAGCATAAACCCGCAACAGCACTCGAAAACGAGAACCACAATATCCTATTGGGGCATGAACATACAGACGAACAAACCCATCCAAGCAAGATTGCTAGATGTCGTAATAATTAACAAGAAAGAAAAATTCTATCAAATCGTAGACTTTGGTGTCTCAGCTGACCACAGGGTGAGTATGAAAGAAAAGGAGAAACGAAGCAAATACACAGAGCTAGCCAGAGAGTTAAAAGGGATTTCGATGATGAAGAAAATCAAAATAGTACCGATAATAGTAGGAGCACTAGGAACAATTCCGAAAAACTTCGAAAAAAGAATGTAGAAATTGGAATCAGAGAAATAACTGCAAAAGTACAACGACTAGCGATAATGAAAACGACTGAAATATTAAGGAAACCCCTTGAATGCGGAAACTAATACAAGAAGACAATATAACGAATAAGCGTTACATGGAATGAAGAACACTGAAGCTACATATCTACAAGTTCTACCCCCCACCCGCTCCTCCCAATAAAAACGTGGCACCAAAGAGCTGAGAAGAGTCAAGAAGGACTGAAAGACCGAGGAGAGAGCGCCAGCAAGACCTCGGTTGGACAAGCGCAAAGAGAACTGGGACTTTGGGGAGGATTAGTGCCATTCAAATTCCCGTATAAACCAATGGTCACTGCCGGCGAGAAATCAATGGTAAGCGGCTGTTGTGATGATGCAAATTCATTTGCAAATGCTATCGAAGAAGGTGGAGAGATGTCACTCAGCCTCCAGAGAACACCACAGGTTTCCAATCAGATCGTTTGTTGACTTGTGTGAAAACCCCATGTAAGCCAACAATAATAATAATAAAACATCAGAAAATTTAGAATGCTATGAAACAATAATAGTACAATTTCAACACCTCACACTATACGACAGACAAGGTGATTCCTATTGTCATTGTAAAAGCTTTGGACCATAACAAAAAGTCACCAAAAAAGGACAAGGAAAAGCGGAGCAAATATACGAAATTGTCCAGAGAGCTCAAAGGGATCTAGAAAATGAAGGAAGTAAATATAATACTACTAATCGTCATAGCACTAGGAACAATATCGACAAACTTTGAAAAAAGATGAGAGAGATTGGAAGCGGAGGAATAGATGGGAAGATTCAAGGGATAACAATAAAGAAAATCACTTGAAGGTGGAGACTAACACACACGAACTACGGGCACAAAATGGACACATAGAAACGACTACATATGTAAAAAGCAAATAAACATAACATAGAATAAACTGTTTAACTGTAAGATACCGTACCCGCTTCTATGTTTGTGTTACCATCAACTGGCTTCACATTAAATAAATGAGGGCCAAAGTGAATGGAAACATAGAAGGGGAAAGCACTACGCAGACTTCTATAGGTTGAGCGCAAATAAAACAAGTAATTTAAGGAGGCCTATTGCCATCCGAGTTCAACCAAATGGTCGATGTCAACGAGAAATCAATAGTAAGCGACTATTGTCATGATGCAAATTCTTTTGCAAATATTATCGAAAGAGGTGGAGAGCACTGGACATCTGGAGAGACTTATTGTCACTCAAGCTCCAGAGAATACAACAAGTTGTGTTCAAAGAGACATCTTTCATGATCGCCTGTATTATTACTCATAGTGAGTATATCTACATAATAAAATGATTCCAGCAATTACCCTCTTGGCCAAAGCATCGTTTGTTTGAAACAACAAATCCCCCATACAAATTCAATATATCTACTATAATAACAACTGTATCTTTTGGAAACCATATCAGACACATTTAGCCGTGATAATAAAACCCTACATTGCATCCAACGTGCAACACCATCACAATCGCAACATATTAAGCGAAGGGGGTCATATTTTCTCTCTTAATATTAAGTCTTACCACCGTAAGTGCTTGACACTGGAAACAATTCTACATGTTCCTACGCTATTGAGATTACACCGGTAGTAACTGCTTAATATATACATAGACATAACATAATCTTACAGTTTCTTGACACATGAAGTCTCCCTTGACATAATACACCCATTCTGATTGACTGAGCTCTGAAAGATCTCATATTCTAGAATCCTATTCTTGCCAACATTAACGAATTGTTACTAAAATATGAGGTCACTAAACACAACTGCTCTTTTAAAAATAAGATGCCACTTCACTGGTGAAAAAATTAATTTATATATATTTAAATATATATATATATATATATATTAAGTAATGTGATTTATAATTTAAAATTTAAAAATCAAATTTTAATTAAATTAAAAATCCGTTTCATAAGAAGGAACAACAAAATCAATTATCTGTACGATCGTTTCGGAAAACAATGCTTTTTATTGTGGTATACATCAAGTTATGTAGAATAATTATATATAGTTTTTTGGTAAGCAAGTTCACCTCATCAGCAAGTTTTGGAGGGTTTTTATTGAATTTAAAAGACACCATAAATAAACCTAGCATTAAAAGTAAGGCAGATGAATCTTTTAATTTTTCTTTTTTTGAAATCAGGAACTGTGGTTAAAGTAGTCATTTAGATGTTTGCTATAGCTTTTTATCTTATTGATTTCAATTGAAACGATCGTACAGATAATTGATTTTGTTGTTGTTCCTTCTTATGAAACGGATTTTGAATTTAATTAAAATTTGATTTTTAAATTTTAAATTATAAATCACATTACTTAATATTGAATTAGCTCTAGGACATTTAACTATCGAGCTTATTATATATCTAAATTACAACGAGCACTTTCTATTTCCTGTATTTTAATTAAACTAGTAATTTCACTGTTACATTAAAATCCACTCAGCTCTTTAGACTATTGTTCTAATCTCCTCTCTCTCTCTCTCTCTCTCTCTCTCTCTCTCTCTCTATATATATATATATATATATATATATATATATTGCATATTCACATTTCTTATTTATTGTATTTGCTATTTATTTGAGTTTATTTTTAATTTTACATTCGTACGTGCGTCTGTTTGTGTGTGTGTGTGTCTCGTTGTGTGCTCGTTTCTACAAATACTTTAATGGTGAATGCTCTGACGAACTGCAAACACTTGTACCTCCCCGACGTAACTACCCCCGACAAACCCGACAAGCTACTAAGTCTCATCCCTTTACAGTGGAGATCCCTAGGTGCAAGAAAGCCTTTTACTCCAATAGTTTCTTCCCCAGAACTGCGGGTCTTTGGAACTCCCTTCCGGGATTCTGCTTTCCCAACTGCAATGATATGCAGAAGTTCAAGTGTAATGTTAACAAACATCTTTCTACTCTTCTCCCTTCATAATGACCCCGCTAATTAATTCCCTAATAGTAGCCCCCTGCTTCAAAGTGGCACTGTGCCTTGTTTGGGGTGAAAATTGAATAAAAAAAAAAAAAAAAAAAAAAAAAAAAAAAGCAAGAGTTATTCGTACATACGTTTGTTTGTGTGGGTGTCTTAGTTTGTTCCTGCCTTTCTAAACGAACACTATCGTTTGTTAAATAACTTGCTATAAAACAAAGAAATAAATATAAATAAACATTATACCATTGCAAAAACTACTTACACACACGCGCACACATACACACACAAGCACACACACATATATATGCGTGTGTGTGTGCGTGCTTGTGTATTTATAACCGGTGTGTTTATATTTCCTTGCGTGCGTGCGTTCTAGCGAAAAGATTGATAGTTATTACATTAATAAACATCTGTTTTGTAATTTGTTAATTGTTATGTACGTCTATTTGTCTGCGTTTGTCTGGCTGCGCGTGCGATTAAAAAAAACAACCTTGTCAGACGTAAGTTTCTTTCTGTGCGTACCTTCGTTTGCGCATGCTATTCTAAACGAAGACAAAACTTTTGTTATTAAATAAATTGCTAAAAAATTACGAAAACCGTTTAAATATTAAGGAAAACTCTTGGACGTGGACAATAACACATGAGAGCTGCAGGCAAAAGCCGGACAACTGCAGATGTGAAACCCAAAAGAACATCACATGGAATCATGAAAACTAAAAGTGTATAATTTGAAGTTATTCTTATGTGGACATGTCCTCTTTTTTGTTTGGGTGTATATCATTATAAACTTGTCCGCAACAAATAAAGAAGGCTAAGATGAATGATAAAACTGAGAAGATAAAGCACTAACTAGACCTGAGCTTGATGAGTGCAAAGAGGGCTAAGATCTTAGGGAGGCGTATTGCCACGCAAATTTCAGTGAAGGCCAATGATCGCTGCTGATTAGAGATTCTATATAAGCGGCTGTTGCTATAACGCAAATTCACCTGATAAGATTATTGAAAGAGGTGGAAGGTATCGGACATTTGAAAAGCGTTGTTGTCACTCAAACTCCAGAGAACGCTTCAAGTTGTCCTCAAACAGAAATATTTGATGGTGGGATAACTGTGTGACTACTCCTAGGAAATAAATACTACTGCTGCTACTACTACTACTACTACTACTACTACTCATAATAATAATAAAATAATATTTTCTATTATATTCATTCCTCATTTATTTACTATTTAGTATACGTACACCTATAATCTTAAAACTATAATTTAATCCAGAGAGAAAAAATACATATCAAATGTTACTTTTACCGTATGCAAATATGTGAGTCCATTTTTCTATAATTTTTTTTACATGGTAGTCACCACTTATCAAGGCCTGGAGCCACTCGGGGATAAGGATTATTGCGTGTACAGTAATCAATGGGATAATATCGTAGTAATCGTTAGTAATGGAGATGTGATAAAGTGTCTTACTTAAGGGGGCGGTTTATCAGGATTTTGTTTATGTTGGACTTGATGACATCCTAGTTGCAGTAAGGTGGGAAACAGGCAAACGGAAGATAAGAATTATTGTAAGAATCGGCACATACTTTGGAGCGATGTTATTATGTTCTTTTTTATTAGAATATGTGTAACTCTAAAATATAATTTTCCGAAATAATTGCTGGTATAAAAGCATAACTGAAATGCGCAGGTGATTGCGCACGAAGACCATTGCCATATTTTGCTAATATCTGTATCGTGTCTAATGCATGTACTGCTAGTTTCATCTGTAAGCATAAAAATATTTAAATTGCATATGAAAATTAGTGCACTTAACGATTACATACTATGCATCATGTCTCAATTTGCGATCGATATTACACATAGCTATAGCTTTCTGAAAACTGTAGAAGTTTCTGACTGTTATGCATAAAATACCTACCTAAAATGATAAGAATACATTATTTGTTTAGAGTACTAAGTACCAGGCGACTAAAAAACAAAAATAAAGATGAAGGAAATATACAGGTTGGAACGATAAAGTTGTCGATCTCAAGAAAACAAAAGCACAGCTTTATTTTAAAACTTTTATTGATAAATCAATTCAGGTAACGTAATTATGTAGTATAGCTTAGAGCTATTTAATGTAGCAACCTTCAGCCTACATCACCGGCTGGATACGGGTCCGGAACTAATAGTATGCATTTTCCACAAGTGCCAGTGGGAGATCAGCGAGTACTCAGCGACTGGTGGCGATCATTCTGACTTTGATGTGGGAGGTCATGTTGGTGATATGGTCGATATATAATATTAGCCTTGGAAATGCTTTTAATGTATCTGTTCTCAGCTCATGTTCCCTGTGAATGTTAAGTCAAGGAGTTTGAAAGAAGCACTATTAGAAAATGTATATTTGGTCCTAGCTATTGATGGTTGAGAAAGTTTCTCGTAATTATTAAAGGAAACCAGTTTACTCTTGGCAGCATTGAATGCGACCATCCATTTTCAGTTTTATAACAAAACTAGTTACTCACAAAAAGAATCGAAACATTCATTCTCTTTACACATAAGACAAGAATTTAGCAAAACAATAAAAAGCAAAATATTTATCGAATATACTAGGACCCAGCCTTTTTTCACTATTTTTTAATCAAAATCTCTCTAAACTAGGTATGAAGCAACTTGAAATAAAAGGCAAAAGTATACTTTATGGCCCAAACCTAGCTGGATAGATTTTGACCCCACAAAATAGCAAGTCTTCTATCTTTTAAAGAAAAATTTCTCATGAGATGTGAGGACTAATTAAGGTTTACGAGGGTTTTATCTTATTTTTTTCTTACTCTTATCTGTACCTTTTTTGTGTTGTTTTTCTACTTTAGTTTTTTCTACACTAAAAACTATGCTTGCATATGAGTAGAAACGTTGCTTACAATGACCTAACAACATGATGATGAATGACTAATTCACAATGGAAAACTATTTTAGTGTTTATTCAAAATCGGAATGTTTTCTATGAAATGTATAAAAATAAATATTCGCACGTCTATACTAATTTAAACAGAATAACTCGCAGATCAAATGCCTCAGTTCTTGAATATTTCAAGCAAACAAGAGACAACATATTAGCTACCCAACATCATCTTAGAACGTTATGATGCCAATTGTAATTTTTAGTCACACACGCACACGAACACACATACACTTACATAAACACCGCAACCTTCAAATTTAAAAAAAAAAACTCGTATATAGACATTTGAACTTACAAAAATTAGCTATAAAATCAAAACACGAAAGGAAAGCGGCTTTCTAAAACTTAGAGAAAACTCTTGAAATTCTGCTGCTTTGTTTTGCGTCCTTTGGTATTATCCACCCTCTTGCGTATCGCATCATTAAAACGCTTTAATCAATGAATGGTAGTAACGGAATAGTGGATGTATTTGATTTACATTTAAAGGTGCTGTTAACGTCTTAACACATGGATTGGTCGCCGTGGCCCAGTTGAATGGCCAGCCAGATCTCCGGATCTTACCCCTCCTGATTTCTGGCTTTTGGGCTATGTAAAGGATAGCGTTTATGGCAAGAAGCCTGATACAATAGCGTCTTTAAAGTTATTTATTGAAGAGGAGATTGCGCGGATATCAGCTGACATGATTACACGTGTTACACAATCAGTGGTTAATCGCTTCCAGCGATTGATAGAGAGAAATGGACGACAATTAACAAAATAAACATATTTCATGTTTGTTTCATTTTATATTTCAATGTATGGTACTTAAATATACGTGTATTGCTAATATCGTTTTTCTTTAAAATGTGAGCTGACTTTTGGACCACCCTGTATTCATTTTTTAAGTATCCCACGTTTTCTTTTTATTATAGGTCGCATTTATAGACTCTAATACTAGCGTCAATGAATTGGGTTATTTTTTATTTCTTCATCGTCAGTAGTTTTGTTTTTTTACTTTATCGCTGTTCCTTCATAAATATTAAATTGAACAAGAGACATGGATGCATTCCTTATTCATATTAATATTGTTATTATTATGTGGACACTTTGATGTCAGTGTGAGAATTGTAAACACAATTATTCGTGAGGAACTTGAGATGTGGAAGATTTAGGCGAATGCACAAGTACACAGCTCTAACCTTGAAGAAAAATGGGCATCAATACAGTTCCTCACTCTCTTCATAGTCCATAACTTGCTCCTGTGACTGTTGGTTATTACTTAAGCTCAAGGAAAGTTTTAGAGGTTGATAAAATGAAAGGTGCTCTTACGAGGCTCATTGTCGCGCTCACATAATAGGGCTATAATGGGGCTTTCCAGAAGTTATTGAAACGGTATAACGTGGATTGCAGCTGGGGATTATTTCGAAAAGGACTAGAGTTTCATGCATGCAATATCAATAAAATTATCCATGCGAAAAGGTCTTAAAGTTATTAAAGGCACTTCGTATTTTACAGCAAGAAGAAATATTGTCTTATCTAGTTACACTAGTAGAACATGCTCAACAAGTTAAATAAAATCGATTGAAGAATAAATATGGAAATGATAAGACAAAATATTAGCACGCGGCTTTGGAGAAAGCGAGTGTCGTGCGATTGCACACGATTCTGGCTGTTAGGAAAGATATCATTTGATAATTTATATCTGTACAAAATACAGCAAATAGGAAGTACAGATAAAACATAGTTCAAAGACGTAAAATAATGTTTGATGTATTTTCATATCATATCATCACAAAATTACCAAAAAATGCATTCTTTATCATTTATTTCACAAATAAAATTGATGTTAACTTGAAATTGTTTATATTTATTGGGATATATATATATATATATATATATATATATATAT
Organism: Euprymna scolopes; assembly: GCF_053919585.1. Lineage (NCBI taxonomy): Eukaryota > Metazoa > Mollusca > Cephalopoda > Sepiida > Sepiolidae > Euprymna > Euprymna scolopes. The sequence continues at coordinate 1,830,591 of NC_136495.1, forward strand.
ATATATATATATATATATACACGAATATGTTTTCGGACTGACATTAATATAAAGTACTTACTCTTTATATATAAAAATATTTAAATAGTTGCTTAATATTCTCCATCATAGATATGTAAGCGACTTTATTAAAGTAAGCTAATTTGCTTATTCTTTTCAAAACAAACTTACATGATTACTTATTCATTTTGTATATTTTTTCTAGATGATTGGTTTCATTTATCTATCTATCTATCTATCTATCTGTCTCTTTATATATATATATATATTATTTATAAAACGGTCAGATGATATAAGTTACCGGTTCCGTCGGTTTCAAACTGTTTTAGATTCCTTTTATCAAGCTCTCGTTAAGCCGATATCCATCTTCTTTATAACGGGAATTGTGAAACATACACTTATATTACAAGATATTGTTCAGATCTCCTTTTTTTGAACAACCTAAAATTCAAATAATATAATTTTAAAATTTGTCCATTTAATGTTTAAGACTCTAAAGAACCCAAAAAAAAGAAAGAAAAAAGAAAAAAAAATTGTATATAAATTTTCTGTTACGTTCTAAAATTTTTACTTGTTTATCGTGTCCTTTATGAAAAATCTAAATATAAATTTTTTATTTTGTTTCGGTCTTTAACGAAATTTTTTAATCCTAATCAATTTCTTACTAAGGGAGATAACTTTGTAAAGTTTGAAGTTTAACGTAAAGTGATACTAGTTTTTTTTTATTGATATTTATATTTAGGTTTATTCTTCTTCTGTATTATGTTTATATTCATTAATGCGCCTAATATAATACGGGCAAAATGTAGATTTCCTTTAAATATTCTGGAAAAACCTTTTTATATATAAATTTCAATTATATTATATATTTTAGTTCAAAAACTTTTTCCACAGATTCGACAAATTTATTAATTATTATAATCAATTATTGACCAATTTTAATTAAATTTTCGCATTAACTCCAAAATATAAACTGAAACCGCTTTCGATTCAAACTGTAAAATCAATGCCAATATAAAAATTAAATTTTTATTTAAAAACTTTTATTAAAATTATATTTGCAATGTTAATGTAGTCATAGTTTTTCAGGAGAATGTTTATCTCACGTAAGAAAATAATACGCTATAATAATATTCTCTTATAATTATATTGCTTTTTTTCCAAATCAACATAATGATTTGGAAAAATACAAATGAAATTTTAAAAATTAAAATGCAATAAAACTAAAATATAAATAAAGATTAAAGTTAAAAATAAAATAAAAGTATAAATAAAATAAAATACAGTGTATAATTTATAGACTATATAGATTAAATATAAACATTTTTTTTCATTCGGGTTTGTCTTTTTCCCGTCACAGTTTTTAATGGGTTTTCTCCTTTTGTGTAAAAACATTTTAGGTATTCGCTCATCATAGTTAAACAGCTTTTAAGATGAAGAAAAGAAACAAATAAATAAACAAAATACATTAACATAATGGGATAACAAGTCTCACCGTAAGAATATCTCCTAATAGAAAAAATATAAATAAAATAATATTAATAATAATAAAAATTAAAAACAAGATTTATATATATATATATATATATATATATAGCACATAAATTTTTATAACAAAAATAATAAATACATAAAATTAAATTATCTCCAGCTACCAACGGTTTAAACTAATCACATCTTGCGGTTCTAACCTCTATCTGCCGTCCTGTTCCCTTCCGCCATCTTGAATATAACTTTCTTTTTTTTTTTGAAAAGGGAAGGTATTTTCTCCCGAAATTAATCCCGAAATTAATCAAAGTTGCATACTATCAACGGACTTTATATAGAGCGGACATACCAACAACTTGGTTACAAATTAATTATATAACGAGCTTAGGAAGGATAGATGAATAAACAGTTAGACATTTCTCTACTTGAACATACCCGTCTATTTGTTTGTTTTTTACTCTTGTGATTCCGGTCCTTTCCGCATTGCTTTTCGCTTTTAAAACTTCCATATATATATATATATATATATATATATATATATATATATATATATATATATATATATATATTAATTTTATTTATACAAACATTTATGGCTACATATGTGCATACATGTTTCTGTAATCACCCACGTTGGGGGATTACGTCTTCAGGCCAAGAACTACCTTCAAAAGTCTAATAATTATTAATATACCTGCTCTGTTCATTCATTGAGCACTATTTTGGTAGACACGTGTTGTTTCATTGGATGTACTTCTAGGAAACTAAACTCTACTGGCTATATATATATATATATATATATATATATATATATATATAAATATATATATATATATATATATATATTTCATCCACTCTAGCATTCTTCAGGCATAAGTCTGAAAATCCTAGAGTGGATGAAACGCGGAATATTCAGTGTAGCTTAAACGCCATATATATGTATATATATATATATATATATATATATATATATATATATACATATATATATATATATATATAATCTCTTTACATTATAGTTATACTACATGTTCTTTAAGGTATTTTTTGTTCGAATTTATATTTTTATTAACGCGCTTTAAATAAGGTCGGGAAGACTCTAGGGGCCTCTTTCATCAACAAACTCATCAGGAGTTAATCGTTGAATTTCTATCAAGTGTAAAACGAAGCCTTAAGAAATGAACAAAGAAATGAACAAACTATCTCGTTACAGGAGCAAAATAAGATCTATAAAACTATCCATTCGTTTTCTGCGCTCATGCCTTGAAGAAAACGTCTCTTTATTTCATATTAACAAAATAATTATCGCTTCTAAGGAAACACCTAGTCTCAAAATTGAACGGGTTTCATCCACGATGAAACAAATTATGCAGACAACGTGTCTCTTATATTAATTTAAAGACCTTCTCATTTTCTCAAATTTGTGTTTTTTGTTTGTGTTGTTTTTGTAGCTTTTATGACTTCTTTCGATTATCAAAGTATTTGCCAAACCGAGGGGAATTTTCTGGACAACATATTTCTATTACACTAAATAAACAATTGAATTTGCTTGTTCGGTCTTGATTTGGACGTGACTCTGGTGCTGAAGGCAACAATATTTTTAATTATTCAAATCTTGTCCTTTCTAAAGTTGAGACTGCAGTGTTGTGTAAGGGGGTGTAATTTTTGTGTTCTCCTGACTCGTATAGACAAAGAAGAAACACTTGCAGCATTTGAAGTCTTATTTTCTCAACTTAAGCACCACGATCCTCTTACACCTAAACATGTAATCACTGTGAAGGACAGTTTTAAGGACTTGGGTCTTCGTTACTCAAATTCAAACATTAACTCTGAAGATTTTGTTTGGTCCAGCATACACTTTAAAACCATTAAAACACTTAAATCTAACAAAGATATTTATATTTGTAGACCTGACAAAGGTTCTGGAGTGGTTATCTTCGACCGAGCAGACTATGTCCAGAAAATGTCAATTATTTTAAATGATCCTGATAAAGTACTTTGTATTGGTTCTGCCGATATTCACGATAGCACCTACAAAAATGAAGTCAAAATCCAAAAACGCCTTCTATACCTCTATAAAAAAGTTATTTTACAAAAGATATATATGAAAAAAATACGGCCTTCTGGCTCTCTGATATATGGCCTTCCTAAAGTCCACAAAGAAGGTATTCTGCTTAGATTAGACCTATTTTGTCTATGGCGGGTCTGCCCAGAACTTTTTAGCCCAATGGCTTTTAACCATTATAGAACCGGTTCAGGCTCTATACACTAAACATTGTATTAGTGACTCATTTAGATTAGTCGATTATTTACACGAATTGCAGCCCGGTGTTGAGAACAGTTTTATATGTTCTTTCGACGTATCCAGTTTATTTACCAATCTTCCGCTGCAAGAGACTATATATATTTGTGCTTTACAGCAGTGATTTACCCCATCACCCTTCCCGAGAGAAATATTTGTTGAACTCCTATTAATCTGTACTAAAGCTGTAGAATTCAGCTTCGATAACATCACGTACAGTCAGATTGATCGAGTTCAGATAGAAAGTCCCCTGGGCCCGGCATTAGCCAACATTTTTATGGGATATTATGAGCCTGCACTATTTAACAGTATATCGAAACCATCGATATACTTTAGATACGTCGACGACACCATTGCAGCTTTTGCATCAGAAAACGAGGCATTAACTTTCTTCGATAAACTTAATTCCCGCCATAAATCATTAGCATTTACTATGGAGGATGAGAATGATGGCTGATTGCCCTTTCTTGATGTTTTAATTGAACGTGGTAAGAACTCTATTTTACGACTGTTTATCGTAAGCCGGCATTTGCGGCCTCTACACAAATTGGCGTTCATTCGTCCCCACTTCAAGAAAAATAGGGCTCATTCAGACATTAGTGTATAGAGCCCTTAGAATCTGTTCTTTTAGTAAACTGGTATTGTGAATTAAAGAAGATTAGAGACATTTTTATTCACAATGGTTATCCGGAGAAATTCGTTGATAATATTATTTATAATAAAGTTAAAGCTCACAATTCTCCTACAGATTTTGGTCCCTCCAAGTGTCCTGTTTACTTAAAAATCCCTTGGATTGATTACCCTGGTCAGTATTTGGGTAGACTTGTTATCAAGTCTGTATCAAATTGTTTCCCATCTGTTGCTCTCCGCTTAGTTTATCGTGTTAAGTCTGCATTTGCCTCAGTTGTGAAGGATTGTTTGCCCTGCATCACAAATAGTAATGTGATTTATCAATTCAACTGTCAGTGTGCTGCTGTCTATGTAGGTCGAACCCGTTTAAATTTGCAGACAAGAATAAACCAACATGTTCCAGCAAGCATCAGACTAGGTAAGCCTCGTCACCCCTCGTTCACCTTGGAATCTGCTATTGATCAGCACCTCGCTGACAATCCAGCGTGTGCCTATGCATATAAAATGGACTGGTTTAGGATTTTACACCGGGTTGACTCTTCGAATCACCTGAGGATTCTGGAAGTCTGTATCCTCTCACGCAGTCTCTATGTCTCTCTGTCGACAGAAGGAATTCGTAAAATCTTTGGACTTATTTGGGGATATATTTTAAATTTTAACTTCCCCACATATCCCATTTTGTACAATTGTACATATTTTACAACGTATAATTTACTCGTATGTTTTTTACTCGTAATCTCATTCGCCCATTCGCCCTTCATTTGATTATACATATATATATATATATATATATATATATATATATATATATATATATATATATTATTTCATCCATCATCGTTATAATTTTATAAGTATCCCCACTTAAGTCTTCGCTCTTGCGTGACGTTTGTTTTACACTTGATAGAAATTCAACGATTAACTCCTGATGAGTTTGTTGATTAAAGGGGGCCCTAGAGTCTTTCCGACCTTATTTAAAGCGCTTTATAAGTTTTCTTTACCGTAAAACACTTATTTAAATTTTTATTAACGTATATTTTTATTTTACTTAATCTAATAAACATGTATTGAGTATTGAGTTGTAATTTTCCAGGCCGTGTAAGGAATAATTATACTTTGCTACGTAATTGTTTGACACAATCTCTCATTTTATTTTATTTTATTTTTTATCTGTTTAAAAACAATTTTTCTAGACTGTCCAATTCCTTGCTTATTATATTTGAGTTGCACATTGAATATGTCTATTACATCTACATATTAAGTGTTAGGATCCCCTTTTATTTGAATAAAGATTCCACGTGTTTGTATTTTTTATAAACTATCATGATATATTATATTTTTTGTATCATTTGTTTCCGTGTTTTCAAACTTTTCTTAATTACTCTTTTTATGATGGAAATATTTTAGGTAGAACCTCCTTCTTGTTTTCCTAAAAAAACATATAATTAATTCGTTTTACTTAGTATCCAGGCTGTGTAGATTTTCCTGGATGTTATTTCTTTACAATTGCAACTAGTGAATATTTATCTTTGCAGAATTGATTCTTTCGGGAAAATATCGAAAATAATTGTTATTTTTTGAACTCTTGCTTGAACAACAGAACGGGTTGGATGATAACATAATTATCCTCTGTACAATGAACTCTGTTAAAACATTAAATAATAACAGAGATGTTTCATGAACGTGATAGCAATCAATGAAATAAACGTGTGCAACAAAATATAAACGTTTAATTTATTTCCAAGAAATAAACGTTTGTGAGGAAATAATTAATGATTCACTTATCAACAAGAAAAAGTAATTCAATTCCTTGTATGAAGATTATGATTAGACTATTATATATTATTTTGTGTTGTATTTTTGTTTAGAATCCTTTTGGGATGCTTCTTCATTATTTAAGTATTTATTTTAGGTGACTAATATGTTCATCTTCATAGTTTTTGCTTCGCCACGTTTCAGCTCATCTATATTCCTGCGTGCTTCATGTGATTAAGCGCGACGGGAGAGGAATGCTGTGTCTTGTAACTATATACCAAGTAATTACTGCTTTTCATAGCTGTTGTCTCACCACGTTTTGCCCAACTACTCCTCTGGTCTGCTTTGCATGAAGGTGAAAGCGCTATCTTCAGACACTGCTCACCTAAAACTATAGTCTTAAGGCTTCTACAGGCCTCGAAGACTATGAAAATGAGGACATCAGTCTGTTAGTGGTGTTCATTTTGGCTCTACAGCCAAACAACTGTAGACGCTTATCTGGCAAATATATTCGTAGATGATTAACAGATCTGCCATCTCACTGTTTTTGCCAGCTCTGCTTCTTCTGCTGCTACTGTTGGTATTTTTGTATCTAGGCATAATTCATGAAGATTTCTGATAGCATTCGTTCACCGATATCTTTCTATTAAGAAATCTTTTTATAAGGATATCGGGCACTTACAGAACGGACTAGGTTAAAGTTGCTAATGTCTTAAGTGAAGGTGCGCTTTGTGGAACGAACTGGATTCGAAATTTAAGCACACAGGTAGCCAGTTCGTGTCGTTAACTACTGAACCACCGTCGCCCTTCTCCTGCTGTTTATTATGATTATGGCGACGATAATAATAGTGTAGTTATTGTTATAGTTTTGTAGGAAAGGAAACGCTATAGTGGTTCAGATTGTTATAATCGTTGTTCGCGTAGCTGTAGTGATTGTCGTCGTTATGGTGATGAAATAGCGTCGAATGGTCTAGCAAGAAATCTTGTAGCAAAATTTGCTAGAAAAACGGAAACGACATCTCGTCGAGCGAGGTTTTGAGTGTTCGCTGACTACGGATTTTATTGGTGGGTATGCTTTCTTGAAGTGTAATTAGTCTTTGGAAAGCCGATAAGCTTAGAATTAATTCAATTATGTTCCTTTCTGCCACAAATGTCCGATATTGTTTTATTAGTAGAGTCATCGGACAACCGGACCACGATAATATAGATAAACAGTATTTAAGATGAGCTAAACAATCTTCGTCACACATATCATCTTAAAAGAGAAATTGTGAGACGCAATTATTAATATATCTATACAATGTACTGTTAAAGTAAACGTATCGCCATGCCCCCCCCCCGGTAGTATCACACGGACTAACCAACAAACCAATTTTATTGAGGCGTTTCAAAATCGCGTAATGTGTTTCATTGCGGAAAGTCGCCTGATCGAAAAAAAACAAAATATCCACCCGCTATCAAACTACTTCCCTACAATCTATATTTAACTTTGAGGGTGTGCTAGAAAGCAAAATAGGCAAAAAAGGCCAAGGAGTAGGTGGAGAGAAAATGTTTTTGATTGGACATCTCTTAATAGTTCAGCGTCCATCAACCAACTTACCCTTGCTTGGAAGGCACGGTGAAAATTAAGTAACGTAGGTTTGCAATCCGCACCAACCGAAAGATGCGACTTATGATGATAGTGCATTGTGCACGCTTTGAGCAAATTATAAAATTAATATATTATTTCCTTATAAATTCTATAAATAATTCAAGAGTGTATCACTAAAAGATGAGAATCGTGTTTTAGTGATTGAATAAACAAAACTATACTCACCTAATTACTCAATCTATTTTAGTTTTGTCAATTTGTATTTATCGAATATCAATTTCGATGATCAACTAAAAAAATGTTAGTGATTCTATTATTCATTATAGTTCGATATGAACTAATCTAATTTCCCAGCAATATGATTATTCGGTAAATATTACTGCTACACATTGATTTAATCAAAAAGCGAGGATTTCCCATCGTAAATATAATCACACTCAATCAATAGCATAATTACTTATGAGTGACTTCAGAGAAAAACAAAACCATTAGTCGAACAGCTGAGAAATTGGACTTATTTTACGGCTGAAGGTCTTTAATTGTATCCGAAAAAACTTCGTATTATTGTTTTCAAGCATATAAAAGCTGTCTAGTGTATGAATGGAAATAACAAAAAAAAAATCATTTATTGAGTCAAGAAAAAATTCGAACTCTTTATAAGAGGGAAAGGATTTAATAATATTTTTGATACATAAATTACTTGTTTATTCATTTATTTATTGCAGACTATTATCCTCATCTTTTTTAGTTTTTGTTTCCCGACGTTTTTTTGCCAACTATTCCTCTGGCTTTCGTCAGGTTGTAAACTGCGATTGGATAGGAACGCCGAATCTCCTAACTGCATTCTCAGTAATTACTGCCTTTCATAGTCTCACCACGTTTTCGCCGACTAAGCCTCTAGCCTGTCTGTGGTAAGATTGAAACTGCTATCCTCAGACAATGCCCACGTGAAACCGTAGAGATTCAATGTCTATATACACTGCGCCATGGGACGTGAGGGACAATAAATGTTGGATTTTTGGTCTTATAATTCCACGTTTGTTTGACCTAAACGTCATACAACAACTAGAAGATGATATAATAAATAATATAAATTACTTATCTCAATAAGAACGCTAATTGATTAAATAATATATAAAAGCTTGATTACTTTATTAAAACATATCTTATTCCTAATTCATTTACAATTCATTTTGTCATTTTCAGCTCTATTTTAGTAAAGTATTTCACAGGATTAGCTGTTTCATTAAATGCGAATAAAGCAATCAATTAAACAAATTATTCTGAGGCGTGATTAATATTAAAATAACATATATTATAAACATCAATTATAGTTGTTACGAGAAAACATAACTGGGGAGTGACATTTTATATATTTCATTATATAGATGCACGTAAATGTATAGATTCGACAATATATATGGGTATTTTGTGTGCATGATTTAACTATTATATATATATATATATATATATATATATATATGTGTATATATATAGAGAGAGAGATAGATAGAGAGAGAGAGAGAGAGAGATGAATATACACACATATCTAGTATAATTATAAAACTCAAATAACGTTGGAACTGGTGTTTTAACCCACATCCGGTTTACGGCTTCTGGTTGCGCATGCGTACATAAACATAAACCCATAGCAGCGTAAACAAATAAACACAAATCGTCATTTATTTATTTTACTTATTCTCCATTTTTTTTTATTTCTTAAAAACGTCCATACATTTTCTTCTACACTACCAATATAAATAAATAACCTCAAAAATGTGTTTCTTTATTAATTTGCGTTACAAATACATGATCAACGCGACAATAAAACGTATTGTTTTACTGTGTACGTTTTCAGTGTCAAAATTGTTATTTTATTATTTTTTAAATTATCCAAATAAGCAATTGTTAATACTTTCTGCTTTTATTTTACATCGTTTATTTTCGCATTGACTTAATTAGTTTTATTGGCCTTATTTTAAACATATAAATGAAATATTTGACCCAATGGGTCATGAATGTTTGTTTAAAATAAATGAAAAAAGTTACATTTTATTTATCTTTTCTATTTAAAAAGCCATTCTTAACATAAGGAGAGTGTTTTAACTATTCTGTTCTTTCAACTAACAATTTCATTTAAAAAAGATGTATCAAAATTTGACTTAACTTTAAGTATTATGATATCTGTTCAGTGCACATTTACCTAGAAGTATGGCAAACCACTTATAATTCAATGGATGGAAGTTTATTTTTGTTTTTTAAATAAAAATTATAAACAGAACGCCTCATAGAAATCTAACTATATTCTTTTTTCATATTAATATACGTTTATAGAAATGTCTATGTTATGTCACAAAAAAACTATTTTCTTTACGTCACAAGTATCACGCTCATACATTAATTCCATAGTTATATACGTATATAACATACTGACCTAACGGCTCACAGGTTGTCTAGTATATATATATATATATATATATATATATATATATATATATATATATATATATATATATATATATATATATATATATATACTTATCAATATTAGTTACTGTTCCAATATATCACAACTCACCAGTGCGCAATTACCTAAAACTAGGTTTTAAAGTCGGGGCTACTGTATCAGAAGTCTTTGTCTAACGCAAAGCAACAAAACTTTTTGGTTTAAACGTCAAGCAGAGGTTCACTAGTCACAAGTTGAGTCGAGTAGAGTTCGTTGTTCACAACATGCTTCTCTCACTCCTCCCAGCGACTCGCCTTTTATAATGTTTCGGGCACACTCAATTGGCATATACCACACGAGATTGCTAGAGATCTATGCGTGACCGGAGGCTTTAAAAGACAACAACCGTCATCTTGGTTTCTTTTTTTCTTTTTCTGTCTTTTAGCCTGCTGCCGAGACAGATTCTCGCCGGTTTCTGAAGTAGGTCTTCTCTATTTATATAACACCCCCACCGGATCTCGTGATCACAGAAATGGCAATGGGCTGGTGACCACCGTTCACGTATGCTTCTCCGAAGGGGAACCATGCATTACTCATCTTCGCTCTCGTTCGTGGACTAGGGTTTGAGGAACACCGCTTCCGCTGGGAGTCTACTGATATCAGTCACCTTCTGAGGGAGCTACTGTGAACCAAACGACGTCTCACTGGTCCCTGAATTGGAGTCAGACTCGCTCCCGTTGTTCACGGGTAGCCGCGATTATGTTGTCGGCCGTAAGTTCTTAATGTGACGGGGCACACCGTCGACACACACCGCTTGCTTGCTGATCACTTCAGTAGTGCGTCCAAATCCATACTGAGTAGGACATTTGCCGCGCGGGTTCTTGATCCAGACAACATCCCCTTTTTCCAGCCTCCATCCAAAACCCTTTCGTCTCAGGTACCGCGTTCGTTTCTATGCTCTTCGCCGTAAGGTGATACCTGTACAATGTGCCGGCCGGCGCTGTAGAGGGTGATACAGCATCCTTCTGGGTTACGTTGTATGATTAAACTGCTTCATACACCACACAGCCTGTTCTGGCAGGGATAGTTTTGACAGTCTTGTGGTTCCGCTTAATAATTCCATTCCCTCCCTCTCGGTACGTAGGCACATGGGAACCGTAGATGTACTCCCCAAACATCGGAAAACTTTCTGAATTGCACACTGGTGAATGCCGTGCCGTTGTCAGTTAGTATCTCTGTTGGAGGGCCACGTTCGAGGAAGATGCCGTTTAGCTGGTGGATGACTGCTTCCGTATCTTGCCGGCAGAGCGGCCGCCATATCGCAAACCTAGATAAGCCGCAGTCAATAAGCGTTAGGTAATCCTCGCCGTTCTGGTGAATAACATCTATCGCCAGCTGGCTCCAGTGACTCTTTACCTCCAGTTTTCCTTTATTCTTAGCGAACGGATGCCGAGGCGATGCATTGGCAAGCCACGCAGCTCTCAACCACTCTTTTAACGTCTGCTTTTCGTACTTCAGGGTTCTCCGACTTTGCAAAATACAAGATTCGCTTGATCCCTGGATGTCCACTTTGATGATGGACTTCCTTGATTCGATCAAACTGAGCAGAACACGCGGCGTCGACGCAGGTCCGTTGTATGGGTCCGATGGTTCTTCTAATGGCGGCAATCCATCTGCGGGGACTCTTGTTAAACAATATGCCTTGTTCAGTCTGGATCTGAACAGGGAGATTTCCATTGACAGCGCATATCCTTTTTTGATCCTCATGATGGTATCGAGCCGCCGTCGGATGAGCATGTCGCTCGTAGCTTTAGTTCGTACTCTGGCCCTCCCGAAATCCACTTGTAGACTCAGGCAGAATCTTTAAACAGCCGCAGGGTAGTCGACTTCCAGAGGATCGTCCAGTTTATCCCTTCGATGACGGTATCAAGCTCTGCCAGGTTTAAATGCTGGGAGTCCCGTTCTGGGCGTAACCAGCAGGCATCTTCCACCACGGCCCCATCATGGACTATTGATAAGCCCGTGGCAAGAGAGCTCGCATCAACCCACACACTCAAGTCCTGGCTGTCGACGCACCATCTGCCCCGTACAGGGTCCTCCTTCGCCCTTTGGTTAGGACTTCCTCCAGCATTGTTTTGAGAGTGGCGTCGTGTACCACATCGTCCCATCCAGTGGTAACCTCAGACGCTCTCCTCTTAATAAACGCCACCGCAACACGAAGCCAACCGCCCACAGGGAAGTGTCCAACTAATTTTTCACACCAAGATATTACGTTTCTTCGCGTGACATCGCGGGGCATGTCTGAGACTTCATTTCCCCGCTTCCATTGCAGGACGCCGTCTTCTCCCGGAACCTGTAAACCGAGCACCCGTGTGCTATCCTTTAATCTCTCCATTCCTTATTGAGAAGTCCAAAGTTGCGGAGATGCTCCTCTACACGCGTCGCGGATACAACCCCTTTATCCATGTACGCATCGTCAATATATGCAGATGTTGCTTGCCTTGTGCGCTTATCCTGAACCAGAATGGTGTAAACAATCGTTTACATAATTGATGGCGCGACGTTGCCCGAATCCAATACAGGTTAAGCAGTATCTCTTCCCTTTAACCAGAACACTTTGATAAGTCCATAGTGACTGATGTACCCGCACTTGAAGGCACGTCTTCCGAAGATCAAGCACGCGCACATTAGACCCTGCTTGTCGTCATTCCCGTAATTTATCAGCGCACACGTCTGCGCGGGCCGTAAAAGGGTCCACGTGTTTGTTTAATACCCTATAATCGAGCAGCGGCCTCACTGTTTGTTTATTTGGCTGGGCGACCGCCATTAATGGAATTAAACTCTTTGGAGGTCCCAATGCCTTTTCAGGAAAAGGAATCAGCCATCCATTGTCGATCCAGGTCTATGGTTCTCTATCATACTCTACGCGAGCTCCGGGGGAAAATCTTGTACTCTGGCACTCTATTGAACAAATTCTGTGGCGGTTGCTCGTCCGACCACTTCCAAGCAACAATCCAGGACTTCGTGCACTAGTGGAAATCCGCACGAAAATTGTCAAGTGTCGCAACGTTCTTTTCGCACAGGTTTCTGGGCGCAATCCGTGTCCACAAGCGCGTGGCACCCCCGCCCGTTAACACGTATGCCCACCGTAGGTAGCGCCTTGTTTAATGACGATCTGGGGAGTAAACTGGCGCTGTAACTTCCTCTCCTAGCACGTTACCTGGGCAGGTGCGAGGCAGGTGTCCCCGGTTTTTGCATTTGTGACATCGTGGTCCGCTCGGCTTCTGGGTCGTTGACCGCAACGAAAGGCAATCACGAGCCCAATGGTTTGGGCCCCCGCATCTGAAGCAGTTAACACTTCTGGTGTTCTCGCTAGCTGTATGCAGTGGTGTAGGTGCAAATGCGGCCTCTCGAGGTTGCACCGCGGCGAGGACCTCCTCATTTCTGGTATCCATCAACACGGCACGAGCCCTCTCAAGCAGATCTTTCAATGACAGCTAGTTCATTCGGGTTGAGGCTCTCAAAAGTTCCTTTGCATAGCACGGCAATCCATTCATGAAGGTTCCCTTTATCCAACATTCTGGTGGCATTTCACGTTCCAGGCGTGCTAGGCCGCTGCAAATCCGTCAAAAACTCATCGACGATCTCCCCTGGCCGAGGTCACGCTTGATTTTCTCGAGGTCACTACGTTGGTCCTCCAAGAGTTGCAAATACGTTTCACGAGGCGCACCCTTACACTGCATTGGCAGTACTCGCTCCACCTTGGTTATCTCGCACAGCTCACACGTTAACTCTACATCCTCTAGCCATTCTACTATTGGAACGTCCGTTGCTGTGCCACTGCACTCAGGGATGAGTCGGAGATCAAACTGACTCAAATGTTTTTGCTTAAAACGTCAAGCAGAGGTTCACTAGTCACAAGTTGAGTCGAGTAGAATTCGTTGTTCACAACACAAGATACACGTCGATCTTCTCTATTCGCATGTCTTAAACGCTTCTCTCACCTCATCCAGCGAATGACCTTTTATAATGTTTCGGCCACACTCAATTGGCATATACCACACGAGATTGCTCGAGATCTACGCGTGACCGGAGGCTTTAAAAGTCAACAGCTGCTATCTTGGACTCATTTTTCCTTTTTCTGTCTTTCAGCTGTCGAGACAGATTCTAAGGTAGTTCCTCTCTATGTCTATCACTATCATGATCGTTACCCTATATGGTTGCTGCTAAGATGACTATGTGAATTAACAATGTCCAAGCATTGTCCACACGCCTAAGCTCTATTCGTTTACTCAAAGTGCATCGGTTAATACGCTACTGTTTTTTTGTTTATCTCAACCCAAGATAAGGAGATTATATATATATATATATATATATATATATATATATATATATATATATTGATGATGGCTAGCAGTTGCCGAGCAACTATATCCAATTGCGCACTAAGTTGGTCTACAGCTTTTTTTTGATGTCTAATGAAGCCTATCTTTGTGCGGCGTAGGCGATCGCATCAGTAACAGTTGAATGTAGGCTTATTTAGTGGTATTTCTTGCCTCATTTTGTTGGCGTCTGAGTTATTTGGTTGTTTCTAAACTTTTTCTCCCCATTCTTCAATTTGGACCTGATGATGGAGCGCTACAGATCACGGTCTTGAGCAAGTTTTCCTCAGTTTTGCCTGTTAATGCTCAGCGTTTTGAGATCACATTTACATATGTCCTTGTAGCGCAACTGGGGTCTACCTATTTTTCTATTGCCTGAAGTTAGTTTGCCAAAGAATATGTCTTTTGGCAATCTGACATATTTCATACTGGTGTCCAGCTAGCGGAGCCGGTACTCTTTCAGGAATGTGTACATCATTGACAAGTTGAAGCGAGAGATAATAACGTTGTTGATGACTATGTCCTTCCAGCTTATCCCAAGGATAAGTCGTTGGCATCGTAGGTGATTGCATTCAGTCTTCGCTCGTGCTTTCATAGGTGGACCAAGATTCGCTGCCATGAATAAGAGAGCTAATATTGCAGGCCTTGTATACAACCGCTTTGGTCTTAATGCTAAACTTAAAGTTGTGCCTAACACGTGCTGTGAGTTGTCCAAGGGTAGGCAGCTTTCTCGATACGTCTTTCTAGTTCCATGTCCAATGAGATGTTGTATGTAATGGTGTAAAAAAGCTACTGGAAGCTTTGGATTACTTCTATGGGGGTTCATTAATGGTGATAATTTGGGCTCCCTGGCCCTGCACAAATATATTAGATTTCTTGATACTGATAGTAAGCCCACAATTTGTGCATACTTGAGGAAACCTATTGGGAAGAGCTTGCAGTTCTTCCTCTGAGTGACTAGTGATTACGGCATCATGTGCAAACAGCACGTCACAGAAAGTGAGGTTTGAGGTCTTTGTTTTGGCCTTAAGGCGACTTAGGTTAAAGAGTCCACCATCTGCACATGTGTGCATGTGGACACTGTTCTGTTGATGAGCCAAAAGCTTTCTCTAAGAAACGAGAGAAGTGTATCACGAATAGTGTTCGTGCAAGGACGCAACCCTGCATTACGCCATTTACAGTCAAAAGATGAAGATAGATTTCCGTCGTGTTTGATTGTAGTTTGTGTGTTTGTGTGCAAGGATTTTAAGAGAGCTAGCAGTTTAGGTGGGAAACCTAACTTAGGGAGGAGTTGAAACAGTCCACTTTGACTCACTATATCGAACGCTTTTGTAAAGTCGATGAAAGTAATGTATAGTGGCTTTTTCTGCTCTCTGCATTTTTCCTGGAGTTGACAGACTGAGAAACTCGTGACCACTATTGATCAATAAGACTGGCGGGTGCTGGGTAGGAGATGGCCTCGCTATGCAAACAAAAATAATAAATATTATCAAACATCCACACGTGATAAGAGGTCTAAGCTAAAAGATTATTATATGAGCGGCATCGGATTTTTATCTTCTACTTTTATTTTTATCTTTATACATATTTATAACATAATATATCTGTCATTTGTGACGATTTGTGCATGCGCATTCGTGAAACAGATGACAATGTTATTAATAAGAATTGTTTGAAAATACGTTTAAAATATCGTGTCAACCTGGCCTAAAGGTTATCGTACTCGATAGGTTTTTAGGTTTTTTTAGGTTTTGCCTTTAATCTCAACTGACAAAAAAAAACATAATGCTCGCATCTACCGGTCTCATTTTCGGTATTAATTAAAATATAACATTTATGTGTATTTTACGACCGAGAAACGTTGGGCAGTTTGCTAGTGATTTCATAATGATTGCGGGGAAAATTATCTCCTTGAAATCTACGCTTTCATCACGCAATTCATGTCAAAATCTAGTATACTCTACGGATAATGAGAGGATCAAAATGTCCAACAGGATTAAATTTAAATGGATCAACGGCAATTTCTGTTCATGACTGTTATGTTCCGATCCTTTCTTTTTACATGATTATGTTTTGTACTTACTACGAGTTCTTACACAAGTCATCATGTGGTGTTCCCTTAAATCTGAGTGATAACAAGTTTCCTCAGATTTCTTATACTCTTCATCTCTTTAGATACAAATTACATTTACGTTATCACAACAATCGTTTGTTATTAATTCTTCATTAATGGCAGCCATTGGTCCTTATTGGAATTTGAGTGGCAATTTACCTCCCCATATTATTTTTATTCGCTTACAAGGAGCTCTCACACATGTTATCAAGAATCTCTCCTTAAAGACTACCTGTGATGTTCCCTAACAGATAAGTGACAACAAGTCTCCCCAGATTTCCAGTACTCTCAACCTTTTTCGATAACATTCGCAAATAAATTTGTGTTATCGTAACAGCTGTTTATCATTGATTTCTCGCTGATAGCGGTCATTGGTCTCCATTGGAATTTGAGTGGCAATAAGCCTCAACAAGGTTACAGTTCTTATCGCACTTGTTTAGCGGAAGCCTAGTCAGCGCACGCGTTTCGTTCCTTCTATTCTCTTTGACCCTTCTCGATTATTTGACATCACTTTTTAGATGGGCGGTGATTGGTAAATGGGAGGAGGGATAGATAAATATGCAGCTTCAATTTTCTTGGTTCCATGTAACGCTTTTTCACGTTTCCCCCCTGAAGCAGTGTGGCTGGTCCGCGTATGTGGCTGGTGTGTATTAGTCTCCTCATTCAAGGGGTTTTCTTGCCTTTTCGGCTGTTTTCATTATTGTTATTCGTTGTATCTTTCAGGCCATTCCTTTGATTCCAATTTCTCTCATTCTTTTATTCAAAGCTTTTCGGAATTATTCCCAGTGCTTCCAATATTATAGTTTTATCTTGATTCTCTTCATCATCATAACTTATTCAGTTCTCTAGCTAAATCTTCTTCCTCTTCTTCTTCTTCTTCTTCCTCTTCTTCTTCTTATTGTTGTTGTTGTTGTTGTTGTTGTTAGAACTGATGAGATGTCGTTGAAGGAGCATGCGGTTAGAAGTGAGGAGTAGATGCTTAAGGTTGTGGCCAATGAAGTGAAGATATGTGAGCCCAAGGCTGGTTATGTGAAACGTATGGATAGAGAAAGGGCAGAGTAACTGGCTAGGAAGTAAATGCGCGGAAGGTTCTTCCAAGTTATAGCAGAAGTAGCTGATGAAAGATCATGGCAATGGCTTAGAACTGGGTATCTGGCTAAGAGTACTGAAGCTTTTGTTTGTGCAGCACAAGAGCAGGAATTAGGAACATGATTGTTCAAAAAAGTGGTTCTAGGAGAGGAAGTTGCTGCAGAATGCCGGATTTGTGGTAAGGCCTCAGAATCAATTGTGCACCTTACAGCAGGGTGTAGTGGATTGGCCCAGAGAGTACTGCAAAAAACACGATCGCATAGAACTCCGGATATATTAAGAGATCTGTAAGTTGGGGTAAAATGTGATGGAATATTGTTTGAGGAGGTGCCTGATGAAGTGAGAACAGGTGAGGATGGAAATGTAGAGGTATTGTGGGACAGCAGTATCATAACGACGAAGCGTTTGGAACATAATCGTCCGGATTTGGTCGTCATTGACAAAGTCTCAAAAAGCTGGCAAATTGTAGACTTTTCAATACCCTGGGACAGGAATGTGAGAAAGAATGAGAACGAGAAGTGGGGCAATTATTCTCCATTAACCTTGGAGATAAGACGTATACACGGGGTTAAAACACAAATAATCCCGATCACGGTAGGTACGCTAGGAGTAGTATCAAGTCGTCTGGAAGGATAATTGAAAATACTACGAATCCCGAAGGCGGCCTTCAAAATTCTGCTATTGTAAGTACAACCGAAACTATTAGGAAAACCCTTGGTCTTTGAAGCTCCTAGTTTGGGGCAGGGATTTTTTTTTACATAGGCATCACCACATTATCAAGGCCCAGAGGCCACTCAAGGATAAGGTTTAAAGAGTGTACAGTAGAAATTGGACAATATAGTAATCATTAGTAATGACAATTTGGTAAATTTGATAACTTATATGGAACGGCTCATCAAGAACCTATTTACTTTAGACTTGAATACAACCATATTGTAGTCAGCCGGAAAGCAGGAAAACGGAAGACAATTCCACAGGCGTGCAGTTCTAAGAAAGAAGCTTTGTTCATGGAATCTACGATTAGGGATTCAGGGAAATCCTCTGGAAATAAATCCCATCCCTTTCCAGAGAGATGTTGATAAACAAAATCAACATTATTATTATTATTATTATTATTATTATTATTATTATTATAATTATTATTATTATTATTATTAAGAGAAGTAGTATTAATAATAATAATAATATTAATATGACTAATGACGTACAAAAATTTATATGATATGTGTATAGTTAGTCTTCGTGAAGGCGAGTAACTTTAAATATCTTTAAAGTTTGACGACAATTTAAGGTACACCAAAATTAACGACAGGAGTTCTTGTGGCCATGTTTTAAATTTAGAAAGCTGTTCTTTTGATTCATAAAGTTTTGAGGATATTCTATAAATTATAAAATGCTAATCTGCATGTTCATTTCAGTAAGTGTTGGAAAAATGCATTCAGTTATATAATACTATTGTAGAACTTAAACGAGCAAGACAATATTTGTATGTGAATAAGTAAATTATGTAATTACAAAGCTGTATATAATGTTGAATCATTTTATGTCTAAAATGGTGCCAAACGCTTTGTTCGACTGAATAATGCAAATAATGAAGAAAATGCAAATCGCAAAGTTTATCCAAGGATCAGGAGAGCACGAACTGTAGATTATCATAGTCTTTATTGATATCTCAGAGGCCACTAAAATAGGTGTGGTTTTTGTATGGAAACATTCTCCTCTGTAACATAACATTAGAAATGTGCGAGAAATGTAAATGTGCATTTTAATACAGATCATAAACTTGCTAACCTCGGAAACACGATGTGACTACATACTGAAGACTTCATTAGAATATAGATGGCAATTCAATGTAGTATATATATATATATATATATATATATATATATATATATATATATATATATGTATATATATATATATATATATACAGAGAGAGAGAGAGAGAGAAAGGAATCGATAGAGATATAGATATATAAATATATATATATATATAGAGAGAGAGGGGGAGAGAGAGAAAGAGTGAGAGATACTATATAAGTGTTTGGACAATTAATACCAGTCGAATCCAATGCCAAAAGTGATCCTTTTACTTGTTCTTTTTCATGCGATGTTGTTCAAACAAAATCTTCCACTACTGTTGTAATGTAAAAATAGTAAATATTTATTGATTTTAAAACACAATTAACCTAAAATCGATAAGTCATTCACCACAAGTGTATTTTACGTTTGAGATTATATCTGCGCATTTAACATAAGTTTCCGCTAATCGGAAAAAATACCAATCTATCGTAAAATATTAAGAGATTTATAAAGATTCGAAATCGGTATTTGTATAGCAATCGGGAATTTAGTACTGAACCGATAATTATATCGTAAGCGGGGAAAATATTGGAATCGTCCCATGATTTATTTGCTCTATCTAATATATTGAGCAATTTTATTTAGCTGGGATAGTCTTATATAAAATATTACATCCAATAATATTTTGTAAGACCGATAATCACTGGATTTACACACCTGTAGATTTATTGTATTTGATTATCCTGAGTTATATATATATATATATATATATATATATATATATATATATATATATATATATATATAGGCATAAGCCTGAAGAGTCCTAGAGTGAATGAAACGCGGAATATTCAGTGTAGCTTAATCGCCATATATATTTTATAAATTACTAACTAGCTCTACCTACGTATTGAACACTTTTGAAGTAAATACTTAAAGTTTACGCATAAATCTATACTTTCGTATATTAATTTTCTGTAAGTAAATTAAGTAGTTATATATATATATATATATATATATATATATATATATATATTAATTTTATAGTAATTATGAGTTTATCCAAAGTACAAAGTACACTAGAATGCCACCATTAGATATGTTTTATTAAAGAACACATGAACTGTTTACTATTATCTTTATTACAATAAAATTTTATAAATGCTCCCATATATATATATATATATATATATATATATATATATATATAGAGAGAGAGAGAGAGAGATCGATAGATAGATAGATAGATAGATATAGATATATTAATATATAGATATATAATCCAAAGTTATTACTTTCCTAAGGTAAAGTAGCCGATAGTGTTTAACGATCTTAATACAAGAGAGCTTTACAGCGAGTAAAACAAGCTATACTTTTATTTGTTTTTACATCAGCAGAAATATGTTGCTACGCAGTCATGAGCGTGTTTCTGTAAGCTAGTTCTCCTAAAGGGTTGTCTAGTTATTAAAAATTAGCAGATCGGATACTATAGACGAGTGTTTAAGAGTCACTCGGCATTAAGACAATGTAAATAGGTGATGTAAATATAGTTCGGTTCTTGGTATTTCAATTATGGTCTCTTTGATGAATAAAAAGTCAAATCAATAATTCTCAAAAGAAAGGGATGGAGAGAAAACTTTTTTTTTAAATAACAGGTTTGTTCACATTAACGGTTAGTCTCACCGAACACTTTTGACTCCTTAAACTTAATGCAAGTCGGATGTTTGTTCTAATGAAGCGAGTCAATCGGAGGGATAATAGCGCCTATAGTGGGGCGTTGCGTGATGTAGACGGTTTATATGGCGAATTAGAAAATGAGGCAGTCTTGATGGTGGCTTGTGAGATCAAAATACTTACTACATTATAAAGACAAGTATATTATTAATGGCCGAATTACGCTGAACTTTAAAGAAAATTAATGAGAGCAATTACGCTTTATGACTACATTTAAATGAGATATTTGATATCAATGTCAGTCGGCAATTTGGTCCACATTTTAAATATTAATACTTCATTGGAAGTTTAACACTATTTAGGTTCCGTGTTTTTGTTTAAGTATGCTATAAAATACAATTAAATAATGTCTCTTTTCAAATTACGTAAAGCATGTCGATTTTCTAGTGAGTAAACCATGGAATTTATAAGTGTGTTTGATAATAATAAAGATATATCGATAAAATTATTGTCTTTAATTGATTATTGAGATAAATGTTTTAAAAGTACTTTTTATTAGTTTTTAATTCATGAAGCATACATTAGATTTGAGAACACTGTGTAAAAAATATTCTTATCTAGAAAATGTTTACACGTCGGCTATTATTACGATAAACGTTAACAAATAGCATTCATGAATATTTTGAGACATATTAGATTAGAAACAGTTTTTGGAATCCTATTCAAGAGGGAGAGATTTATAGTAGATACAGCAGCCCACATGTACCAATAATACCCCATGCATGAGCAAATGGTGGCGTTATAAGGTAAGGGATACTGTCAGGTGTGAGAAGTTCTCTAGCACGACAGAAGGAGTCCCCCATCTTTTCAGTATTTCAGTATCCTTGTTTTCGTTCATATTTCCTGTGAATACTAAGCCGAAGAGTTTTACTGAAGAATTTTCAGGTTCACTGTAATTTATCATGTATATCAGTGTGTGGAGAGGCGTCTTGTAATTGTAAAAGAATGTCGGCTTAGTCTTACTAACATTAACTGTTACCATCCATTTGCAGTCCCATTCCACTACGATCTGGAGGTCATTTTTTTAAACATTCAGCTAATGTCTTTGATTTATTATATATCCGTTTTTCCCCTCATGCATGTTATAGAGCGTTGTACGATCAGCAAATGCACCCATCTCGGACACAATAGTATCAGGGACGTCGTAATAGAAACACAGGGACTGATCCAGGGGGCACTCCCGCATTAATTAATGTTATGCTACTTGGATGTACGTCCATCAATGACAACCTGGATAGCCCTGTTGTCTAAGAATGGTCTAATTATATTAAGTATAAATCCAGTTATACGGTACCTTTTATTTTAATTAGCAGTTCTTCGTGTCATACTTTGTTGTGGCCTTGAACACATCGAAGGCTACAGCTCTGGCTTCACCTGCCTTATTCAGTACATGGTATATGCGTTCAGAGATGACTGTTAATATATCTGCAGGAAAACAACATTGCTTAAATGCAAACTGTTTGTCCGAAAGAAGATTTGATTTTGTAAGATGGTGGACTAGTGCTTGATTAATTAAGGTCTCAAAAATTTTAGCGAAAACGGAGAAGGAGGCTTATAAGGATATAATTGAGAGGGTCATTCTTTTCACCAGAATTCTTGTACACTGGTAGCGCAGAAGGCATCTTCCAGCTATTAGGGAAACACGATTTAGCTAGGAATTTAATGTAAAGTTTGGTAAATGCCGCGGCTAGCTCAGTTTAGCATTTCTTTATTAGTATAGAAGAGAGAGGATCAGGCCCACGCGCCTTGGAGGTGTTTAAGTTTTTTTTATGATATCGCAGACATGAGAAGAAGTGATTTTCAAATCATCAATTATGACTTCCGTCTGCGTAGGGAAATTGAATAGTGAGCTACGGGAATAAAAAAGGAAATAGAAACAAAATTGATTACATGAAGAAATAACAAAAAGAATCGAACAACAAGTTCAGAAGAAAAAAGGGTATTAATAAAGAAAATAAAAGCAAATGAAGCAGTTCGCATAATAAAAGCATGCACACCTGATCCTGTAAATCGTTGAAGTTTAAAGAATAATTAACACAACATTGTATATGTATAAAATAAAACTAAAATATGAAATAGCAATAAATAAATAAAAACATTCGAAAGAAAGAACAATAGAATCAATAGAACGTTAAGAAGAAGACATAAAGAATGAAGGCATAAAAAAGCGAAAAGGAAAATAAGAACCAATCAGATAAAGGCAGAAAATAGAAATATTTATAGAGAAATAGAAATAAAATATAAAGTGTGAAATAGAAATATAAAGAGAGAAATGTAAATAAAAATAAAAAGAATACTAATGTCAGGACAAAAAACAAATGTAGAAAGAAAGAAAATATTAAAAAAAACAAGTATAAAATAACAAATCAAAAAATGAATTCCAATACACAAAGAAAAAAACATGAAAAAATGGATCCGAATGAAATCAATAAGACGCACTAAGTCGTAAAGAATATAAATCTAAAAACAACAGATTATCTATTATATAAAAGTCACGTTGTGTATGTGAATTCTTTCCTCATATGTTCCGAAACAGTTGAGCCTATCTTTCGCAAATGTCATACAAAGCTAATTTATATGTCTGGCAGTGTTCTTAGATATGTTTTGTACAGAAATTCATCCGATAAGTATTGAAAATTGAAAAAAATCCAATCTTAAGAATCGTCTTTCTCTCATTGAAAAAAATCGGATCTTAAGAATCGTCTTTCTCTCATTGAAAAAAATCCAATCTTAAGAATCGTCTTTCTCTCATTGAAAAAAATCGGATCTTAAGAATCGTCTTTCTCTCATAGATAAAAAAAAATATTTTTACAGGTGAATATTTTATATTACACCAGACAAGGACAATAAAAGAATCTCTGTAAATCATTTTTTCTTAAAAATCGGATATATTGTCATCTGGGGATATAGCTCAGTGGTAGAGCATTCGACTATTGATCGAATGATCCCCTGTTCAAGAAAGGGTTGGTCTCACCATTTAATTTTAATATTTTCTTATTATAATATTATTATTATGAGTTCAATTTACGATAAAAGAAAAATCACTATTTAAAACCGCCGCAAATCATTTCATCGTTGTATATTTTAAAAATAAACATTAATCAGAAGTACTTTTCCAGGACCTTCATCGTCAAGTTCAACTATCAGCTGACGTGATATTGTTAACAAACACAGACGGAATTTCATGATCGATATTATCAGCATTATTTTATTTTTTACGAATTAGTCTACCGGGCAAATTATTCCTTGTAATACATAATATTCCAAAGAGAATTGAGTCTATAATACTTCATACGCAATCTGCATGAATTAAAATATCATGTTTAAGCTTATTGTACGACTGGGCATCGCCAGGTTGCCAACAATAAGATTATAAAATAAAGAAAGACAGAGAGAACTATGGGAATAAAAAGGAAATAGAAACAAAATTTATTATATGAAGAAATAACAGAAAGAATCGAACAACGAGTGTTGAAGTGCAGACGAAAAGAAATAAATTAATGAAGAAAATATAAGAAAATAAAGCAGATGTTGACCTGATTCAGTAAATTGTTGGAGGTTATAAAATAATGAACACAGCATATATCTATAAAATGGGAGGTGATAATATTATAAGAAACATTTTTCTAAGACATATTACTAGCTAAGGGTGGGGCGTTGCCTGAATTGAGTGCGCATGTCTAGAATGTTGAACATGTAGATAAAAAGTAAGAAAACGAAAAAACGCAGAAAAAGTTAATAAAATAAAAAGGAATTAATGAATCACCGAAAAGAGTGATATGAATCGATGTAAGAAAAAAAAACAAAAGTAAAAATATTTTAAAAAAAAAATACCTAAGTAAGGTTTTTTTATGGGAAAATTGTCAGATGCGGAAAGTAAAAATCTTAAGCTGGTGATGATTTTCTAGGCTATACATTATGGAAACGATAATAAGAGAGCAGCAAAAAATATGGCAGGAAATAAAACATGGATATATAGACCAAATTGATAACTACACAAAGAGGGAGAGTTAAAGGTCAATTGCGGGTTATGAACTACAAACGTCTGGAAAAATGGTTGGAACGTCATTAGATGAACATAAAAAATAGAAAAGGTGTTTTTTTTTCTATTTCCAGTTTTATTGAATATTTTTCTTTCCTCATTTCTGTTTTATCTTTATCATTTTTCGCATCTAATTTCTTCAATTTCTAACATTAGCTGAGGATGAGTATAACAGCACTGAAACGAAGTTAGCAGATCGAAACACAAAGTCGATTATGATATTATGGGAGAACCGCTCGTCTTTATGTCTCTCTCAATCTCTTCCTCTCTGTCTCTCTCTCTCTGTCTTTATACATTTCTTTATCTCACTCTCTCTCCAAACCAACACGCGCATATATATATATATATATATATATATATATATATAGTGTAATAAAATAATTCTCCGAGTACCAAATACCAGGCTTTCTCAGTTGGCTCTTTATTACTTTCCAAAAGGTATCTATTAAACTATTGTTTTTATTACAACTAGCAAGTCAGCAAAATTATGTTATTCCTACATATTTAGTCACATACGCTTCAGATGTTTACATTAAAACAATCTAATAAAGACAGCATTTGCGGCAATTTACATGGTTCATGTAACTGACAGACTCTGCTATTCGTTCCCATTGCTAAAGTTATTGCTATGTACAAACCGATTACTTGCCAAGTTAATGATAAGTCAATATATATATATATATATATATATATATATATATATATATATATATATACATATACATATATATATATATATATATATATATATATATATATATGCATGCGTGTGAGTGTTTGGGTTTATATATGTTAAAAAACTCTCGAGGCCTTCGTGCAATTGAGTTACAAAGCGTATTTAACATTTGCAAAGTGTAAATTCTATTAGTTTGCTGGATATAAGTTCATCTTGAATTGCTAATCTTAACTGATGAGTTGTTCACAAATTGTCGATCTGTTTAATTGAAATATTATAAATCTAAGTTTAAACTAAATTTAATGATATTCGACTACGTTTGTACTTCATAAGTCATATTTACTTTTTAAGACAATAAAATTGAAAACGGGATAAAATACAAACATAACAAATTACATTCAGAGCTAACATATACATATATATACATATATATATATGTCTATTCTATTATAATTATTCAATTAACTTTCTTAGAGTTATATATTTTGACTTTACCGTCACCGGATTATTTATCTTCCACCAGACTATACATTCATGTGTAATCACCTTTTTCTTCAGCATATTCCTTCTGCTTCACTTTTTTTGTTTTCAAGTAAGATCTTTGACTTACTTGTTTCATCAAATACTTTTGCATGCAAAATCCGATCTGCATTTTGCTAATTCCTACCCTCTGAGGAGAAGGAAAGTATTTCTTCGAAACTCCGCGGATTAAGGACTATCCATTTATCTAGTGTTTCCTTTTCAGATTAAATATGTTTTTAACTCATTTCAGAGTGTTTTTTTAACATATTTTATTAACTGTTTGCTCGTATTACAAGCTCTATCTCCTATTTGGTTTTATCGAGCTTTTACATCTGGCTGAGATAACTTTATAAATACAAATTCTTTAATATTTATAACATACTTTAATTTTACCATCTTGGATCATTTTGGTAAATTTAATTGTAATTTTTTTATTTTATTTCATATATATATATATATATATATATATATATATATATATATAAATTTATTCAAGAAAATATTATTAAATGCAACGGGGACACTTTGCTTTATGATTCTTTTTTTTTCACGATGTCACGAGCGCTTTACATTCGTCCACGAATCATCATCAGGTGTTAAATCATCATCAGATTTTGATGATCCGTAGACGAATCAAAAGCGCTCGTGACAGCAACAACTATGGAACTTTTATTAATATTTTTGATTTTGATACAAAAAAGATTATACGGAAAATTGAAAAAAAAATAATCATAAAGCAAAGTGTCATAAATGGGTTTTTTTAATTTTATTCTTAAACGAACAAATAAAAGAGAAAACATCTCTATCTCTTTCTATTTCTCTCTCTTTCTCTCTCTCTCTCTATCTATCTCTATCTATCTATCTATCTATGACAGGGATCGGAAATGTAAATGAACTTGGTTCGTGTTTAGAAAAATAATAGGCGTAAAAAAATGTATAAATAAACGGAAAACGTGTAAATCTAAATATCCCAAGAAAAGAAAGAAAAGCATACTTTTGGATTGTGGTAGTTAGCTATAATTTAAGGATATTTACGTATGGATAATGGCTTAAAATAAGGTGCTGTAGTTTTCCTTAAGTGAAGGGCATTCTATCATACCAATAATTTATGAATATCGGAATGGATAGTATCATTTTATCACAATTTTATAATCAAGTGTGAGGAGACGTTAGCATTTCTAGTGTAGAAAAAGGAAGGTAAAGGGCTATATCTAATAGGGAATAGATCAATGACATAGGAAGGGGTTTAAATTTAAGTCCCCTCTGTGTATAAATGAGTGATTAGGGGGCGAAATGGAAACAACTTGATCTATAGGTTATGATGATGACGATGGTATGGCATTCCTAGGATAAAATCTAATGTTTTAATATTACGAATTAATGTGGCTAAAATGTTGTTCTATAGTTAAATAAGGTAATGGCTAATATCGTCAACATAATAAATTTGTATGTGCATTTGGTCTAGATGGGATAAACTGCGTCTCTTTTATTATATATAGGAACGAAAATACAAATATGGGCCGTGGAATTGCATTCATTTGCAAAAGATATAGTTAGTGTACATATTCTTTAAACATTCATGTTAATTCATTCCTTATTAATTTTTTCGGTTTTCTTATAGGATGATCATCTTTAGTTAACTATTACGAGAAATTATATTCATGCATATATTCTGCATGATTTAGACTTTCGTAATATTTGCGTAAAAAGTTATAGTAAACAAAAACCTCTTACTATATATATATTTATGCATGTATATATATATATATATATATATATATATATATATATATATAGAGAGAGAGAGAGAGAGAGAGAGAGAGAGATAGACAGATAGAGAGAGAGAGAGAGTTATAAAAATATATATGGCAATTAAGCTGCAAATAATATTCTGCGTTTCATTCTCGTGAGAATTCGTCAGGCTTATGCATAAGGTTGACGAATTCTCACGAGAATAAAGCGCGGAATACTCTGCGTAGCTTAGTTGACATATATATTTTTAGAACTTACTATCTAGCTCTACCTATGCATTGAGCACTGTTGAAGTAAATACAGAAAATTTAGGCAAAAAATAATTTTTTCAAATATTAATTTGTGTGGCAAAATAAAATAGTCATATATATATATATATATATATATATATATATATATATATATATATATATATCCAAAATCTGCTGAACAAGCTCCTCTGTTAGTTTATTAGTTTACAGACATGAAATTTAATATATAGGGTATTCGAACCCATGCGAAACTTTATATTTAGGTTTTAGCCGGAGATAATCGGTGCAAATATATGAAAAGTAAAAAATTTAATTTGCCAGGTGAAAGTCGAACGGCAGTATTGTGAATATGCATGCATAACGTAATAACTATTGGTTCATGCTTTAATTTTAAGCCTTGCTACAAACATGTCTTCATAGCTCAGGAATTAACAGCAAAGAAAAAAGTTATCGGAAACTAAACATTTTGGTTTAGATTCTCGCGCGGTTGCACATATTTCATTTCTTTTTTCTTTTCTTTTTTGTTTTTAACATTGAAAATCGTTATTATATATTGAATCCATTATACTGTAATAATAAATACGAAATCTGCATTAATCAAGATATATTTACGTGTATTTTACAACCGGTCTCTATGCCAGGTGGCCTGCTCGTATATATGATGATTGCAACGTCTTGTCAGACGAGTGCCACTTTCTCAGGCACTTAAAGTCCATGTGCCCCCAAATGGCTTCCATCGCCACAGGACCATTTTTATAGACAAATGCCTGAGGGAGTATCTACACACAGATGATGTTACAGAGTCTTAGCTTTGTACGACAGCTAAGTCTCTCTCTCGGCTAAAAATGTTGAGATCCAGCAACAAGCAAAAGCAAGATAGCCAGCAAGAAGTTAAACTGCAGACCAGCTTAACGCAGGTACTGGTCTCCCACTTTGTGGTTTTTTAAATCAGAGATGTGCTTCTCCTAGAAAGGTTGTCTTCACCACGGCTTACGGAAGCCCTCTCAACCCCAACACATACATACATACATACGCACAAGACACACGGTGCTAGTTGGCCGTTGACCCCGAAAAAGGGTATATTCGCCCTTTGGAAGGTCTTGTTTTTAATCCTTCGGAGAGACTAGCCCCCCTCCTAACCAAACAAGTCTGGTGGCGGAACCAGTTTAATCGCCGGTGTCCCGACCATGACGCAGGTAGCATATGACATGACCTGACTACTATATATGTATATATATATATATATATATATATATATATATATATATATATATATATATATTTATATATATATATGTATGTATATAAATATATATTTATATATATATATATATATATATATATATATATATATATATATATATAGAACGAGAGAGGGGGAGAGAGAGAACAACGTACGCATATTATGTTTTTGTAAATAATATATATATAAAATATATAGTTAAATTTTTTAAAAGTTTTTAAATAATTAAAGTAATATATACACACACATGTATATATATATATATATATATATATATATATATATATATATATATATATATATATATATATATATATATATATATATATATATATATATATATATATATATATATATATATATATATATATATATATATATATATATATATATATATATATATATATAATCTAGGGATTATGGCCTAACGGTTAAGGCACCGGACTGTGGTAAACACGGTCTGAGGTTCGATCCCTAGAAACAGTTAAACTACGCTGATGAGAGGTAAAAACCTTGAAACACGCGTGTACGTAGATTACTGTTTTAAAAATAATAAATAAATGAAAATGTTATATACGTCCAAATTAAAAAGGGCGACTTTCTAAGTAAATAAAAAAATGAGCTCCGAGACGGAGCCAATATTAACCGTATGTATCGCTTGAAAAAACAACAATAACAATATATATATATATATATATATATATAAACTAACTAAAAATAAAATACGCATAAATATAGTTTTATTGATACAGAAATTAAGACATATGCATGTGATTATAATGTTTCTTCTAAACAGTTTATTTCTTGCAAATAAAAAAAATTCTCTAGCTGAGATCGAAACGAAGACCTAAAGAGAGTGAGTAAAGTTCGATACCTTTTACGCCGTCTTGATACGATCTTTGCAAAGTGTTTTCTAAACTACTATTTTTAACACAAATAAACTATCATGTTGCTCGGCCGCCCATGCGCATTCGTTAAATAGTTGACAAACGTTGACCTTATTTTACCGGCATTAATAATGGTTTTAAAAGATCTAAATTAGAGATTTTATTATTTAATCAATCCCGAGCAATGCTCGATGGCTTTGCTGACTCCACATTTTATCCTGATGAGGCAACCCAAAAAAAAATGGAAAATTTCTTCAGTTAGCGAATTTAAGTTAGAGGATGATAATAATATTGTCTTGCGATGAAAACAATTTAATTAGGGAGAAGAGTATGAGATTTTGTTATGGTTAAACTTTGGATGCATTATCTGACACGGATGGTAATAACCAAGGACAGCTGACGTAGGAACAAATTAGGTGGACATTTACTTTGATAAACGAGTATTCTCGGAGAAGAGACGATCCCTGATTGACAGTTTGATATTCGTGGAAGCTTTACTCTTAATCCATCTACCAATATATAAGCTTGTGCAAGAGCGGTTTTAGTAAAGATGTTAGGCTAGTTGCGTATAGTTGAGACCAAGACCCAATACTGCATCCAGCTCTACCGACTGTTCGTGATAAACAGAAGGCAAAAAAGGAAATGAAAAACCCGGATTCACGTAATTATGGCGACATTTATGATATATGAAAATTGAATTTTTAATTAATGGTAAGCGTTCTCCAGGTGGGAGCGCTCTCAGTCGCAGATGATGTTACACCTATTAGGCGGTAAACTTTGAAGTGATGAATTTCAAGAACCTATTTTTGTCTTATACAGTGATATTTTATTGAATCTTGTAGTTATATAGTTTCGTTAAATATCATTTTTATATATATATATAAAAAAAAGAAAACCAACGACTGAAGTTTTTTTTGTTTTGTTTTTTTACTTATATTTCGGCGAAGAAATTGGCATTGCTCCCACACCGGACGAGTTATGTTTTTTAGTAATTATCTATCAGCAAAGGAATGTCAATCTATACGACAGAGAGAGGGTTGTGATCCGCGGATCAGTTACATCAGGCACAACGTGGCGTGGATTGCAATGACTCTCTCGATTGGCGGACATTTCTTGATGAAATGGAATAATCCTGTCTCCGTGTAGACAAACTGTCGTGCTGTGAGACGTTTTCATAATGATCAGAATATCTATGGAACTTTTTATTTAGCGTTCCGTACTTGAAACGGTTTAACACGAACTCATATACAGAGCTAGCTACGGTTAATAGCAGTAATTCCTCGAGCCATATAACCTAGTCGGGTTATAAACAGATAAAAATCCAATCACACCCCATGTACCAATTTTAAAATTTTGACATCTTAGCTTCTTTTTTTCCTCGTATGAAAAAGAATTAACGAGTGTTTCGCATGTCTGAATATCCTATATACAAAATTTTAAGTCCGTAGATTAGGAATTCGTTAAGAAGTGTATTTACACACACATTCTAACGCTATATATATATATATATATATATATATATATATATATATATAGAGAGAGAGAGAGAGAGAGAGAGAGAGAGGGGGGTGAAGAGACTTTTTATTGTTATCACATAAGCAGTAATATGTTGCTACATAGTTATGAGCATGTTTCGGTTAGCTAGTTATCAGTAACTAGAGACCTCTTTAAGCGATATAGCTCATACGAATGCAAAGTTTGCAAATTATATATATATATATATATATATATATATATTCAGTAATGTGATTGATAATTTAAATTCAAATTATGAGGAAACTTTAAAATTCAAATTATGAGGAAACTTTGTTTGTTAAAAATACTATATGTAAAAATTATTGTCCGTGGCTTAATCTCTGCCACAATAAAAACATTGTTTTCCGAAACGATCGTACAAATTATTGATTTTGTTGCTGTTCCTTCTTGTGAAACGGATTTTTAATTTGATTCTAATTTGAATTTTAAATTATCAATCACATTACTGAATATTTAATTAGCTCTAGGATATTTACCTATCAAGATTATTATATATCTAAATTACAACGAGCACTTTTTCTTTCCCTGTATTTTAATTAAATTAGTAATTTTACTATTACATTAAAATACACTCTGCTCTTTAGACTATTGTTCTAATCTCCTTTAATATATATATATATATATATATGTATATATATATATGTATATATATATATTACTACCATTTTCTTCAAACAACTTACATTCCAACTGGAAATTAAAGTACTGCGTTGAAGTAGAGACACAATTCCCAACGATATCTGACCTAGTCAATTCAATTGTCAGATACTTGTTTACGTTACATTTAAATTTCCTCGAATTCAATGATATACAGGCACCTGGTAGACGTTTTCAAGTGCGGTAGAGAGAGTCCACCTTATTCCCATCAGACTTGGCATTATTTCCTATGTATTTATTTAAGTGCAGCTTACATCTAAATAAAAGGTCCAGTAGATGTCTTATCATTACTATAATTGTTAGAGGAAAAGATATGTCTTATTAGCATTAATTGTAACCAATTGTTTTCGCATTATTTTACTGCATACTCACGACCATTAACAAATCATTTAGTCATTGTTTGAATACATGTTCGTTTTATATGTTCTCATATCAAGGCTAGAGTTTTTTGTTATTAAAATCTCTACTTATACACGTCGGCATCAACGTTGTTGTTTATGAAAATCTATGATAAGAAAGGTTTAAAAATATATTTCTTATTTAAATGTCCGTCTTTCAAGAAAGACCGGGATATTTTCTTTTATCAAGAAAATCAGTTTATTCTACATAGTTATGTAATAACAATATACGATAATATGTTATTGAAAATACGAGGTGTCTTCAATAAGATTTCAGTGTTTTTTTTCATGTGGACACCTTTATTGAAACTCTAGTCCCCGTCGAAGTATTCTCCTCCGTTTGCAATGGTCTTCTCTTGTACGGTTCCAACAACTTTGGAAGACCCCATGAGCACACTCTCGTGTGAGCGTGTAAATGATCTTCGTCACAGAATTTCCATCTCCTTATTAGTCTCATTACGATAACATCTAAAGTGTTTCCTGAGCTTAGGGAATAACCAAAAGTCACAGGGAGAAAGATCTGGTATATAGGGAGGGTGGGGAACTGTCTTGATGCCTCTGATAACGACTTTCTTTCTGATCTTCTCTGAACAGCCTTCGTACAAACTTCGAGCAAATGAATTCATTGCGAATAATTATGTGCACAGTTCCCACACTGACATCAAACGATAAATTTATTGTCTCTATAAACACACGACGGTCAGTATCAATAAAATTCCTTTATTTGATTAATCAACTCTAGTGCTCTGACTTCCTTTGATACACAACACCTTTTATCATCCCTCACAGACTCCCTGGATTCCTTTAATTTATTTATGCCACTCAAACCTGATTCTCGATTCATACAGGATGTTCCAAAAACAGTCTGAAATATTCCATTCGTTTCTATAACATTTTTCCCGGTTTAAAACAATTTTATTGCATATCGCTCTTTTAAAGTGTCCTTACGTCCAGATTGCTTTTTTGAAATTCAGCAGCTGCAAGAATTAGGATTTAGTAGGGTGTATTCAAATTCCTGCTCTAGCTGTTTCTTTGGAACTAAATCCTAAAAATTGGATAAGTATATTATATGACGTATAGTAATATCATACGAATTTTTAAAATGTCCACGACAATTATAAAAGCCCGTACAAAAACAGTCTGTCAGACGTCGAGAAAACCTTTTCATATATATCAACCATGACCGAACAAACTGATCCAGTGTATAGTATATATGTTCACAGATGCGCACTTAAAAATAAATACGTTGTTTTTTCTTATAGAGCGAGTGATACGTAGAGAGAATAAGTTGATTTTTAACTGAATGTTTTGTTGATGCTGGTGTATAGAGGCATGTAATTTACGTTGACTAATCATGATGTTATTCTATGCAAACCTTTCATGCATTATTATTATTATTATTATTATTACAATTACTATTATTATCATTGTTATTATCAATATTATTATACTTATTATTATTATTATCATCATTATTATCATTATTTTTATCATTATTATTGTTATTCTTATTACAATTATTATTATCATTATTATTATCATTATTGTTATTATTATAATTATCATTATTGTTATTATCATTATTATTATCATTATTATTATTATTATTATCATTATTATTATTATCATCATTATTATCATTATTATCATTATTATTATAACCATTATTGTTATTATCATAATTATTATAATCATCATCATAATTATTATCATTATTATTATTATTATCATTATTATTATCATCATTATAATTATTTTTATTATTATTATTTTATTATTATTATTTTATTATTATTATCATTATTGTTATTACAATTACTATTATTATGATGATTATGATTATTATCATTATTGTTATTATCATAATTATTATTATCATCATCATTATCATTATTATAATTCTCATTATTGTTATTGTCATAATTATTATAATCATTATTATTATCATTATTATTGTTATTATTATCATTATTGTTATTTACATCATTATTATTATTAATATTATTATTGTTATTATTGTTATCATTATTGTCATTATCATTATTATTATTACCATTATTATTATTATCATCATTATTATCATCATTATTATTATCATTATTAATGTCATTAGTATTACTATTATTATTACTGTTTTTATTATTTTATTATTATTATTGTTATTATTATAATTATCATTATTATTACTATGATTATTATTATTTTTATTATTGCTATAATCATTATCATTATTTTTATGATAATTATTATTACTATTATTATTAATATTATTATTTATTATTTTTTTAGTATATCTATTATTATTATCATTATCAGTATTATTATTATAACTATTATTATTACTATTATTATTACTATTACTATTATCATTATCATTATTATTATTATATTATTATTATCATCATTCTTATTATTATTATTACTAATCTATTTATTTATTATTTTTTTATTTTTTTTATTATTATTTTCATTATAGTTATCATTATTTTATTATTATTATTATTATTATTATTATTATTATTATTACTCTTAGTATTATTATTATTACTTTTATTATTATTTTTATTATTATTATTATTATCATTATCATTATCATTATTATTATTATTAATATTATTATTGTTATTATTATTATAAGTATTATTATTCTGTAAAGAATATAGTCATTTAATTTGAATTAATTTTATTCTCATACAAAACTAAGAGAAAAAACACAAATCCTGATATTTTATTCATAAAATATTGCGTTACCTCGCATAAAATATCACGCCACGTATACCTTTTTTATATATATTTAATGATAATTCCTTCATTTGTATTTAGTATTTGCAATTCTACCACTTTTTTCACGCATCCTATGAATTTTTAAACCCGATTTTCCCCTCCTTTTTACATTTAATCTATTTGACAAACGCCAAGTTAGACGAACCATGTTTAATACAACCGATAGGTTGTCTCCTAACTTCATAACTGAAAATATACAAATCGATTAGATGAAATATTATTTTAAATTTTATCATGTGATTTTTCAAATTTTAATTCAATGTTCTCATTTTACTTCCTTCCCCCTTAAATATGAACAATGAAAGAAAATACCAACTTTCTTACTTTGTGGAAATGACAGATTTTAATGACTAACTATCAAAATATAGTCATGTTAGTGTCGCATTTTAATAATGAGTGTATTAATTAAAACAAATTATACATTTTGTAGTGTTTTTCACCTGGATGTTTCTCAGTTAATAAATCTGAATATCGCCTATATATAATTACACATACACACACACACACACACACACACACACACATACACATGTATATATATATGTGTGTGTGTGTGTGTGGGTGTGTGTGTGTGCGTGTGTGTCTCGCTTAGGCGGCTGTGTTTCAAACCTGGCTAAAGTTGGTTGCAGAATTTAGCCGCACTGATGAGCTTTATATATATATATATATATATATATATATATATATATATATATGTTTGTGTGTATATATATATATATGTTTGTGTGTGTATGTATATATATATGTGTGTGTGTATATATATATATATATATATATTTTTTTTTTTTTTTTTTATTCAATTTTCACCCCAAACAAGGCACAGTGCCACTTTGAAGCAGGGGGCTACTATTAGGGAATTAATTAGCGGGGTCATTATGAAGGGAGAAGAGTAGAAAGATGTTTGTTAACATTACACTTGAACTTCTGCATATCATTGCAGTTGGGAAAGCAGAATCCCGGAAGGGAGTTCCAAAGACCCGCAGTTCTGGGGAAGAAACTATTGGAGTAAAAGGCTTCCTTGCACCTAGGGATCTCCACTGTAAAGGGATGAGACTTAGTAGCTTGTCGGGTTTGTCGGGGGTAGTTACGTCGGGGAGGTACAAGTGTTTGCAGTTCGTCAGAGCATTCACCATTAAAGTATTTGTAGAACAGGCAGAGGGATGCAACATCTCGTCGATGGGACAGAGGTTGAAGCCCAGATGACAGTTCAGGACCTATCAGGTTTGCGACTCTTTTTTGAACCCTGTCCAGGAGCGAGAGACAAGAAGCAGATGCACCAGCCCAGATGTGACAACAGTACTCCATACATGGGCGAATGGTTGCCTTATAGAGGTATAGGATACTGGCAGGCGTAAGTAGTTTTCTAGCACGGTAGAGGGAGCCAACCTTCCTTGCAGCAGCCTTGGCAATGCTCTCAATGTATCTATTCCAGTTCATATTCCCTGTAAACGTTAGGCCGAGGAGTTTAAAAGAAGTACTTTCAGGCAATGTGTTCTTGGCCATTGCTATTGGTGGTAGAGAAGGTTTCTTGTAGTTATTGAAGGAAACAATATAAAATATTATTGTAGTTATTGAAGGAAACAATATAAAATATTAATTGAAAGATGGAGGAATAAAAGTTATATATAACTTTATTCTATTATCAGAAGGAAATTTGAGGAGAAATTTTAGAGAAAAACATTTTTAGACCATAATATTTCAAAGCTAAATGCGTCTCATCATATGAGTTAGAGCTAGAAGTATACAAAATGCAAATATAGAAAAAAAATTGTTTAATGACACTGGGGAATGAAATAGTAGTGAAGGATAGGATAAAATTGTATAATGGAATATTTTATTTTGTATATATATATATATATATATATATATATATATATATATATATATATATATGTGTGTGTGTGTGTGTGTGTGTGTGTGTGTGTGTGTGTATATATATGTAGATATATACGTGTATATATATACATTTTTATCCATGTCGATGTATGTATATCGTTGCTTGTTTAGAATTGTATACAGTCTTACTGTTGTTTTGCTTGTTAGTTAATGTTGGTTTTCTAGTTCACTGTGTTCTGGTGGTCTGGCTTGAAGGTCACGTTTGCTGAAATAATTTCTTTTAAAAGAAACAATTAAATTTGCGTTGTTGCTGTCAAGTAACACCTCGAAATCATTTTAGACAAGCTGAATAAATTGGCGAAAATAGAATCAATAGAAGCAGGGAAGGGGAGCAAGATGAGTAATAAGGAGCTAGACAACAACAAAAACAACGCGTGAAAAGCCAATACGACTTCAAATGGAAACAGGAATGATATAGAAAAGAACAATCGAAGATGAAACAAGATTTAGAAAATAAATAAATAAGGAAAAAGAAAAAATACCAAAGTAAAAGATGAAGAAGATAAAAACGATGAAGAAGGAAACCTCGAGAAATTACGAGAATTGGTGAGAAAACATAGATGAGAAATAAAAAGAAAATGTAAAAAAGATGAAGATAAAATGATAAAGATAAATCTCATCTTTTTAGCCATCTACTTTTGCTTCTTTATTTTTTATTTCATTTTTTTCTCAGGTTCACCCCTAGCAAAGCATATCGCTACTTGAACGTAAAGGACTGCTGTTTGGTACTAATCCTAGGAAAATTTTACAAGATGATGGTTTACATTACATTTAAACTTCTGCATAAATGTGCAGTCATGGTAGGGGGTGAATTCCAAAAACTACCTGTTTGAGGGAAGAAACTATTAAAGAGGAAAGCTTTAGGTCCCTCAAAAGTGAATGGGTAATAGTTTATTGCGATGCAAGTCTGTCGGTGATATGTACGTTGAGGGGGACAAGAGCAATGAGTGCATTAAAGCACACTTGATTAAAATATTTGTAAAACAAGTACAGTAATGCAACATTGCGGCGATGGGACAGGGGTTGGAGCTTAGTCGACAAAGTGGGACCTATTAAATTGAAAATTATTTTTTTAATTTTATCTAAGAGGCAGAGACTAGTGGTTAATTCACCTGCCAGGTGGCAACAATACTCAATGCATGGACGAATGGTGGCCCTGTAAATGTACATGATATTCTCCGGTGTGGGTAGGCTTCTAAAAGCATGACAGGAACACACCTCTTTCGCAGCAGCCTTCGCAATGTCCCCAATGTATTTATTCCAGTCATAGTGCCCTTGAAGGTTACGCCGAGGAGTTTGGAAGAAGACTTACTAGGTAAAATGTTATTATCTTTTATCTTTAAAATTTTCCTTCATCTTCTTTTTTTCATCTTTCTCTTAGTTGTATCTTCGTTTTCACCTTTCATTCTCTTTTTCGTCTTCGTTTTCATTTTGTAATAAGATGATGAAAGAGAAAAAAGTACAGACGAAAGAGAAGATGGAGAAACAAAAAGAACAAAATAAACAAGAAAAAAGACAGAAATGAGAGAGCAGAAGAATTTGGGGTCAAAGTGAGAGGGGAAGAAATAGAAAAAAAGAAATATACGCGGCAGACAAAGGAAGAGAGAGAAAACTGTGACGACGTAGAAAAAGAGGATAAAAAAAAGCACAAAACGAACCAGAATAATGAGATAAAATGTTGAGATGGGAGAAAAAAATTAGCAGATCATACATAAGAGGAGGAAGAATACAAAAAAAAAGAAGATAAATATTAAGTGTTGAATTAAAAAAAAAAGAAACAAATAAAGGAATGAAAATAATTATGGGCAACAAGAATGCACGGATTGTGTAAAAGAAAAAGAAAGTAAAGATAAAACAGAGAAAAAATATAAGAAGCTGACCAAAAGAAATAAAAACGATGAAATATCATACTCATCGGGTAATGTCCTGCCTGGTAAAGGCATTGACAGCTATGGTTCTCTCTAACTCACTCTCTCTCTCCTCTCTCTCTCTCTCTCTCTCTCTCTCTCTCTCTCTCTCTCTCGGGGCATTCATGAATTCATTGTTGCTTATTATTTTTTATGTTGCCCAGGTATTCAAAATGTCAACGTATATTTCTTGATGTCGTCTTCTGCTTATTCTACCCATGATCTTTCCTGTCAATCTATTCTGTTCTATTCCGCTTTTTTCTGTAGACATTGTCCATGAACCTCATTTGTCTTTTTCGTGTTGTTCTTATTAGATACCTTTCTGTCTTTGTCATTTCTAATACCTCTTGGTTTGCTTTTTTTTTCTGTCAAGGATATCTTCAGTTTCTCCTCAGGAACCAAGTTTCAGTTGCCTCTAGTCGTTTCCTCGTGGTTTAGATGATTGTCCAGCACTCACTGCCGTATAATAGAACAGACCATACATAGGTTCGGTGTATTCTGAATATTATATTTGTATTCATATTACATTTCATCTGAAATTCAGATGAAATGTAATATAATAAAGAAAAAGATTAAAATATTCTAAATAACAGCAGATCGTCAATAATAGAACACGAATTAGAATAATAATGCGAAAAGGAGATTTAATTAGAAAAATGTCTCCATATAAAAGTTTGAAAGCAAAAAAAAAAAGCGTAAAAGGATTTCAAATTTTTATTTTTACTTAGGACGCCCTACTTATTAAGGCCCGAATGCGCCTCAAGGATAAAGGCGTATGAATGTAAATTAGTAATGTAGTAATCGTTAAAATTGTAAATTGAGTAGAAGTTGATGATTTATGCAAGAGGGCTCAACAAGAACTTGTTTAAAACGAAATTACCTGAAGCAGGAAGACACATTTTTATTGTTGATGGGAAAAATAAGGAGGAATAAAATTTGATGTGCTACAATAGTTGTCGTATAATGGAGTAATTATTTATTTGCTGCCGACCACAGCAAAATGTGACACAAGGCCGTAAGGTGGAGAACAGGCGAGCTCCCCTAAAGAAGGGGCACTCTCGCCTCAACAAAAATTGCGTGTGCACTCCCGTCGGCATTCCCCGGTAGGGGCGCCTCATGCGACAAGCAATTAACTTGCCCCACCGGAAAGCCCGGTGGCTAGGCCTAGGAGGAAGGACCTCCTAGGTAGTACCCAAGCGGTGTACCTCAGTCCGACAGGTGCTGGGCCGAATCTCGGCCCCTCGCCTGTCGAGCTGAGTTTCAAGAACGAATCTTTGAAGAGTACTTCTACCCTGTCTCTCTGCAGCTAGGAGACACACCCCATCATCCAGGAGGATAATGGGGTAGATATTAATTTGCTGCCAACCACAGCAAAATGTAGCACAAGGCCGGAAGGTGGAGAACAGGCGAGCTCCCTTAAAGAAGGGGCACTCTCGCCTCAACAAAAATTTCCTGTGCATCCCCGTCGGCATTCCCCGACGGCAAGCAATTAACTTGCCGCACCGGAAAGCCCGGGTGCAAGGTCTGGGAGGAAGGACCTCCTATGTAGTACCCAAGCGGCCCCTCACCTGTCGGGCTGAGTGTCAAGAACGGATCTTGACGAGTACGACTAACCTGTCTCCCTGCAGCCGAAGCCGCTAGGAATCACATCCCATCATCCAGGAGGATAATGTGGTATGATTCCGCACAGTCGGGAGATTCTATTTAGAAATGATTCTGCTAGGAACTGACGAATCGAATTAATTAACGTTCTGCTACCAACCAATCACAAATCGGAATTGCTCCATAAATATTAAACCTTTCTGTAGCAATTTCGCATATGTTTCTTTTTTTTTTTTCGTCTCGACACGGAAGAATCGTTTGCTCTGTGGATTCCAACTCGAGAACTGTTTACTGCAAACCAGTCAACTGCCGGGATTTGTGTAGAACAACGAACCATCGGCAACTGTTCTGTCTACTGCAAACCAGTCACCTCTCTGGACTTGTGTAGAACAACGGACCATCGGAAACTGTTCTGAAACTAGACATGGCTTACACTTCTAGATGATGTTTGCATTTGCAGTGTATTTTCCTGCAAGATAATTTATACGGACTGTGCATACCTAATCAGACATGAGGATGAGCACGGTTCTATTCATACGCATTATAACAAACTCATGAATGGCATCGAATAAAGAAGATCCCCGATATTTAGTTTAAGGACATTCATAGCCCTATTTCTATGAACAATCAAGTCGGTGAATTCCTTACATAATGGCAGTCTTTTTTTCTTGGTTCACTTCAGTAGTTAACACTCTGCTTTTTTTGATAAGAAAGAGAAATATTTGAAAACTAGCAGGCTTCGCGGCGTTTGTGTGTGCGTGTGTATTTGTGTGTGCGCGTGTATTTGTGTGTGCGTATATATATATATATATATATATATATATATATGGAAATATGTTTTCTTAAATTGTATTTCACCTTATATTCATGCCTTTCTTTTAATTTATGAATCTCAATCTAATTACAGAGCATATAGCAAATAATTTTGTAAGCATGCTCATACGCAATTTCTTTTTTTAATGCATTGAAAAGTGCTTTTACTTCCGAGGATTTAAGGGCAAAATAGATTCATTGATTGATATAATAATTAAATGAGTTATGTTGCGCTACGAGGAACGTGCTGTCAAGAAATGTGCGTGTCGATGTATTTAAAGGAATGAATTGTAAGATAGTCAAATGTCATTTTTATTATATGATTATATAAATGTGTATATATATATATATATATTTTTAATTTTATGATTATATAAATGTATATATATATGTTTTTTATTTTATGATTATATAAATGTGTATATATATACATTTTATTTTATGATTATATAAATGTGTGTATATATATATATATTTATTTTATGATTATATAAATGTGTATATGTATATATATTTTTATTTTATGATTATAAAAATGTGTATATATATATATTTATTTTATGATTATATAAATGTATATATATATATATATTTATTTTATGATTATATAAATGTGTATATATATATATTTATTTTATGATTATATAAATGTATATATATATATTTATTTTATGATTATATAAATGTGTGTATATATATATATTTATTTTATGATTATATAAATGTGTATATGTATATATATTTTTATTTTATGATTATAAAAATGTGTATATATATATATTTATTTTATGATTATATAAATGTATACATATATATATTTATTTTATGATTATATAAATGTATATATATATATTTATTTTATGATTATATAAATGTGTATATATATATTTTATTTTATGATTATATAAATGTGTATATATATATTTTTTTATTTTATGATTATATAAATGTATATATATATATATATTTTTATTTTATGATTATATAAATGTGTATATATATATATTTTTTTATTTTATGATTATATAAATGTATATATATATATTTTTATTTTATGATTATATAACTGTGTATATATATGTATATATTTTTTATTTTATGATTATATAAATGTATATATATATATATTTATTTTATGATTATATAAATGTGTATATATATATTATTTTATGATTATATAAATGTGTATATATATATATTTTTATTTTATGATTATATAAATGTGTATATAT
The DNA here is from genome assembly GCF_053919585.1 of Euprymna scolopes. Lineage (NCBI taxonomy): Eukaryota > Metazoa > Mollusca > Cephalopoda > Sepiida > Sepiolidae > Euprymna > Euprymna scolopes. The sequence goes on from NC_136495.1 coordinate 1,874,122, forward strand.
ATATATATTTTTATTTTATGATTATATAATGTGTATATATATATATATTTTTATTTTATGATTATATAATGTGTATATATATATATATTTTTTATTTTATGATTATATAAATGTGTACATATATATTTTTATTTTATGATTATATAAATGTGTATATATATGTATATATTTTTTATTTTATGATTATATAAATGTGTATATATATATTTTTTTATTTTATGGTATATATAAATGTATATATATATAAATATGCGTGTGTGTGTGCATATGTGTTTTATGTGCATGTGTGTGTGCAAGTACAATAATAAAAAGTAGGTGTCATGAAATCTATTTTGTATAAAATTATTGCATTATTGCAAAGCAACTATTAACATAAATGATTTTGAAAAATTTAATAAAAAAACGTGCCCCTAATACAGACAAGTTTTTTATGTATCTCTCTGCCAATGTGTTTTCATTTAAAATTCTATCCAGGTGTTCTTGTTGGCAACATTGACAAGCCAATTTGAATAAATTTGGCTTCAATGTAGACCCCTCTGTGCGCCTGCTTCACTTAAGTCACTGAAATCAGAATATCCTTAATACTCAAGAGACAGTTCAGATGTTTGATAAAGAAAAGCCTAAAAGCTAGAAATAAATATTGATTTAAAGTGGCTTTAATCATAAAAATCTAATTCAGCTTCTCTAGACTATTAGACATGTGGATATTTCTTGCCTGTTATCCTCTTAGTTCTCTCGTTTAACCCCATACGTAATGGTAAGAAAAGGTGACATCACAGAAATATGATTCATATACTAAAACCTATGGAGATTATATGAGTGGAAACAACGTTTATAATGTCATAAATGAGAAAGTAACAAATCAATTACGTCTTTCAACCAGTGAACATGCACATAATATCGAACACCTTCATACATACTCTCGTATAGATTTCATCATACATAAATATACAGCATATTATTATCTTCAATTTGTAAAACAAAGCAATAAAAATTAATTTGTGTGATTTATTTTTTATTGTCTATTGTAAGAGTTTGTTAACTGATATGCTTAGATATTAGATAAAACGTGTAATAGTTGCACGTGATGAAGCGCCCGGTTTTTTAATCTTAGAGTTGATACGCTTGATGCGTTTACCCAGTCGTTTAATCATTCTTATATTATACAAGCTCCTTCAATCTTTGACAGACTATGGATACCCATGAATGTTTTTTTTACCGCTCCTGAGTTGACATTGTTAAATACCAGTGGCAAGTGAAGTGTATATACAGGATGACTGGAAACAAATGCGGAGATAAGCGGAGAGCACCTACAGCACATAGAATTCCCAAATGGTTACTCATCTGGTACTAACCAGACTCAACGTTGCTTAACCGGTGGTCTGACGAGAATCAGTGTTTCAACGAGATTATGGCGTATTTTTGTTACATAGGAGTACATATTGGTGACATAATGGGACATGTATAACGGGGTACATATAATACATGAATGACGATGGTGATGACAATTCTTGGGGGAAGAGACATTTATAACAGTTCTTTTTTACACAGAGGAGGCTATTCATAATACTTGGAAGGGTTGTACGAAGTTCGGTACAAGATGATGAAAAGACACATTTACACTTTGGTTGTGAGGAATGATGACACGATACAACAGTTACAAACATAGTTGGTTTCTTTATTCTTCAGTCGACCGATCGGTGACGTCAGGAATTCAAATTTTGATTTACATAGTCTATTTTCCTCCCTTCGCTTCTAGAGGACTCTCCTCTCCAACTGACTATCACCGTTTGTGATTTACTCTGAATATCTGATCCTCATCCACTCTCTAACTTTTAACCCTCAGATTCCTATATTGAGAAATCTCCTTTGTTTATGACGTCAGAAGTGTGTTTGCCAATGTGACTATTTCACGTGGATTTACAAATGATTGGCCAAACACACTTTTGGCAAACAAAGAATCCTCAATTCTAATTCTAACCTATTTTTAAACAATATATTTTCACTCGCATTGTACATTCATTTAACTGACATATTTTTTTTTTACACAGTGATCACCACTTATCAAGGCCCGGAAGGCACTCAGGGATAAGGGTTATTGCAAGTACATTACGTTAGTGTGGAGATTTGATGGAGTGTTTACTTAAGGGAGCGGTTCATTAGGAATTTGTTAACATTAGACTTGAAGACATCCAAGTTGTAGTCCGGAGGGAAGCAGGCAGACGGAACAGAGTTCCACAGGCGTGCAGTTCTAAGAAAGAAGCTTTGTTCATGGAATCCGCGTTTTGATTTAGGCACAGATATAGAGTGGGGGAAATTTTTTACAGTGGATTCAGCTAGACGGGTGATTTTCGTGAAAGTTTGGCGAGGGGGGACCAGGGATTGGAGTTCAGACGAGCACCTGCCATGAAAATAACTATAAAACAAGGATAGGCTCGCAACGTCTCTTCTGTGGGAGAGAGGTTGCAGGGTAGAGAAAAGGGCATCCCCCACTAAGCCACGAAGTCTATTTTGTACTCTGTCAAGGCATGATAGGCTGTTTTTGGCAGCTCCTGCCCAGATATGGCAACAGTATTCCATCCTTGGACTACTTGGCTTTTATATAGATAGAGAATTGCATCAGTACTGAGATATCTTCTGGAGCGGTAGAAGGATCCCACCATCTTTCCAGCGACCTTGGCAACAGACTTGATGTACGTGTTCCATTTCAGATCAGGAGTAAAGGTCAAACCCAGAAGCTTGTCAAAACACGGGGCCTCACCCAGACGAGAGCCATCCATCACAATTGATGCCAGCTGGGGATCAGAGCGTTGATGATGTAAGGATAAGAGTTTGGTTTTGGATGCATTAAAGGTAACTAGCCACTTCTTCCCCCACTGAACCACGCGCTCGAGATCAGAGGAGAGAGAATCAGAGAGAACTTTTTCATTTACAGCCTTTGATGTGTTACCGTAGATGGTCGTGTCATCATCAAAATTTCTAAAAGAATGGATAATCGACTCTTTTTCTGACACAAACAATATTAAATTATTTCTAATAGAATTAACAATGGACTGAATTTTTTACATTCCATCATCTATTATCTTTAACATTTGTTACAGGGTTCGATTCTAGCGTTATCCTTATATCACTTTCAATTATCTAGTATGTCTTCTGACTTACATGAGGAGGGCAGCACTTTTATTTAACACTTTAACCATTCAACACCTTAAAACCTTAAAAGTAATAACACGAAGGCACAACCTCGCATGTCTACATACAGTAACACTTTAATATAAACAAGCACAAGCATAAAATACCTTTCCATCTTCTAAAATCGTAAAACCATATATGTCAGTGTCACTATATAATTACGAGGTTGGATTGAAGTATTTTAGAAATGGCTTCTGAGTTTTAAAATTACTTTTATAGATGTTTTATAGATGTTCCCACTTTATATTTTGACTGCATCTTAAATCAATAAACCTTCATTAGATTAATTCCAGCTATTTTCTATCGCGGATTGATTTGAACATGTGTACATGAGTTAGTCTTTTAAAGATTTTCGTAGACAAAGATTACTATATTATTAGTTGTTATTTTTTTTAGAGTTTTCAAAATTATATACATATACGTACAAAATATTAGGAATATTAAAGCAAATTATAGTTTTATCTATATCATTATTAACGCTACAATTTGGCAAAGGTTAGTGGGTTACATATCCGGCATTCGAACCGTGTTTTCTGTTAAAATATCTGTTAAAACATTTGGAGAGTCCGCGTTTTCTATTGTTTTCACGTCGATAATAGTAGCCCTTACTTGCTATTCTGTTTTTCAGGGACTTTTATAACATTTTTAATTGTCGTAGTATTTTTTTATATAATAAGGGATATGATCACTGAAAGATAGAAGATTCTACATAGAGACACAGACGATAGAAACTGACAAATTAAATTGAGTCACGTTCTGCTAGCAACCAATCAAAACCCAGAATTTTTGCACGAAAATATTTAATCACATATTTTTTCCGTATCAACACGGAAGGATCTTTTGCTCTTTGCAGCTATCCATCGGAAACTCTTCTTAAATTTAACGTGACTTAATTTCAACATTATGCCATTATGTTGGAACCGCCGAGCGACAAAATAACATAACCAGACAGACAAGTACAACATATGGATTGTAAGATAAAATTAAAAATATCATTCCATAGATGCCCACTTTATTTTCATATAAGTAAATCACATTTTCAGTTCGTTGAACAATCGTAAGTGACATGATGGACATCAAGGATACAATGAGCTTCGCTGTGATTGATGCTGAGACAAAAGTGGGTTGCCCATAGTTTACTTCTATAAACTGTGTCAGTGTTTATAAGAGATGTAAAAATGATGAATTATTTAGAGGAAATTCATAGTGCAAAAGTTTCAGTTTCATAAATTAATAATTTTTCAGCTCTTCTCGCTTTAGATGTTGCGTCGATGTCTAATAACTTCCTAGCCTCATGAAGTTCCTAGCCTCATCTAAGAAAGGATACCTTAGCATGAGAAAAATGTTCTGCATAGTACGAGGCGATCGTTAACAAATGATTGCGCCAATGTTCACAGAAAATTTGCTTTCTCTGATTAAAAGAGGTTATAATTGGAACGTTTGTCTAAGATTGAAAAGATACCATAATTTTGTAGCCACGATACCAAGGAAAAATCTGTTTATGTAACAGTATATGTTGGTAAGTATTTAAGATATTTTTTTAATGGCGAGTAAACATGTAACATTGTTAAAGCCTTACAGCAACTGTGCAATAAACTACACGAGTGCGTATACACAGCCCATGTTCAATATTATCACCATTTTATGATAAAATTATGAATTTTTGTTGCTAATAAAAGCATATGACGTCGAACAGTATCGAAATATTTTGCATCAGTTGAACTCAGCTATAAAATTAATATGTATGGCTATAGTTTTTAAAATTGAGAACACTAATTTATGATCGCAACATTATGACACTATGAATTATTACTTACACTTTTGCAACTAGTTTCGTAATTTGATCAATGAAATATTTGATGGCATTGAAATGGATTAACCTTCACCGAATAATTACGGAAAAATCTAAAATGTTCATTTTTATTTAAGAAATTAAACTAACATTCAATATCGACATTGTAAAGTTCATCTTATTTAGATAATTCACATAAATCTTATCAAAAGATATTAAAATCGCTAATCTCATACACACACACACACATATATATATATATATATATATATATATATATATATATATATATATATAATCTAAAATATATTTGTGCGAAAAAAATGTAAAAGAAATACATAAATTCCTGGAAATAAAACTAAATGTAAACTATCGCTGACTTTGCACTTTATAAATTTATTTCCAAAAGTCTACAATTACGAAACACAATTTAATTATATAAGAATGATTAAAGAAAAAAAACCTTAACTACTATTGTTAAATAGAAAGTGGTAATCGGATAGCTGATATATATATATATATGTATATATATAGATATATATATATATGTGTGTGTGTGCGTGTGTAGAAAATATATTTTTAATAATCGATAATCTAAAAAACCACTGAGGCGATTGCCTCGACATTTTGCAATAGCGTTTCATCTAATCCCAGCGTGTTTAAAATATTGCAGAAATAGCAAATTTATGTCTTGAATGAATGCACAATGGCACACAAACAATCACTTTTTTATCTATCCTTGCAAGATCAGACCACTTTGGAATGCAGTAATATTGCTTGCAGGAGATTTCAGTCAAAGTTACCTGTAATTTGTGAATGAACACCAGCAGATCAAATAAATATTTTCTTCAAATATTCTACTTTTTAGTGGCATATGAAGACATTAAACTTAGCTCAAAATATGTATGTTCAGTTGCAGAACGCTCGATCCGCAGGGGCATTTTTTAATTACTTGTGAGAATTTTGGTATGGAAAAGTGCCGGCTGATCCGAGTTAAGGGCGAATTTCGTTGACTCTTAAATTCTGTAATTTAGTTATATCAAAATGAGAGTTGGTAAAAAGGTGTTTCCTTATATTCAAATTAATTATAAGAATTCCAGTTGGCTGAGTGAACGAGCTATTCTTATAGCTTAGTACAAAGACGTTCATAAACTTAAAAATATTATTCCGCTTAAAATTCGAATGAGTAAGTCATGTCCACGTCCATCGACACTGTTTTGGAAGTTGATGAAATGGCTAATTATCCAACAGAATTTTGCAATTCAATAGATTTACCAGGATTGCCACCGCATGTACTGCAATTGAAAATTGGTACTCTAATTATCATGTTGTGAAATATAAACTGCCCCACACTTTGTAATGAAACACGACTTGTAATAATAAAAAAAGAAATAACTTCATAGAAGCAACAATCTTTACATGACCTTTCACCGATGAAGATATCTTCATTCCTCGCATTTCTGTAATTCCACCGGATACGCTATTTCATTTCAGAAAAGAGTACTTTTCCAATTCGATTGTCGTTTGCAATCACCATCAACAAAGCTCAAGGACAAGTTTAACAAATGTGTCGCTTACAGCTACACACTGACTATTTCTTACATGGGCAATTTATGTTGCGTATTCTAGAGTCAGCAAAGTATTAAACTCCAATATTAGCTTCCAAAATGGAACAACTAAAAATCGTGTATTTACACGAACTAAGAAATAAACATATAAGAAACATGCATTTTCTAATTTCGGATTTTTCCATTGCGCCAGATTGAGCTACAGCAACGCGGGACAGGGTACAGCTAGTATATCTATCTTACTATCTATCTATCTATATATATATATATATATATATATATATATATTATTATTATTATTATTATTAATATTATTATTATTATTACTTTTATTTATTAAATATTTGAATACTTTTATTCATTATTATTTATTAAGCAGTTTTTTCGTTCAAAAAAATTATCAATGAACGCGTGTTTCTGGGTATCACCCATCATCAACATAAAGAAATAAATTAATAATAAAAACAAAAAATAGATCTAAAAAAAGGGGGCGACGTAAATAAAAACGTTCTGGTAACTCATTCAACGTTCAGGTGAGCGAAACAATGAAATATCCTAGAATAATAAAAAATGAATAAACAATTGTTTATTCTTTTTTACATTAAAAAAGCGATAAAATCGTGCATAACATTTGACGAGGTATCGTGACTCGGTGGAAAACTTCAGACTGCCGATTGAGGAGTTACGACTTAGATCCTAGTCAAAAGTTTAGCCATGCTTATGACGGGCTATACCGAGAAACACGTGTTTATGAATAACTTTTATACACGGAAAAATAAGTAATAAATATTTGAATCAAAATATTCTAATATTAAATAAAGAAAAGTATTAATAAAGGAGATACGTTCCATCAACGGGGCGTCGTAAATTAACACAGCGCAGCTAACCCCCTCAACGCTCAGATGAGTGTAACAATTAAATACCGCAGAATCACTAAAAGAAATAAATAAACAAATACGAATTTTAGACTCGTATTCTCATCGTGGGGTTTTCGGATTCTCTACCTACTAGTGTTATATAAACATAAGTGTGTTTATTTATTTCGAAAATTTTTCGAATTCAACGTCGCTACTGGTATGCGAAATTGGAGTGTTTAAATTCAATTTTCCTTCGTCGCTACTGCCTTCATTGTTATGAACTTGATTAAGGAATCACAACGAGAACAGAATACGCGAATAGAGTAACAAAATGTATTACCAAGAAAGAACATACAAAATGGACGGTTCTTCGTCTAGCCTTGGTTAATCTACGGAATATTGAGCACCGCTATACGACTTTGTCTTCTGGTATTTATTGTGAATGGATCAGTTCATTCCTAGGTAACACAGGTAGTCCGCTAAAAACATTAATTAAACAGTTTTTTTTTTACATGGGAGTCACCACTTATCAAGGTCCGGAAGCCACTCGAAGATAACGGCTATTGCATGTACAGCAGCCAATGGGATAATATCGTAGTCATCGCTAGTAATGGAGATTTGATAAAGTGTCTTACTTAATGGGGCGGTTTATCAGGAATTTGTTTATGTTAGACTTGAAGACATCCAAGTTGTAGTCAGGTAGGAAATAGGCAAATGAAAGAGAGTTCCACAGGCGTGCACTTCTAAGAAAAAAGCTTTGTTCGTGGAATCTATGTTTTGATTTAGGCACAGATAAAGAATGAGGAAATTATTGACAGTAGTTTCAGCTAGACGTGTGTTTTTCGCGAGAGATTGGTGAGGAGGGACGAGAGATTGGAGCTCGGACGAGCACCTGCATGGAAATAACGATAAAACAAAAACTGTCTAGCAACGTCTCTTCTGTGGGAAAGAAATCGCAGGGAAGAGAAAAGGGCGCCCCCACTCGGCCACGAAGTCTGTTTTATACTCTGTCAAGGCACGATAGGCTGTTTTTAACAGCTGCTGCACAGATGTGGCAGCGGTACTCCATCCTTGGACTACTTGGATTTTATATAGATAGAGAATTACATCAACAGTGGGATATCTTCTGAAGCGTTAGAAGGATCCCATAATTTTTCCAGTGACCTTGGCAACAGACTTGATGTACGTGTTCCATTTCAGATCAGGAGTAAAGGTCAATCCCAGAAGTTTATCAAAACATGGAGCCTCCCCTAGACGAGGGCCATCTATTTCAATTGATGCCAGATGGGGATCAGAGCGTTGATAATGTAAAGATAAGAACTTGGTTTTAGATGCATAAAAACAAACCAGCCACCTCTTCCCCCAATGTACAGCGCGCTCAAGATCAGAGGAGAGAGAATCAGAGAGAACTTTGTCATTTACGGCCTTAGATGTAATGCCACAGATGGTCGTATCATCAGCATAGATGTCAAAGAATGATTTAAATATGTGTTTTGGGATATCATTGATGTAGATCAGGAAGAGAGTTGGGCCCAGAATTGCCCCCTGAGGGATTCCAGCATTAATACTGTGGATCTCTGATTTCTATCCATCAACCACTACTCTTATGAGCCTATCAGAGACAAATGATTTAACTATTGAGAAATAATGTCCAGTTATACCGTAGGTTAAAAGTTTGTGAAGTAGACCCTTATGCCATATCTTATCGAATGCATTTGATGTGTCAAGAACAATTTCCCTAGAAAGGAAGCCTTTGTCAAGAGATTCACTAATCCTATGAGATATAACCGTTAGCACATCTGGTGTAGATCTGGCAGAACGGAAACCATATTGCATGTCATTAAGAATGTTGTGTCTGTTGAGGTGGCTGACTACTTCTCTATTTAATATGTATCCCAGAAACTTACTCATGACACACAGGAGACTTATTGGTCTGTACTGAGAGGGAGCTGACTTATTACCTGAGTTCTTAAATACAGTGCATACTGATGAGGTTTTCCAGGGCGTGAGGAAGCAATTCTCCTTAAGGCAACGCTTAAACAGTTTTGTAATTATGGGAGCAAGTTCTGGTTGAAGTTTTTTCAGCACTATAATTGGAATGCCGTCAGAGCTAGTTGCTTTAATGGAATCAAGGTTATTGATTAGATTGGCGACCTTACGCATAGCGTGATATCTGTTATAGGAGAAAATACGGGGAGTTGGTGGCCTTCGTCACAGAGGTAGAATTAGCTGCAAAGTTCTTGGCAAATGGTTTGGCCTTGTCTGATTCTGACGAGATGACCTCAGGCCCGTGGATGATGGTTGAGATAGAATGCACGGTTTTGTTCAGGATCCTGTTTGCTATTTGCCAAAACTGGTGGGGACCAAGCCGCTGCTCAGCTATTTTGCATTTGGCTGACAAACATATATATATTAAAAAAAATGCTACATTGCCTAAAGTGGGTTTATTCATAAAGTCTGGAGAAATGCTAGTGTTTGAAAATTTAAAAACGATATAATGCTTGAAATTGTCGAACTAGACATTGAAACAATTGTAATGTAAAATGAAATACACTTTTTGTTGCCATCAACCCCTTGTCTTGAAGTCTTGATTTTGCACACATAGTATATATATATATATATATATATATATATATATATATATATATCCTCCTTGCGTGGCACAGACAAAAGGTAAACATGCATTCTTTCACACTTTTTAGGTTCTTTAAAATGATGAGAATGAATATACTTCCCTCCTAAGAAGACACCGATAACAAGTTAGATTGTATATATACTTTTACTTTTACGCTCTCCTCGGAGCTTCAAACATTTTTTCTTGGTTTCTACAACCTGTTAAAAGGCGTTACTAAACGCTACCGGATGGTAAGAGGCAAATTCCTCCAAGCTAATATATTCGGTTTTAAACCCAGCTTCTCCTGCTGCTGACTATGACTCGCTTGTTCAAGTGAATATTTTATAGCTTCGCTTCTTTAGTATTAATGTACGTCATATAAGCAGGTGCATCTTCTTGTTTTAGTTCATTGTAAATATTATTATTTTCGCCGAGCGAAAATTCCAGGTATTTTTTATATTATAAAAATTCCCAGTATTTTTATATTATAAACCTTTTAAAATATTTGACTAGTAAATATGTTACTGTACCTTGTAAACCTATTATTATTCCAAATATTCTATATGTCTATAACATTTCAATATATCGCAGCGTTGTCGTTCGTAAGTCACTCACTCTGTCGGGTAGTCTGACGTTACTCACTATCATTATTCAACATTTGTCTAAAATATTTTTTTTACTGACATGTACGAAGCATAAACATTAAAATATTAAATAAACATTTAGATGGCGATGAAGGAATACTGAGGGATGTTTAACAGGTTAAGTATAAGGAAGAGTTAACCTAATATATGATATTTAACTGATACATTGCTAAAATAATTACAGTAATTAAAAAGACTGATGTGTTTATTTAGAAAATACCAATCAAATAGTTTTTCTTTAAGGTATAATTGTTGATCTTATTAAATTTTTACTCTACACCGTTTTCCTTTCAATCCTTAAGAGATTTTATTAAGTTGATCAGAAACTTGTTGCGGAATATTGATTTAAAATGATGTACTTTAAAATAAGTTTTCGTTATAATACATTTACTTTGTATATAATTTTCAAGATTGTTTCTTGCCCAATCTAATAGTTTGAGTTATTAAAATCTTTTCAAAACAATTATGTCTTCTTTTCAGAATGTTACATAAAGGGCCGTCCTATCGTTATTCGTGTTATGAGTCCCGTTAACGTGTCTCCAATATAATCCCCCCCGATACACTGCACGAACATTGCATATAATGTGGAAACAAAGCAAATTCATGAAATTTTCTTATTTCATTTCAGGTTTGGCCGAAAAGCTGTTGCAATATCTACGAAACGCTTGGCCCAGGAACCACTACCAAATGCACAGCACACTTGTAGGTTAAGAAATTTCGTAAGAGCGATTAAAGTCTTAAAGATGATGAGCATAGTGGTCGGTTATCGGATGTTGACATCTATCAATTAAGTGTCTTAGTCAGTGTCAATCTGGTCCTGGATATGACCTTAAACTATATCCAATGGTGAGGCCCCCAGCTTGCGGGCTTTGGAGAGTGTGGAACCACCCCTAAATCGCCATTGCTCCCAGTTCCACTCTGGCCCAAAGTGGTAGTACCTGTTAGGGTCCCAACTAGAGGTTAAATAGAAACCGACTTGAAAAAAAAAACAATTCTATTAATTTTTGTTTCAAAATCACTAGATTCGGCATTAAATAACCTGAAAAGGGTTGATACGCCGTAAAGCAAAAACAACCAACCAGTGTCAATCTGTTCTAGAACTGGTTTCTGAATTAGACGTAACGTATACGACGATTTTCACCAACTTGAGGGAGATTAGAAAGACAAACACCTTGATAAACGAGTGCCTTACAAATTGAACAACCACCCCAAGAGACGCCGTTATGAAGTGTTATCATTCCTTTTTTATGCAACATGAACGACGTGTTTTTCGACAGAGTTATGACTTGTGATAAAAAGTGGGTTCTTTCCGACAACCGGCGACGCTCAATGGTTAGACACTGACAAAGCTCCATGACATTTTCCGAAGCCATAGTTGAACGTTTGGTGGTCATCGACTGGTTTGATGCATTACGGTTTTTTTAATGCAAGCTAAACCATTACGATGAAAAAGCACTCTCAACAAATTGATGAAATGCATCAGAAACTGCGACAACAACGCCCAACATAATCAACAGAAAAGGCGCAATTCTCCACGTCAATGCCCGACAGCACGTAGCTAAACCGACTCTGCAGAACTTGAACGATTTGTACTACGAAACTCTGCCTTATCCGCCAAACTTTCTAGACCTCTCACCTACGAACTTTTTCAAGCATGTCGGCAACTTTCTGCTTGAGAAATGCTTCAAAAACCTACACATCAAAAACACTATAAGAACGTTAAATTTTAACGTTACTGCCATAAATTCACTTGTTTTGTCATTTAAACCGAAATACATTTATCTGAATTTAAAAGTTAAAAACCGCAAGATCCCTTTTGTCAACCTGACAATAAATCATTACTTATATATATATATATATATATATATATATATATATATATATATATATGTATATATACATATATATATATATCTTTTTATAGGCATGTAACTTTTCAGGTGTGATGAGGTAATCAGGCAATGAATAACTAATGTTTTCTATAAGAGTTTCATGTGTGTATAATTTTATATTTAAAATATTTTGCGTTTTTTAATGGTGAAACCTAATATATATTTATGGATTTCGTTCTTGTATACAAATCTTTAGCTTATTAACTTTGAAATACTATTTAATATTTTATTTAAGATCAGAAATGCGTAAATGAAAATTACAACCGAGGATTTGAGCATAGAATACTCGATCCATAAAGGAGATATCTTTCCAGTAGGTACTCTTACACACACTATTGAGCTCGATAGAAACAGAGTGATAGAGAAATTATCAGAAGGCAAGCAATAATAGAAAGTGATGTTTTTATAGAAAAGCGGCATTCGCCCGTGAGTCTGTTTATCGTCAAATCGACTCATCGGAAACAACTTTAAAATAGGATGAAATGTTGCGAACCAGCTCGATGATAATTATGCACTTCTGACAAAGTTTACGCTTTCCGCACGAATTATTATTCGCAAGCATGAACTAACTTGACATTTTCTGACCTTTTTACATGGAGTCTCTCGTTAATTGGCATATATATATTTTAGTAAAAATAGCTATATATATATATATATACATGATATATATATATATATCATGTATATATATATATATACATATATATATATATATGTGTGTGTGTGTGTGGATGTGTCATTTGGATCAATAAATTACGATTAAAGTAATAACATGAACGTCATTTTTTATTGAGCACTATCAACAACATTGTGAAATCCAAGGGTTCTTACTTTTGCATTTTAACGTGGAACACACACACACACACACACACACACACACACACACACACATATATATATATATATATATATATATATATATATACAGTCCTATTAGAGGTGATAGCATTTCTATTGTATAAGAGTTGAGGTAATGGCAACAACAAAACACATACAGATAATCTTGCTTTTGTCGAATATTTCTATTAACAGTAAACGTCATTAAAAAGTTTGAAGGAGACGCGATATGGAATATAACATAGATGTATATGCCAAGTGTTAAAATTTCAACGAATGAGTTGATGGAAATAGATATAAATATTTAGAATATGTAGAGAAATTGCTTGGAAGTAATATGTATAGTCCCATGGAATGATATCTTAGAGCAGGGCTGACAAAGATAGTCTAGTAATGAAATTAGCCCATATTTAATTTTGTGAAGACTTAAGTGAGAAGGTGCATTTTTATGGGATCTTAGTATATTTGTCGCCTATTTAAAAATCATGGCAGTGTCTTGCAGTAACAGGTGTAAACAAATATAGGGAGGGGAAAAACTTTCTATCCTCGTTATGGGAGGCGATAATTTAAAGTGGGATTACTAAGATAAAATTTAACAATAAGTAAAAGCAAGTGAAATGAAGAGTTAATTTCTAGAAACACTAATGAAGACATTGACTAATTGAATAACGTAACAGATGATCATATGATGTCCTCGGATATTCTTTAGAGGAACTGGCTTTAGAGGGGAAAATTCAGGATAATTTTGTATTATATTATAATATATATATATATATGTGTGTGTGTGTGTGTGTGTGTGTGTGTGTGTGTGTGTAAAGGGTTATGGTTTGTGGATTAGAATAACCTGTTGAGCATGGTTTTGAAGTCGTATTTCTGAGATTTAACCTGATTAAATCTATTTAAACGTATTTATGTATGTGAATATGCATAGCTATTGATGTATACATATGTATTAATATTATTTTTATATGTGAAATACCACTCACTTGATAGGGCATTGGCAACTAACTACGTATTCCTAGACACGTCTAGAGCTATTGACAGAGTTTGGTACGATTGTCTTCCCATCAAAATTAAATCCTATGGTATTGTTGGCCGCTTACTAAACTAAATTCTTCTTAGATAATAGAAAATATCTAAGTTTTCTTTGATGGCCCCACATCTGAATAACGACATAACTCCAGGTGTGTTACAAGGGTCAATTTTCGCACCATTATTATTCATTATATTCATAAAGGACCGCCCTCATACAAGTGTTCTTGAGATAGGTATATCTGCTAATGACACTACGCTCTATAAGAGACTCGAGCTGAAAACTAATGAATACATATCTAAAGAAATTGCTAAGACTCTAGTCAAAGACATCCAGTCTGTAGTGGAATTAGGTCGAAACCGGATGGTAACGTTAAATGCCGCCAAATCTTAGCTTAGTTCCCTTGATAATTACAAGATTCGCTTTGATTGTCCTGGCTAATGATACACTTCCTGAAAGTACTTTTCTCCAGCTTCTAGGCTTAACATTCACAAGCAATATGAATTAGAACAAATACACTGAGGCAATTGCCATGGCTGCTGCGAGACAGATGAGTTCTCCCTCCCAACCAAGAAAGTTACTCACGCCCGAGAGTATCCTTATTACTACAAAGCCACGTTTCGTCTATGAATTAAATATTGTTGTCATAGCGTGGCTGGTACATCTGGCACTAGTCTGTCGCTCATAAATAAAGTTCAAAACAGTCACCACATTAATTAGTCCCGCATTATCAGTCAAACACTAAATCTCAGTCTCATCGCCGAAAACTGTCACCCCTGTGCTTGTTTTACAAGTACTTTAATAGTAAGTATTCGGACGAACTAAAAGCATTCGTCGCTCGACAAATCAAACAAGCCGCAAAATCTCACCACACTATAGAAATCTCTAGATGTCATACACTTTCAACTCAATTAGCTTCTTCCCTCGAACTGCTAGACTTTGGAATTATCTTCAGGTTCCTGTTTCACTGACTGCACTAACATTCGGAAGTTCAAGTGTAATGTGTACAGATAGCTCGCTGCCTAACTCCCTCGATAGTATGCTGGCAAATTTGGTCCCTTACAACTAGTGCCTTGTTCTGGGTGATAAATAGTAAAAAAAAAGCATACATGTGTCACAAATATACGTGAGTAATTGAATCTTCACTGGCACAACAGATATACACACTAAAATAAAGTCAAATAAATTGAAATGATATTTTAATGAAAAATTATGTTTAAACCAGGCGCAAACTCAATGAAAACACTTTGGCTTCCTCCCTTGAGGCATATGCACGGACTTGGAGTCTATATTCGAAACACCCCCTTGACTAGAGAAACAAAACTAGAATCAGACGACCAGCCTTTTATGTGCTTCAGACTAAACATACAACATAATATTAGATACTTCTAGTTTATCTACCGCTCTCACTCGACCCACGATTGTACCCTGATAAACAAAGTCTCTGACAGCATAGATACAACACTCTCCCTCGATACTAGCCCACAAGTAAATGTACTTCGTTACTTTAATGTCCACCACAGTAATTGGCTTGGATTCTCTACTTACACTGATGCAGTTGGTAGCACAGCACATGGCTTCTCTATATCTCAATTCCTATCACGGTTACAATTATCGTCTCAGTAGCTTCCTCCCGCTTTTCCCCAAAATATTTGTGTCCATAATTAATGAAGCTCTAGTCCATCACTTTATAGCTGCTAAATTCTGACCGACAATCAATATGGAGTCAGCCCGTTCTACAGCAGATATCGTTACTGTAATCTCTGAAAGTATATACCGTTCACTGGACAAAGCACGGAGAGTAGAGCGGTAGCCTTCGATATATCCAAGGTTTTTGACAGGGTTTGGCACGAGAGTCGTCGAAGGAAAATCAGATCGTATGGTATCACTGGAAGAATACATAATGTAATTAAATTCTTCTTAAGTAAAAAGAATCCAGGTTCTCTTAGAAGGTCGTACATCTAAACAATATGATATAAATACGGGACTACCACCGGGTGTCTATCCTCGGACCTTTATTATTCCTAATATTCATAAATGACCTCCCAGATAAAATTGTTTATGAGATGGGTATATTTGCTGATGACACCACTCTCTATAACTCTTTATAACAGGCACAAGGGAAAACGAACACATATATAAGGAAATGGCAGAAACACCAGATGAAGACTTCCAACCTGTAGTGGAATTGGGACATAAATGGCTGGTCACATTCAATGCTGCAAAGACTAAGCTTGTCCCCTTCAATAATTACAATAAACATTTTCTACCACTGATAACAATGGTCAAAACCACATTACCTGAAAGTTCTTCCTTTAAACTCCTCGGCCTAACGTTCACAGGACACATGAACTGGAATAAATACATTGAAGGCATTGCCATATACTCCAGTTCCGGCCTAAACAACCAAAACCAGCCAAATCTTAAAACCTAAAATTGAAATTCCCCCTCCTCCCTTTACCCCCTTTAAACCTTCCTCCCCCCTCCCTATATCTATATATCTCCACCCACGCCTACCTGAATCTGCTACCCCCCCACACTACAATCTGATATATTTTCTCCCTCCCGCTTATTATCTCTTACCCTCCACTTTTTTCCTCATATTTCATCTAAAACCTTTCTTCCAAACAATAACAACCATTTCTGTAAGGTCTGCTAGACTGCTGGATCGTAAACATGGTCCGGCATCTAAAACATATATAACTAAACAGATAAAACGGTAATAAAATATATATATATATATATATATATATATATATATATATATATATATATATATATATATATATATTATGGCTGTATATATTTAGATTTGCGCGTTATTTTACATAGGAGTTCATATATAATGATCTAACAACTTTTTATCTGTTTTTCTCTCGCTTTATTTGCACATAAATAGTTATTTATTTCATTAAACACAGTGACCAAAAGATACATTTTTTGGTCACTGTGTTTATGTAGGTATATATATGTTTATGGTCATATTGCTATGTTTTATCAGCAGGTGATATTAGTGTACTTTACATATATCTAAAAGTTCCTTGGATGATAACAATACTAAAAAACATATGACTTTCTATATCTTTTTCTACAGTGTAAAAAAGATGGTATTCTATATCGCAGGCAGACAAAAGCAAGCCCATACATAAAGTTGTTTTAGCATGAGAAGTGCTTTAGATTAAAATACGATAAAAAATACGATTAAAAACATAAAACGAATAAAAACAAAATACGACAGACAAAAATATATTAGAAATATTTGATCTCGAAATGTGGGTTTTAAGATTCATTTTCTTTTGTTGTTTTTTTCATCTTAGCGTTCAGTATTATTTAAATCTATATATCTGCAAAATATAATAAAAAAATAAATTAATGTTAGAATTAAATCTCTCAAAAATAATAAGTTTTTTTTTTATTCTATTCAAATCAATGCATTAAATATCGAACTATATATTGACGTGAATTTATATAAATTTTGCTTGTTTTTCTTCAACAGGGTGGAACAATAAACCTGTCTCCCGGGAAAAGCGGCATGATTCCATTTCCGTTTGATGAAAACCGGTTTTCATCTTTTGCTGCTGACTATATACTAGTTGGCCAGTTATGTACAAATCCCAGGAACAATACAACTCTTTTATCACGCCTGAAAATGACACAATGGTCAACGAATGAGATCGGAGATGCTTTCTCTACTGATTCAAGTTATGACAACAGCACCATTGCCAGCCTACTCAAAATGCATTACTGGATTGCCACGAATAGCAGGGGAATGCTCAGGGTGATGAAAACAAAGATGAAGAAAAGTATTCTCGTGCTTCAGTCCCGATAGAAGCAATTTCAAGCATTGAAATGTACTTCAATGATGTTTGCCGGCCTTTCACTACTTGCAACTTTAGGGTCCCAGCTGACGAGAAAGCACCCCAGCTCATTAAATACCCTCCTCCACTATGCCGAGTTGAAAAAGTCTCTTTGGGCAAATTTTTGTCATGCCAATAATATTGAAATCCATCTGGACCATCTAGATTAAACTTTTCTCATTGGAGAAAATTACATTTTCCCACTTCTCTTCATCCCAAATCTGGTATTTGGCGGCATATTTAAGTCGGTTAGTTTTGTGCTGTTCAAGAAGGCGTGGTTTCTGCAGTTGCTTTAAATGATTGAAATCCTTCATTTTCAGATGCCTTCTGATGGTTTTAGGACTACATTCTGCTGCTGTTTGGTTTTTCAATCGACTTGAGCCTATCCTGGATTTTTTTTTTTAACTTCTGATGCGGCGATCCAGTGATGGGATTATTTTTGGGGGGTCGACCTGGACTCTTTTTGTGCCCATGTTTATCTGGATGTCTTAAAAAGTTTGTGATGACCGCTTTGCTACGATTCACTTCGTTTGCAATGGATCTATGGGAGAGTCCACCCCTATTAAGCTCAACGATCCTTCCTCTCTCAAACTCTGATAATGGCTTCCCTTTTGCCATTTATAATTTAGTAATATTTTGTTTTATCCACTAACAAGTTGCTTTTAGTAACATAGAAAGCTTTTAGTATTAATTTTTTCAAAACTAGCCGATTTTATTAAAGTGGTCTTATCATTTTGACTAGGTGAAAATGTTTGTTTTTAAAAAATAATTATTAGATCAGGGTTAAGGTTTCGAATGAAGCAGATTTCATTTTTCCCATCATATTTTACCTTTTGGCAATGGTCTCAACCATTTGTTTGATTAAAAATGCGATAATATGCGTAAACGCTTACTTTCTTAAGTGGTCTGATTTTGATTAGGACTGTATATATATATATATATATATATATATATATATATATATATATAAGGGCGAATGAACTCTTTTTCTGGGTCAACGGCCAACTAGCACCGTGTATATTTGTGTGTGTATATGTCTATTTGGGGTGGAGAGGGATCCCGTGAGCCGTGGTGAAGGCAACCTTTCTAGGATAAGCAAATCTCTGATTTAAAAAACCATAAAGCATGAGACCAGTACCCGCATTAAGCTGGTCTGCAGTTTAATTCGTTGCTGGCTATCTTGCTCTTGCTTGTTGCTGGATCTCAACATTTTGAACCGAGAGAGAGACTTAGCTGTGGTACAAAGCTAAGACTCTGTAACATCATCTTTGTATAGATACTCCCTCAGGCATTTGGGCTCATGGATTTTAAATGTTTAGGGAGTGGCACTCGTCTGACAAGACGTTGCAATCATCATATATATATTCTTTACGACGCATAATAAATACGGGCTTCAGAATAGGTTACGACATGCAAAATGATTAGGTTACATAGGCATCCAACAATATTCAGCAATATCTGTACAAGTAAACGAAATAACGGCTTCTGCAAATTATCATTCAATATCACTCGTACAGAACATGAATATATATGATATCCTATTCTTACATATTACTTTATGTTTTTTTTTCTAAGTGACTGATATGTGTGCAAGCCAATTGTTTCCATATGAGAATAAAAAACGAAAGAATATACCGCCTCGAGAACTTGATAAGAATACCCTTAAAGCATTATTTTCATTAATAAAAACGTATCTGAGAAGAAAAGAGAATCCACTTTTGTAAGGCGTCTGGATCTTATAAACAACGACGATCTCTTCTCCCACCCCCCTGTCTCCATCTCTTCCTCCTTTATTTTCCTTCGTTTTCATTGTGCAAATAGCAGTCAGCCGCACGGTCGCTGTAGGAAAGCACTGACTGTGAACTTGAGTCGATTGTGAGGAGAGTCTAGTCTATGGAAATTAATTGAGTCTGTTGATATGAAAGTAGAAATATTTGAATGATGTGTTTGAGCTCAGGTTGTGATTATTTGGCGCGTGTCTCGGAACGAACACACAATAACATCAGATGGATGCGATGGTGATGGCGAGGAGAATTGGAAATACACGGGTGAATAAGCATTGTGAATGGAAAGGAAAATCAACATCAATATGAGGGAAGAACTACTACATAGAAAGATGGGTATAAGATCCGATAGAAAAGTATCGGTAGATACAAGGAAAGAACTATTCAAATATATAGAAATATATTTATATGTGTATATATAAATGCATGCGCATTAAATATATATATATATATATATATATATATATATATATATATATATATATATATACTTCATTTACTCACATAAAATTAATATACGAAAGTATAAATTTATGCGTAAACTTTAAGTATTTACTTCAAAAGTGCTCAATACGTAGGTAGAGCTACTTAGTAATTTATGTATATATATATATATATATATATATATATATATATAAGTGTAATGTATATATATATATGTATATACATTCAAATATGTATATGTACGAAAATGTGTGAATATTTGTATTATCTTTCTCCTCCCTCTCTTTCTCTCTCTCCTTCTCTCGCTCCTTTCTCTCTCTCTCTCTCTCTCTCTCTCTCTCTCCCTTTCTCGCGCTCTCTGTCTATCTCTCTGAGATAAATGCAGTTCTGTCAATATCTATTAGAAATGTTTTCATGAAAATTACGTCAACCATTTGTGTGACCAGGGGATTCTTTATAAATTTTAGACTGTCCTGGCGAACTTATTACACTAAAAAGGTTCCATTTTTATTAGACTCTGAACGTATCAAAGTGAAAGTTAAAAATAACGGAAAAGTTTTATCACAATAAAATAAGGCTACGTTTTATAATTTTCATACTACATGTTAAATCGTTTGGTCAATCATCTCTCAAAAAGTGGCATAAAATGCATTTATTAAGCATGATTTTATTTTTTATAGTAACGCAACATCTTTTTAAATTCTGGTCATTTGACTAACACCCAGTGTTATGATCTCACATACATCGTGCGATTCATGTTGTCGCTATCGTCTAGACCTAAAATAAAAACAGGAATGTATTCTTGTGGTAAAGTATATAAAAGCAAGCGGACTACAGTTCGCCCAAAAGAATATGTATACGTCTGTGTGTTTGTGTGTGTCCTATGTATGCGTAACATTAGTGGGATGAAACTCCAGTAGAATTGTTTATTATTACAAATTTCACAAATAAGACCGTAATATTTATCGATATATGTTTTATAGCAGGTCAGAACAATATCAAATCCAAACAAGAAAAATGGTCCTCTTAACGCACTGTTGGGTTTTTGTTTCTGTCTCTGGATATTAAATCAGGAATAAAATAAAATATTTATTTCGTTCTCTTTTTATATTTCAAAGCACACTGCGTTATTGTTGGTACATGTGGTACTTTATAGCTTACGTCTTTGAACTTGGGTGTGTCTGCATGAGCATGCGTGTCTTGCTTCAGAGAGTCTCCCATCTGACTTATTCGTCATGACCAAGAGACAGACACGTTCAAAGAAGAAAAATGTTTGAAGTATCGACTTGGATACTGAAGTGTTAACTACTATTCTTTTAATAAAGTTATATATAATATGTGCCTTACAAAATTGTGTTTTACACACACACACACACACAACACACACACACACACACATATATATATATATATATATATATATATACTGAGAGAGAGGACGAGGGGTTAACAATTGTGAAATTATTAATCTGATTTATTTGAAGAAACATAAAATCAAATTATGTGTTCGATCGTTTTGCTGTCTTTCCTAATCTTAACTTCCCCCATTTGTGCTGACGTGGAAACGATATCTATAAAATGTTTTTGTCAATATTTTATTAGTAAATATAAAGTGATTAAATGGATATCGTTCCCGAAACGATCGTACACATAATTTGATTTTGTTATGTTCCTCTCTATAAAGCAGACTAATAATTTCACAATTGGAAATCTCTTATCCTCTCTATGAATATAGATCTACAGCTATCGAGTTAATCACATACCTGCAATACTCCAAGCACAGTGCCTTTAAAATATTGATACATTTAAGTGAGTTCTTGCTCTTTTAGATTTTGCCTATTATTAATAAATGATTGCGAATGTTTTCATATTATATAATCTTTGTGTCACTGTCAGTTACATGGGTAACTCATTTATTTTTGGAAACTTTACGATTCAGGGAATACGCCGATCCAAATGTACACCTTTCCAAAAAGAAAAAAAGTAATTAAGTTACAAAACATTTAGAGAAAAGGTGCTTTACATCGAATTTGCGTTATTAAGTAGGGATGCACCGATAAACAATTTGGTTGATTAGCAATTACGGATTAGCTGGCATTTTGCAATAAATCGATTGACGATTGTTCTGCTGATTAACAGGTTTCCAATGACGATTTATAAGCTAATATTAGATTGTAAACGAGGACAAGTTAACTCCTTTTTTGTTTGCGTGTAAATTCCTCGAAGAGATATGCACCGTTTACACCGTATTTAGCGATAGGAAATATGGCGCTTCGCGAATATGTAAAAGTTTCCGACTTGTCTAAATTTGAGCCAAATAAAAATAAACATACGTAAAAATTTAATCCTTTTCGTTTTCTTGTAATGATCATTACTATTTTTTTGTTATGATCATTATTATTTTTTGCTATGATCATTATTATTTTTTGTTATGATCATTATTATTTTTGTTATGATCATTATTATTTTTTGTTATGATCATTATTATTTTTGTTATGATCATTATTATTTTTTGTTATGACCATTATTGTTTTTGTTATGATCATTATAATTTTTTGTTATGATCATTACTATTTTTTGTTATGATCATTATTATTTTTTGTTATGAGCATTATTATTTTTTGTTATGATCTTTATTATGTTTTGTTATGATCATTATTATTTTTGTTATGTTCTTTATTATTTTTGTTATGATGATTATTATTTTTTGTTATGATCATTATTGTTTTTTATGATCATTATTATATTTGTTATGATCATTGTTATTTTTTGTTATGATCTTTATTATATTTTGTTATGATCATTATTATTTTTCTTGTAATGATCATTGTTATTTTTTGTTATGATTATTATGATTTTTGTTATGATCATTATTATTTTGTTATGATAGTTATGATTTTTTGTTATGATCATTATTATTTTATTATGATCATTATTATTTTTATTATGATCATTATTATTTTGTTATGATCATTATTATTTTTTGCTATGATCATTATTATTTTTTGTTATGATCATTATTATTTTTATTATGATCATTATTATTTTTTGTCATGATCATTATTATTTTTGTTATGATCATTATTATTTTTTGTTATGATCATTATTATTTTTTGTCATGATCATTATTATTTTTGTTATGATCATTATTATTTTTTGTTATGATCATTATTATTTTTTGTTATGATCATTATTATTTTAGTTATGATCATTATTATTTTTTGTTATGATCATTATTATTTTTGTTATGACCATATTAGTTTTTGTTATGATCATTATTATTTTTCTTATGATCATTATTATTTTTTGTTATGATCATTATTATTTTTGTTATGATCATAATTATTTTTGTTATGGTCATTGTTATTTTTTGTTATGATCATTATTATTTTTTGTAATGATCATTATCATTTTTCTTGTAATGAT
Organism: Euprymna scolopes; assembly: GCF_053919585.1. Classification (NCBI taxonomy): domain Eukaryota; kingdom Metazoa; phylum Mollusca; class Cephalopoda; order Sepiida; family Sepiolidae; genus Euprymna; species Euprymna scolopes. The sequence continues at coordinate 1,898,062 of NC_136495.1, forward strand.
CATTGTTATTTTCTGTTATGATCATTATTATTTTTGTTATGATCATTAATATTTTTGTTATGATCATTATTATTTCTCTTGTAATGATTATTATTATTTTTTATGATCATTATTATTTTGTGTTATGATCATTATTATTTTTCTTGTAATGATTATTGTTATTTTTTGTTATGATCATTATTTTTTATCTCGTAATGATTATTATTATTTTTGTTATAACCATTATTATTTTTGTTATGATCATAATATTCTTGTTATGATCATTACTATTGTTTGTTATGATCATAACTATTGTTTGTTATGATCATTATTATATTTTTGTTATGATCATTATTATATTTTTTGATATGATCATTACTATTTTTTGTTAATATCATTATTATATTTTTGTTATGATCATTACTATTTTTTGTTAGTATCATTATTATATTTTTGTTATGATCATTACTTTTTTTTACTAATTTTTGTTATGATCATTACTTTTTTTTACTAATTTTTGTTATGATCATCATTAATTTCTACTTAAAATAATTATAAAAAGCTTTTGTTACTTCATTATTCAGTTATCACTTTGAGAAATTTTACAGTACATTGCAAACACTTTTTTACATAGGAATCACCACTTACCAAGGACCAGTCGTAGATGTGCTACCATAGATGGTAGTGTCATCAGCATAAATGTCTACGACCGAAAATAAAGTATTTGTCATCAGGCAGATACTTGTTCCTCAGTCTTATACATGTGTTAGTATTACATATATATTTTGTATATTCTAGCTTCGATAATGCATATTTTAATTCATTAATTAGGATCAGACATAAATAATTTTAATACGTAAAAACATCCATTGAATAATGACAACACCCATCAACTATTATAGCAAAAAAAAACTTCCTGTTGTAAGCATTTTGATGTAACTCTCAAGAATATGGATATATCTGTCTGCAAGTTATGTGAAACAATCATATTAAGAAGCGACTGATTTCGATAGTGAAGAACTGTGCTTATAGTTGTTTCATTCTCTGGTACACGCACAGGTGTAAAAATAAATGGAAAATTGCACAACATTCCAGGTGATTATAACATCACTAATAAATTAGATAAAGTTTTGCTTGATTCAGGAGAAAATATGGTTGCAGGAATGTAGTTTCATCACTATCATGTTTATACATTGATTGCACTTATCAAACAGTGAATAATTATAACTGATAAAATATTATTTTATCGCTATCTATTAGCAATTAACAATCAGAATGAAATATACGATAAGCTAAATTTGCAAAAATATGAACTCATCAAGTTTGAACTATGCAGTGAAATTCAACAAATATGCTGAAAAAGATTTAGAACAACAAAAATCTTTTGTAATGTATGTCGTTGATTATAAGGTTTTTCCTTAAAAACTTATCAATGAGGACTTGTTCAAAAACCTTTTCTGAATTCATTTATAGAAAATACAAAAGCAGCAAGTAACAGAACTATAACCATATCAATGATAATACCTACAATTTCAGCTATTAACTTATATCTGGCTAAAACTGCCTAATGTAATTCTGATATTTCTGAAATAGTGCAATCCCTCTTAAAGCCGTGGAACAATTCAGAAATCCATTTAAAACCAGATTAAGATTTTAAATAATTTTGTTTGCCTCTACTTTTATATAATAAGGAGTCAACTTTATTTTTATTAATTGACGTGAAAAGCAACATAAAGAATAGTATTCTACGTCTACTTTCTACTGATGATAATGATGTAGACTCAAAATAGAATTCAAAGTCTGTCAACGGTACAGAATATCAACGTCAATGTCAACGTTCAGCCGCATTTATTTCAAGCCTGTTCCATCAATTAGCATCAAATACGCTTAATCTTACAAACTCAAACTTGTAGCAGGTAGACTCTAATATATACCAGGACACTGCAACGGCAAGAACAATTGAAGACGAAGAAGCGCAATTAAACTCCAAAGCGTAAATCTCTTTCATCACAAGTAACTCCTATGAGGCGATGATGTAGTTCAGTGTAGATAAAAAGCATAGGAAACCTTACACCTGCTAAAAAACATGGCTTCACATTTATCCGTGTAAAGGAATAATGAAAACTTCAAGAGAACTATATGCTCAGTCCGTTAAATACAAAGTAGCTGAACAGCGGCTTGGCAAATAACAAACATGATCCTGAACAGAAGCATGCGTTCTATCCTAACCATCATCAATGGACCTGATGTCATCTCGTCAGCATCAGACAAGGCCAAACTATTTGCCTAGAACTTTACAATTAATTCTATACTATGCGATGGAGGCCATCAACTCCCCGTATTTTCTCCTATAACAGACTATGCAACATACGAATATCTGTGCGTGAGGTCGCCAAGCTAATCAAGAACCTTGATTCACGTAAAGAAAATGGCCCTGACGGCATTCCAATTAAAATGTTGAAAAAGCTTTAACGTGAACTTGCCCCCATACTTACAAAACTGTTTAAGCGTTGCCATAAGGTGAAGTGCATTCCAACAGCCTTGAAAACCTCATCAGTATGCCCTGTATTTAAGAATTCAGGTAATAAGTCATCTCACTCTCAGTACAGACCAATAAATCTCCTGTGTATCATGAGTAACCTGTTGGAATCCATATTAAATAGAGAAATAGTCAACCACCTCAGCAGAAATAACCTTCTTAGTGACACGCAATATGGTTTCGGTTCTGCTAGATCTACAGCAGATGTGCTAATGGTTATATCTTATAAGATTAATGAATTTATCGACAAAAGCTTCCTTTCTAGGGCAATTGCTCTTGTCACATCAAAGGCCTTCGATAAGGTATAGCATAAAGGCCTATTTCACAAGATTTCCAGCTACGGTATAACTGGAAATGTTTTCTCAATTATTAAATCATTTCTCTCTGATAGGCTCATAAGAGTAGTGGTTGATTGGCAAAAATCAGAGGTCCAGAGTATTAATGCTGGAGTCCCTCAGGGGTCCATCCTAGGCCCAACTCTCTTCCTGATCTACATCAATGATCTCCCAAATTACATACTTAAATCATTCGTTCACATCTATACTGATGACACGACCATCTATGGATACACATCAAAGGCTGTAAATGACAAAGTTCTCTCTGATTCTCTCCCCTTTGATTTTGAGCGCGTGGTACAGTGGAGGAAGATTTGTCTGGTTACTTGTGCATCTAAAAGCAAGCTCCTATCTTTATATTATCAACGCTCTGATCCCCATCTGGCATCAATTGAAATGGATGGCTCTCGTTTTGGTGAGGCTTTATGTTTTGACAAGCTTCTGAGATTGACCTTACTCCTGATCTGAAATGGAATACGTACATCAAGTCTGTTGTTAAGCTCGCTGGGAAAATGGTGGGATCCTTCTACCTACTTCTAGATATCTCACTACTGATGCAAATCTCTATCTATATAAAAGCCAAGTACGTCCGAGGATGGAGTACTGCTGCCACATCTGGACAGGGGCTGCTAAAAACAGCCTATCCTGCCTTGACAGAGTACAAAATAGACTTCGTTGTGTAGTGGGGGATACCCTTTTCTCTTCCCCTCAACCCCTCTCTTACAGAAGATACGTCGCTAGCCTGTCTTTGATTTATCATTATCTCCAATCTCCGCCCCCCTCGCCAATTATTCACGATAAACACCCCTCTAGCTGAAACCACTGTCAGTAATTTCCCCACTCGCTATATGTGCCTTTATCAAAATGTAGATTCCATGAACAAAGCTTCTTTTCTAGAACTGCACGCCTGTGGAACTCTCTTCCGCTTGCCTGTTTCCCACCTTACTACAACTCGGATGTCTTCAAGTCCAACATAAACAAATCACTGATGAACCGTTCTCGTAAATAACACCCTTTATCAAATCTCCAATACTAACGATTACTACGACACTATCCCATTGATTACTGTACACGCAATAACCCTTATCCTCGAGTGGCTTCGGGGCCTTTATAAATGGTGACCTTCATGTAAAAAAAAACAGTGAGAGGTTTTTATGTGCATGTGTTATGTGTATAAACATACGTGGAACAGGCTGTGGCCTAAGAATGGAGAAACTCTAATATTACTACATTTCAACGGAAGAGTACCCAACTTTAAATATTGATGAGACTTCGAGAGCATATGAGACAAGCGGGTAGAATGGAACAGGAGGATGGGCAGCAGCCTTTTCAGAGCGGAGGTAACCATCGAAGCATGCGTCACTAGAAGCAGTATTAGAATTTAGATTTTGTAGTTTGTGATTTTTTCTAATGCACCTGTTCAATATTTTGTTGATAAACAGAAAATTGTACTTTGTATTTTTCAATGTCATTTAATAAAGAAGATAGCAAAAGCCATAAACACTTTTAGAGATATTTAAAACTATTAGGTGTATGTGGCAATTAATGTGTCAATGCTTACTAATGCGTTTGTTTGCATTAATGAAATTGTTTCAATTTAATAAAAAAAAAGGTAATTAATCGACCGATAATCGATTAATCAATGGTTTAATGATTTATCAGCAAAAAAGACGAAAAGACCGATTACCGATTTATTGCCGATTAAGAACTATTTTTAACGAATTAGTTTGCCCGTGAACATCAATAAAATTATTGATCTTATCATTATGTATTATGTAATATTGATTCTAAGCAATAAAATCAGTAAGGTGTGCACATTATTTTTTCGCACTATACCAATAAGAACATCGTATCATACATATTCCCCAAGTTACATTAATATTAAAAACTAATGCATTACTGATTGCTTGTATTAATCTTTGACCAGGATTCAACCAGTATACAAAACCAAACATTTTTATCGCACATTTTGCAGTGACATCGATTTTAATTACAGAAAAGAGAATAAATATTCCAAAGAATTAATCTAGTGTAGCTTTTGGATTGTAAAAAGCTTGCAAACAAGACGAATAATAGCGTGCTTGGTATGTAACCGATCTTAAGAACTATTGAGACGAAGAGCAGATTTTGTTTCCGCGTGAAGACAACATGTTATGTGCACGAAATCTTAAATGATTCAGTATATTTTATGAAGTGATCCCAGTTACCGATTGCTTGATAGGCAGTCCCATCTGATTGGCCAGTTCTTATCATCTCGTTTTAAATATATCCTTTCAATGTTTTGTAACTATACCCTCGCAGTTATCCAAACAATATTGCAACAAGGCAAAAACATTTCAAGAAATCCCAAATTAAATTAATTCGTCAAAGAAAGAATAAGAACTAGTATGAAAATAATAATAAAGAAATCTTAATGTGTTCTTTTGGGAAGTGGAATAACGAATTAAAAGGGAACAATTTCGAAAATATTTTGCGTTTTATTTAATTTCTCGCTCTTTACATTGAAGTTTTGTTAATTGATTTAAACTATCTTCATTGCATGTTTTCTTCAAATGAAGACGATAGTATTTAGTATTTTCTGGATGAAAATCGCATACATTTTCAACTTGTACATAATTTTAGTAAAGTGGCTTCCTGAAATGCGCGTATATATAAATAAATATTGTTTAGTGTTACCAGGGCTGAATTATAATAGCTGAAATCCTAATTATTATGCTTTAAATTTCATAAACTAAGAAATGATTATATGTATGTATATATATATATATATATATATATATTTCATGATGTTTTTAGAGATACAAAATTTAAATATTGCAATTAGGAAAGGAAGACTTTTATGATTCATGATTAAAAGTAAATTTGTATATATACAAATATATATATATATATCTTCTCTCCAAAAAGGTGGGAATGAAGGGGAAGCAGGAGAGGAAAGAAAAAAAAATTGGAGAGCCAGCTGAATTTGGAAAAAATTTGGAATTTGGAAAACGGTATATAGATGTTTGGTAACTAGATGGCGTTTTTGTTACCAATACATCAAGGAAGGCTATAGTTGAATTGCTCTCTTCCGCAAAAAGATGGTGTTGCCATGGGGTCAGTACTTGGACCGACCATGGAAAATATTTTTGTGGGGTTCCATGAAGAGCGATTATTATCTGGACCCATAAAGCCATTGGTGTACTTCCGATATGTTGATGACACATTCTGTTTATTTAATAACCAAACGGAAGCTAACACTTTTTTCTCCTTACTCAATGGAATGCATCCCGCGTTAAAGTACACCTATGAGGGAGAGAGCAATTCAACTATAGCCTTCCTTGATGTATTGGTAACAAAAACGCCATCTAGTTACCAAACATCTATGTACCGTAAACCAACGTTTACAGGTTTGTACACTCGTTGGGATTCATTTTGTCCCAGAAAACGTAAGATAACTCTAATTTGGACCCTAACACATCGTGCCTTTATGATTTGTTCCAAATCAAAATTAGATGAGGAATTGAAAAGAATTACGGATACTCTATCCAAAAATGGGTACCCCCTTGATGTGATTAGGTCAACTATTCAAAAGAAATTGGCCGAATTCTCTCGAATGAAAGAGAATATAGTAGCCAAATGTCCAATTTATCTTCGTCTGCCTTGGTTAGGTAGAGTAAGTGAGAAATTTGCCAAACAAATAAGTTCAGCAGTTCATGGATGCTATTTTGCTGCTAATGTGCGTGTTGTTTTCTCTACGAGAACTTTATTTCCATCTTCTCGAAAAGACGTTTTACCCCCCCCCCACCATAAAAGTAATGTTATTTACAATTTTAAATGTGGTTGCGGTGCCAACTACTTGGGTCGAACGACATTAACATTAGATGGAAGAATTCAACAACATGTACCCAGTAAAATTAGGAATGGAACCTACCGGGCAACTGATGTCGTTACTAACACATACGGGTCTTCAATTACTGATCATTTGCTTAAAAACCCGTCTTGTGCAGCAAACTTTAGCACGGACTCTTTTACCATTATTAGTCGTGCTCATTCATTATACCATCTTAAGATCTTGGAGACCATTCACGTTCGACTCAGGAAACCTTCTCTTTGCAAGCAAAGGGAATGCCTCCTGGGGTTGAACGTGATTAATCTCTAGGGTATTCGTCCATAACGCCGTTTTATTTTAATCGTTTTCCCACTTTTTTTTTCTCTGTAAATTTAATAAAACGCTATTTTAATCGCTTTCATTCTTTATTTTACAATAATTCCCTCGATACAGCTTTGAGAAGCGAGGGTCGAAACCGGTCAGCTGGCTCCCCAATCTTTTTTTCTTTCCTCTCCTGCTTCCCCTTCATTCCCACCTTTTTGGAGAGAAGATATATATATATTTGTATATATACAAATTTACTTTTAATCATGAATCATAAAAGTCTTCCTTTCCTAATTGCAATATATATATATATATATATATATATATATATGTATATATATACATACATATATATATGTGTGCATAATTATATATATGTATATTAAGATTATTTTACATATATTTATACGCACCTAAAACACGTAATTAAACATATATGTTGTTTGTTATGTGGGCATCACAGTAAAACAATGATCCACACATGTATTAAACATTTTGTATGATCACAAGGAAAAATCAATGAAATGCATGTCAATCAATAGAAGATTCGGGTGTCGTATGAACAATCGAATAGAATACTGAAATAATGACAAAAAAGGATCCAACTGCGCGAAGAAGCATACACACATAGAATAATTCTTGTATTTTTAAAAAGTAGTTTACAGCTTATATATATATATATATATATATATATATATATATATATATATATTACAGATTATAGCTTTAATTAATACAATAACACAAAGATGAGATGGGTATATAGGAAAAACATGACACAAACCAACAAAGGAAAATATGGATCGCAGAGGAAATATATTCGTAATACATTGCTTTGAAAAAAAACATTACACTACCCGCAGGCATAACGAATCTGTGAGATATGTTTACTGACGATCATACATCGAAACAAAGCAAACCATTTACAAGAGATTATTGTGCTCGGAGCTAGAACAAAGGAAAATAAAATGAAAGATAAATATGGTAACAGAATAGAAAGATTTGCCTAGAAAACACCGATAAGTAGAAGACTGATCCTATATAAATAATGAAAATCCCGGAAATAATAACACTGTTATAAGAAAACACGAGGAAAAAGCAGAAGTTCAACACACCAAGGAAAGTATGAACGAGACAAAAACAAAATTCCCATAACTAAGAAAAGAAAAATGGATTAAAGCAAAATTAGAAACATAACATGTGAACATACTTTTCTTATATATCTTTATAGATTCTATCAAATATATATGAATAATATAATTTAAACGGAAATCACATTAGTAATTACAATACTAAAACTAAAAAGAAAACCTTGTGAAACTATTGATTAACAAAGTTTGGCCGGGAAACGTAATTGAAAAATGAAATCAACAAACTATAAAAAGGCTAAGGCGGTAAAGAATGCGAAAAAGGAAAAAAAAGCTACGAAATAATTATTATAGTGTTAGTAAATAAGAAAAATACGAATCAAAACTAGAAAGAAGTAATATAAATATTAAAGGCTGATACTTTATAGATATAAATCTGAAAAGTGTGAACTCATAAGATCTTAAAAGAAGGCAAGTCCTTGTTGTCAAAACAGAACCGAATGAATGTTTCAGTATTTTTTAGATGAGGATTGATAATTTTCATCATATGATTTATTTTGGACTGCTTTTCTCATTTTCGATATTATTCTTTCAATGTTTCTAATAATGAAACCTCCGACCTTCTTCAGATGCATTTATCGAACTTGGTCCGTGGCATAATAAAATTTTCTAAGAAATATCAGTTCTAAGCGAGAGTCGTCGGGAGGTTGGAGTTCCAGTAATAAACGTAGTCGATTTTAAGAATGCAGTTACTAAATAGAGGGATTTTACTCGGTCATGGTTGACGGTACGAGTGAGAAAGGGTGAGAGAGAGAAAGAGAGAGAGAGAGAAAAAGAGAGAGATCCCCGTATATTAAATAAAGTTCCGTTCAAAATTCTATACAGATTATTTTTTTTTTACAAAAAAGATTCCCAAGTTAAAGAAAATATACTAGAAAAATGTTAAAGATTACATTGGCCAAAAGGTTATGAGTATAAAATGCAATATGAACAACTGTTATCTGAGTAAAAAACGAAAGTAACAAAACAGGACAATCAAACTCGACAGAAGCAAAACATTTCTGGGACAATATATGGAGAAAATGACAGGATCGTAAAAAAATCCAAATCACTGAAAAAATCATTAAATAAGACTTTAGAGAAACTGAAAAGCAACAGGAAAATAAAGACGGAAATTATGAAAACGGTTCCATTTTAAACATATAGAAAAAATGCTTTATAGAAAAAACAGAAATTGTACGCAAAACTAAAAATCACAGAATCTTCTTAAATATGGATGTACAAACAGAGAAACTTATCTAAACAAGGTTATCAGACGTGTTCAAAGCCAACAAAAAGAAACAAACCGCCTAAAAATTAGATCTTGCAGTTTCCAATATCAGAGGAATTAGTTCAAGGCGACATAAGCATGAAGCAAATAAATATACCTCGCCAGTGAACTTAGATGAAATTAGACATAGAGAAAAGCGCTATCATCTCAATAGCTGTAAGAGTGCTATGACACTTACCGAAAATACTAAGAATAAACAAAGAAAAATTTGACACTAAGAAAGGACTGTAATGATAAAAATAATCAGAAATTATTAAGAAAATACCTCGGATGCTTGGGTAATATGTGACTAAACAGATTCGAAGGAACGAAAAATTATGGTTATTTTCAGTGAGCAATTAGTGATAAGTATCTGTGTAAATACTTCTAGTGAATGAGTAAACAGATTAAGCTTTTAACAGTGAGTATCACCTCTGACATGAAATAAAAAACTTATTCGGAATCTGTTTCTAAGCCTGATTGAAATGGCTGGATCATTGTACAACCCCAGAAAGTAATTAGCTACTGACGCACTCCTATTTCTGTATAAGAACTACTAACACCCGAAAGTATCCTGTACCTCTATAAGGCCACCATTCGCCCATGTATGGAGTATTGCTGCCACATCTGGGCTGGTGCATCTGCTACTAGTCTCTCGCTCCTTGACAAGGTTCAAAAGAGAGTCGCAAATCTGATAGGCCCTGAACTGGCATCTAAGCTTCAGCCTCTGTCCCATCGACGAAATGTTGCATCCCTCTGCCTGTTCTACAAGTATTTTAGTGGTGAATGCTCTGATGAACTGCAATCACTTGTGCCCCCACGACGCGAGCACCCTCGACAAACCCGACAGGCTACTAGATCGCACCCCCACACTGTAGAGGTCCCTAGATGTAAAAGATCTTTTTACTCCAATAGTTTCTTCCCCAGAACCGCAAGACTCTGGAATTCCATTCCAGGTCCCTGCTTCCCCAACAGTACTGACGTGCAGAAGTTCAAGTGTAACGTGAACCGACACCTTGCTGCCCAAATCCCTACATAGTACCCCAGTAGTTGTTTCCCCTGATAGTAGCCCCCTACACCAAAGTGGCAATTTGCCTTGTTTGGGGTGAAAATGTAATAAAAAAAAAAAAAAAAAAAAAAAAGAGCTAAGTACGTCCTAACACTTCTATCATATTTGAATTGCTCAAAATCATATTTACAATCTAGTTGATGGGGGGCATTTCGTCTCTCAGTTACTTTCACACAGTTAATATCTTGCGTCGCTCTCATTACTGTATCGTTATGTTCATGGTATGTACGCGACTGATATCACTAGTACAAATGCATTTTGACTCAAAACGTCTCAAGCTATTACAACAAATAACTTCTCTCCCTCTATCTCTCTTACTCTATCGCCCCTTTCTCTCTTTCACTCCGCCAAAAAACAAAAGAAAACTTATATGAAACGTCTATTATAACAACAAATTACTTCTCTCCCTCTATCTCTCTTAGTCTATCTCCTCTTTCTCTCTTTCTCTCCGCCAAAAAACAAAAGAAAACTTATATGAACATTTTTCCCAGCACAGCCTATCTGTTGAACAAATTCCACAAGTCTGTTTCCTTATCACCCAGAGCATGGTAGCATTCACGTCAAATGTAAGCCATTAATTGTTGAGCCGTTCGTTTAAATAAACAATTTTTTTTTCAAATAATTTATTGTCCATTCCGTCTATTGTTTTTTAATCAATGGATGAACGCTTTAACCCTTATTTTCGAGTGCGCATCTTTTTGATGAAAAGTATCATTTAATTCATATTATGACCTTCAGAGATGAAAGATACCCAATCAAATTATGGCTGCGCGTGTAATTGTAGAAACGTGGCTTATGTAATCTCCAACTAAATCTTCTTCCTACATCAGTATTGCTTGATCCCAGTGGCAAGGAGAATCCGGAAACATGGGATGCTATACCAAGAGACCACATTCAACACCTGATATTCCCTGTTATTCATCGGTGGAGTACAGACCAATCCCAACGTCGCTTAACTTCAATCTAATAATAATAATAATAATAATAATAATAATAATAATAATAATAATAATAATAATAATAATAATAATAATAATAATAATAATAATAATAATAATAATAAAATACTAAAGATGTAAAACACAACAAAATATCACATCAACTGTATACTTGTAAGTTAACCCCTTACCTCCCCTCATGTTTTTTTTTTCAAAAACTGGCGCCACACCAAATAAATGAGAAGTGTCAAGGAGGATGGAAAGACAGATGAAGGAAAGCACTAGCCAGACCGCCACTGGATAAGTGCTAAAAGGACTGGGACATTGGGAAGGCTTTCTGCCACCCAAATTCCAATGATCGCCGCCAAAGAGAAATCAATAGTAATTGGCTGTTTTGATAACGCAAATTCATATGCAATGGAAATCGAAAGAAGTGGGGAGTACTAGAAATTTGGAGACTTGTTGTCACTCAGACTCCAGAGAATACCATAAGAGTTATCCTTGGTGATGACCTGGGTAACTTCTCCTAATTAGTAAATAAGAACATGACCAGGAAGAGACAGTATTGTTTACTATGCACATTTATATTTAAAAAAACAGTTAACGGATATTATTATGTAATTTTCATGAATATATTATTGTATTTTCCTTGCTTTTGTGTGTGAATGCTTACGTTTTGTGTTAATAATTTTATAAAATATTGTTATATTAGATAAAGTTGTTAAAATAAAAATTCTGTTTGGGTTTGAAAAAAATTGACGCGTATTTCGGTTCTTAATATACAACGATAGTTTTGGTTATACAATTACAATTGAAATCCAATTACTGTTGAACCTCCCTTATTTTTTAAGTAAAACAGAAACGGACTGGGGTAAGATGGAAACTTAGCTTTGATGTAAAAATATTTCCGATTTCGGACATCTTTTATACTTTTCAAATAAATTGGCATATCACATGAAATACAATATAAAGGTTGAGTACACGTTTTTATTTTTTTAATTATATTCCCAGAAATAATTAATACTTGATTACATTTTGCAGAAAATAATAATAAATGATACTTTGTTCCTGTTTATTTTTTTAAAGAGAACACAACTTTTACTCAATGATTTTAATCATTTAAATATGTATCTTTGATAAAGATTTACTAAGTCGTGTATATTATTTAGAAAAATACAATGCAAAGTTTGTTTTTCCATTAATGTTTTGTATTATTAAATAATATTCTTTGAAAAACCTTTAACAAACATAATACTCGCGGGGTTTATGTAAAGTAATGCCGAAGTAATATTTCTTTAAACTCACCGACGAAAAATAAACGTGTTATTTAATAAAATAATACATTTTATAATAATTAAAACGTATTCAAACAATGTAAAAACATTTATACAATGCATAATCAAGTATTTTATGTTTCAGTATAATATAAAATGTAAAAAATGTTCAGGAAAATGTTGAACGGCGGTTGTGGTTTAGCGCATATCCCATACAGGTTAAAAAATGTTAAAAGAACAAATTATACTGTTCTTATGCCCGTGAAAGTTTTATGTTTTATCAGTAATAATTTTATAAAATAAACGATTGTTGTTGCCGATATAAATATTTAAAAAACGGGAGAACCTGTATAGTAAACAAGCAAAGTAAAGGCAGATAGTATTAGGGTGAGGATAAAGAAAAAGGTATAAGTAGAAGTTACAAAAAGAGAAAAGAATATGTTTTCTAATAAACGAATGACAAATGGTTTATAATTGAAAAAAGGAAATAAAAAAATTGTTTTTAAAATATTAATAGGTTACAGAAAGAACCTGTTACTTCTGCGTCAGAAAATAAAAATGTTAAAATTTGAAGAAAAAACAGGTGCTTCCGCGGTCGTTTTGTATCAGCTGTTTTCGGGACTAAGGAAAATATTTTTGTAATCTTTTGTATTAAGTATATTAAAATAAATTCGTATTCGCTGAAAATGATAAAGAAAAATTTCAAAAAAATTAGAAAAACATGAAGAAAAAACAAAATGAAACGTGAAAACAGAAAAGTGTCGCGTTCGTTATGCATCGGATTTTTTTTCGGAAAACTCGACTTGGGAAAACACATTTTAAATAGTGTAATATTTTTTAATTAAGTATAAAAAATGCCCGTATTCGATGAAAATGCTATAGCAGGATTTCAGAGCAATCGATAATGTAATGTTTAAATTAGTGCTGAGTAACAGACGAGCAGATATATTTTTATATAGATGTATTATATAAAAAATTTTATTTACATAGTTTTCTGCACATAAAACCATTTGTACACATGTAGATGTAAATCACTTTCTAACTGTAGCTTACCATTCTATTTCCCGCCCATCTCTCCTTCTATATAAACCACATTCTTACTTCGACATATAGAAATGACGATTAGGCACAACATACACAAGCACATATATTTAGTATAGGCAAAATAATGAAATAAATGCATTTTTAATATTTATTCTCTATCGTATGAAAATTATTAGTGCTGAGTAACAGACGAGCAGATATATTTTTATATAGATGTATTATATAAACATTTTATTTACATAGTTTTCTGCACATAAAACCATTTGTAAACATGTAGCTGTAAAGCACTGTAGCTTATCATTCTATTTCCCGCCCATCTCTCCTTCTATATGAACCATATTCTTACTTCGACATATAGAAATGACGATTGGCCACAACATACACAAGCACATATATTTAGTATAAGAAAATAATGAAATAAATACATTTTTAATATTTATTCTCTATCGTATGAAAATTATTATGGCATAATCTATTAGAACACATTTAACGATAATATCAGTAATCGAGCTCAGAACTTCACATAATATATATTTATATATGCACAAATAAAGTTTAGTTACTGTTACCAAGAGAGCGATTGTTTTCAATATTTAAACATTATATAATGATTACCGAATGCCGAGACAAGGCCAAAACGATTATTAAATTTTCAGAGAATATAAAGTACGGCAAGGTTTTAGATGCGTATGATCTTATTTTCTAAAAGTTTGGTTTTTATGGGAACTGTGCATTCTGTCGGATGAGAGGCATTTACCCACTATTTAAGTCATTCCAACCAAGAGATCTTTGTAAAATTCTAACGGTGCAATTGTTTGTATTTCTATTGCAGTTGGTTCACCGGTATATTTGACGGGTAATTTTTCTTTGTTTTTTATGGGTCCTGTTGCTCTTATCATTACTAGAATGATGGAAAATAATTCCAGTTTATTTTCGTAGAGTAAAAAAGGCCTTGGTATGTGCGTGTTGTAATGTAAACTTATCGTTACAAATATTCAAAATGTATTTTTCTCACAACATTTTCTGTAAGCGGATAAACAATTAAACTATGGAGTCTACTAAAGCATTAGTAAAACCAACATTCTTGGATCGCAACAGGTTTGCATTCATAATCCACGAGGTGAGATGTAAGGTGGTAGGGAGCTTTGACTCTACGGTTACGTTTGATCTCAAATCACAATGTCCACGTTTCGGGTGATTAACTTGTTAATAAATCATAAATTAAACTGTGTTTAACGCACGTGGCCGAAGGTTAAAGCATAAATTTATTGTTTTGGAATTAATGTTATCCAATTCAAATATTAAAAATAATAAAATATGATTAACATTTTGTGAGAAAATATGAACATTTTGTGAGAACAATAGTAGCAACTATATAAACAGGTGAGTAAATATTGGACATAGTGGCATACATGCATAAAACGTATAAATATTATTAGATATTATGCCTATACGTTTTTATTGTCAATATTATTGTGTGTGTGTGTGTGTGTGTGTGTGTGTAGTTTATTTGACTATATATTATATACGTGGATCTTAATGAGGATGATAGATTACTGACATATTTCTTAACAAATGTTATTTTAAATCATTTTTAACTTTTACTATGATAACTTATATTAAAATAATAGTTACTGTATTGCAATTAAAGCATTTGTGCACAAAATCCACAGATTATAAAAATGTCTTTAAATAGAGTCAAATTTTTAGATAGGGTCCTGGTTGTCGAGTACCGATTAAAAAATAAAATAATTATATACTTGTGTGGCATGTATTAAAATAAATCTCACATTCTTGCTAAAATGATTAATTTGTATATTTGTTGTGTGATCGCTATTAAATAGTAAATACTTTTTGCAATTAATCAATTATATTTAGAATGATTTGAAATATAAACGAGCGTTGAATAATGATACAAATGCAAACATACACGAAGACGCAGTCTGTTGGTATGAAGTGTCGAAATAAATTTATAATAAAATAACTCGTATTCAAAAAGTGGCACCGTGATGAATATATATCGAGATTTCTATTCGAACATATAACTTTTATATATATATATATTTCTATATCATAATAAAAGTTGATATTAAATAATAAATTGCGTAAGGTAAATCAATTTTCAAATAGGATTTCACGCACACACTTACATATATATAATAAATATTATTTTCTCGCTTATATATATATATATATATATATATATATATATATATATATATATGAGAGCAAACAGTTAATAAAACATGTTAAAAACACTTTGAAAAAAAGTTTTAAAAAGAGTTTATTTGGTTTTATCAAGCTTTTACATCTGGTTGAGATTACCATCTTGGATCATTTTGGTAAATTTAATTGTAATTTATATTTTATTATATATATATATATATATATATATATATATATATATATATATATATATATATATATATATATATATATAAACTAACATGACTGCGTGTGTGCATACGACATGGTCATTACGAATCATTTTAGGTACAGCCTTTAAAATTGATATATACGGAATTTCGACCTGTGGAACAAATTCAATTGGTTTTTTTACCAGGTCTATATAACTTCTACGGTTCCAAACTGTAAACATTGGACCTGAGGAGGCATAAGGTGAATAAAGAAGTATCTTGTACGCATGCGCAAGTATTGATTCATACGTTTAACGACGTTATTATTAAAGTTTTGAAATGCATAAGTACTTAACGCAGGCTTAATATATAACAATTGAGAGCTATATATTTTTCTAAAATATTTGGAAATATGTTTTTTGTAATTATATTTTACAGTTTATTGATATAAATTATTTTATTTTGTATGCTAAATGTAATTTCAGAGCATATAACAAATAAATGGCAGATGCTGCCAAGGATTGTGCATGTGAACATACTTAAAGGAATAAATTGTAAGATGGACAATATCTTGAAATTAAGAATATAGGCTCTTATAATTTATTTGTTTTATATATATATATATATGTGTGTGTGTGCATTACATATTGTATATATTTATATAATATATATTTTATATATAGTAAGATGTAATATATATATATATATATATATATATATATATATATATATATATATATATATATATTGTGCGTGTATCCGTGTGTATAAATACTTGTGCGTTCGTGTTATCAACTTACACACATATATATATACACACATATATGTGTGTGTATTTGTATATGTATATAGAAATGTTTCAGAACTTTTTGGATAATGATTGCTAATTTACAATTCATGAACTATTCTGACTACTATTCTCAAATAAGTTTTATTTTCACAACGTTTCGGCCGAATTAACAGCCATATCTTTTCAAATATTTATGTCGAACTAAGGAATGTTTTAAGAATTTCAGACTAAACGCTTAATAACTGCCTGTGGTGTATAGTTCTTGCTCCGTCAACCATGACAAACCAACAGTATCATTTTGTTTTGTAATATTACCCTTATTAGATGCGATAATAAGTGAGAATCCTATACAAATCAGCACTATCACTCAACCATGCCTGATGGAACGAGAAAAAAAAACACCTTCGATGATTTATTAAACTGTTCATTTGAAAATCCTGTATTGGTGCATAAGTTTCATATAAATATTCTCAATTTTTAAAAGATGCTCCTGACAAAGTTCAGAGGTTACATCGGCTGAAATGTTGTAAACACAGCAACCAAGATATGAATAACAATCCGAATCGGCAAATAAAACACATGCATAAGAATGTGTAGTGTTTTGCTAAAAAAAGTTACTTACGGTTTAGGGCTGTGAGTATTCCGAAAAGAACCACCGTATATAGAAATCCGAATTTGTTTGCTGTTATTGACGACATCTTTCCTTTCTTTTTGTAACACGTTGATCCTCGACTTTACCGGTTCCGCGAAAGACACACACATACACGCACTGACATCAGCTTCACTTTTTGTAACCGCAGTCGATAGATGGCGAAGAGGCAGCCGCACTAGTGGATTCAAAGTGTAACTCTTTCTTGAACTTCTATTGTAGTAGCACTAATACGGTTGGGTGTTCTATTGGAAAAATCGTTTTCATTCCCAACTCAGAAAAATACAGTTAGATTTTCATAAATACGTGCATATGCATATATATATATATATATATATATATATATATATATATATATATATATATATATATATACATACATATATATATATATAGGATTATAAACATATAGGGCTATATATATATACATATATATTTAGCGCCCTATATATATACATACATATATATATATAAATATATCTGCATATATATATATATATTTAGCACCCTATATATATATATATATATATATATATATAAAGTTGATAATATTGAAAACATTAGAATGATTGAATTCAACAAGTGTCGTTTATAGTGCTCAATCAAAGAGACAAAATGTATCATTTTTATTTTCTGTAAATAAAGTTGTTTTTGCGACATTGTTCAGACCGTTTCGGTCAATATTGATCTCATCATGCAGGAATTTTTTTTGGAATTAAAGAACGTTGAAAATGTTTTATAATTTTCGAGGATAAAATATTTTGCCATGTCAACCGTGCACAATCGTTTAAAGATGTTATAACAAGTTTTTCAACTTTTTATAATTTCCATCACTTTTTCTTACATGTTGAGATTAATAATTATCGAAACGGTCTTAGCACCTTAGCAAGATATGACTGTATTTACGTTAGAGCAAATAAAATATTATATATATATATGTATGTGTGCATATATATATATATATATATATATATATATATATATATTGTGTTTTTTACGTAGCAATATATATCACAACATAATAATTTTATGATAGTCATATATGGTTACTTGTAAAGATTATTTTTTAATATTTATAATTTGAATCAAATTTCTAGTACAAGACCTCCACGTCTAGCGCCTATATTACATAATGTATACATCCATTTTTTAGAGCGTTAAGTATTAAATTAGAGTGTATTCCGACAATAATGCATCGAATGTTGTCTTGCAAGTTGTCTTTTGTCTCGAGTTTAGAAGTGTAGGCATCTGAATTTATATATCACCAAAAAGATAAATTAATGCGATTAAATCATACAAATAAAATGGTAGGTTAATAAATCAATTTCATGCAATTATTCGTATATATATATATATCTTAGTAAATTGGTTGCATTGCGCGCTGTGTTACATGTAGCTCTGTCCTGCTGCGACCACATATATTGCCAAAAGAAGCTGTAATAACGGAAAGTTTTAAAATTTGCAATTAAAGAAAATAGAATTAGCAATTTAAACCTTGCTTTTAACAAAACACTCTCTACACACGAACATATATATAAGTATATATATATATATATATATATATATATATATTTATATATATATGAATGTATTCATATATGTAATCTACTATGTATGTATATGTATATATATATATATATATATATATATACATATATATATGCATTCATATAGATTCAAATTTTTATGCATGTATATATATATTTATGTATCTATATTTATATTCACATGTGTTCATATATATATATATATATATACACACAGATATATATATATATATATATATATATATATATATATATATATATATATTATATATTCTCGTATTTTAAACCAGATAAGTATGCGTAGTATTATTAGTCTTTACATTTGAGTTTTTCTATCTTAATTCAAGGTTGAAAACTGCCGTCGGACAATACGGAAATGTTATAAAAGTTTCGTAATTAAACACACATTTGCAAATTTCTTTAATTTTCTTCTTGTGTACATAATAAAGTACACACGTAACTTTGTTTTCGTTAATAAATCAAACGTATTTGTTTAATCAATATCAATTATTTTTCAATCCATAACTTTGTTAACATCTGAAACCTTATTATAATACTAAAATATTTCTGTTAAACAATTACATTTAATAAACACCAATCTATTTTCTTCTAGTTTAAAAACGTTTCCACTTATAGAAAACTCCTTCGAAATGGTATTTTTTAATGGAAATCTTGCATATATTTCACGAAATGAATAGATTTTCTCTGTCGAGTAAAAATTATCCAATCAACAAAATTGTTTTGTACCACTTTTTTTTACTTTGAAGGCACTACTTATCAAGGCCCAAAGTCCACTCGAGGACAAGAGTTAATAAGTGTAGAGTGGTAGTTTAGTAAGCATTAATGGTGTAAATTTGGTAGAGTTTGATTATTTACGGAGACGGCTCAACAAGAATTTGTTTACATTGAATTTGAAGAATACCATGTTGTATTTAGATGGGAAGCAGGACAGCTGAATATTGTTTCAAAGTCGAGCAGTTCTGGAAAAGAGACTTTGTTCAGGGAACCTGCGTTTAGATTTAGGCACAGATAGAGGGTTAGGGAATCGTTTGTAGTGATCTTATGTCGCTTTTACTAAGATTTAAATACGGATAGACTAAAACTAAACGTTATTTCTAGAAGCCTTATTCTAAGTGAAGCCATACTATATTTCAGTATAAAGGGTTAAATTTAAGGTTGAAAAACAAAAGGTATTAAGAGGAAATTGTATTATGACTTGTGATCAGATTAAATACAAATCTGCGATATTTGGATTTCGGATAGTTTTTGTTTTCATATTATATCCCTTAAACATCTTGTAAACATCCATAAGAATCTGAACTTGAGAAATATATTTTAATTGATGCCATATATTATTTTTTTCAAATTTCCAAGTAATCGCAAACATCTGAATTTAAACGAAAAGTTTCCATCGGCTTGTTACTCTCTTTACATGAAACTAAAACAAACTAAATATGCTTAACATTATGAACCCTTATGTCTAGTAGCTGTGTTAAAAATTGATAACAATTAGTTACTTAGTGTAAACGTTAACCATTCATATAAAAGATGTAAACGTATACCCATGTAAATTTTATATAAATAGAGATATACTTTATAAAATTCTTTTAGAATCACAATTGACTTTGTGATGAACTCCGTACATTCGACTGAATATATTGGTGTATTAGAAGCTGTTTCGTGAGAAGTAGTTAAACTAGTGCTGACGCACTGTTCTTTCCAATGCAAAAGCGTTAAGAAGAGAAATACGTTACAAGCATACGGGATGCAGTACTTTGTTAAAGTGCCTCATATCTACTATTCGATGTTATATCGACTTTACAATAAAATTGAAAATATTCCGAAATTAAAATATCTATAAATCATACTCGAATTTAGATTTAAAAAATAAACGCTTCCGATTTTTTTGGAAAATGATGATAGGTTATTTGCATCATTTGAAATGATGATAAACTATTTCCATTAATGAATGATGATAGATTTGTAGCATTATTTGAAATCGTCTGACAACCGTTCCCCTCTAAAGTTTCATTTTCACAACGTTTCTGTTTATGTAACATCCGAAAAGATCTTTGTGCAGTGGTTAAAGTACTGGAAAAAAATTAAATGAAAAAGTAATATTCACCTGAAGATTAAAAGTTCAAATCTCAGTGTCGGCGATTGAAAAACACAATTGCAAATTACTTAAGACCGTTATCTGAGGGAACGAGATGATTTTACCCTTATGAAGTAAATAAAGAGTTCCGTTCTAAATTTCATCCAAATTTTCGAGTTTGACAGAAACATTCCGGAGTTCAGGAATACGAACATTCCAAATCACACAAAACATCGAGTTATTTTAATATTTTAATTCCACAAGCTATATCATTATTTATGAAGCAGTATTTCGCTTTTATTCATAAACATATTTTAGATATAACCTAAATTGAAAGCATAAATATACTTCTAAAAACGTTTTGGTAGATTTATAAATAACATTTATTCTATGTGTTTTATTATTAAACCGATAAAATTTGATTTATTTTTAAATTCTACATTTTCTTCTCACAAATATTCATATAAAATATTTTAATTTTACATAATATCTGGAATCAATGGAAATTGATGGATCTCGTCTTGGGGAGGCTCCATGTTTTGACAAGCTTCTGGGTTTGACGTTTACCCCTGATCGGAAATGGAATACGTACATCAAGTCTGTTGCCAAGGTCGCTGGAAAGATGGTGGGATCCTTCTACCGCTCCAGAAGATATCTCACTACTGATGCAATTCTCTATCTATATAAAAGCCAAGTACGACCAAGGTTGAAGTACAGCTGCCATATCTGGACAGGAGCTGCTAAAAACAGCCTATCCCGCCTTGAAAGAGTTCAAAATAGACTTCGTGGCCTAGTGGGGAAGAAGAGATGCTGCGAGCCTGTCTTTGTTTTATCATTATTTCCATGGCAAGTGTTCGTCTGAGCTCCAATCTCCGCCCCCCCCCGTCAATCCTTCACGAAAAACACCCGACTGGCTGAAACCACTACCAATAATTTTCCCACACTTTATCTGTACCAAAATCAAATGTAGATTCCATGAACAAAGCTCCTTTCTTAGAACTGCACGCCTGCGGAACTCACTTCCGTTTGTCTGTTTCCCACCTGACTACAACTTGAATGTTTTCAAGTCCAACATAAACAAATTCCTTCTCAAAAAAGAATAATTTTACAGGGTCATATTTTGCGTTACACCGTCAAGAGAGATAATAAAATTTCAGCAAATCATATCTACTTTAAAGTACACAGATTTATTATAATTTATTAGTGGTAGCGCATTCGACTACAGATTTATTAGTGGTAGCGCATTCGACTACAGATCAAAGGATCCTCTGTTCAAACTCAGGTATACAGAAGCATTTTATTTTATTATTTTTCTTATTAATGAATTCAATTTATGGATTGAGATAGACCATCTAAAATCGCATTAAATCCTTTCTTTGTTTGCATATTTAAAAACTAAACATTAATCAAATGTGACTTTTCATGGGCATTCATCGTCAAGTTCAAATCTTAACTGACGTGATTTTGTCCACAGACACAGATGGAATTTTATGATCGACATTATAATTGTTATTTTTTTATTAGAATTTGTCCACCGGGAAAATTATTCATCGTAATATATAATAACCAATAAAGGCTTCATTCTATAATAATACATACTCAATTTGCATTAATTAAAATATCATTTTAAAGCGTATTGTACGATCGGTCAACGGCGGGCTTCCACTGAGTAATTCCTATTTTATAGTTTGTATATATATAATATGTTTCTTTTATGATTAGAGTTATTAAAATTATCATTACTTACACACACATATACATATTATACTATGTTATTATATTATTATTCATTCAGATCTATTATCTTCTACTCTATTCTATATTATCGTGTCATTATACATAAGTCCCATCTTATTCGAATGTTCAGATTTTCTGCACAATATTTCCTAGCCGTCTGTCTACATTCGATCATGATCAGCACCATTAAATCATGCAATCAACTTACTTACTAATAATATTGAAACGCATGACATCAATTTATAAAAATAATGTAATCTATATCTAAATACGATAGTGTGTGTGTGTTATTTATTTCTTTTCTCTGTCACGTTACATCTGAGTCGTGTTATTGTGGACTTTCATGTTTGTAATAAATAATTTTACCATTTCGCTTCGATTTCTGTTTCGATTATAGCTGATGACACTCCAGTAATCCATTCTTTAATTAAATAATTTTTTCAAGAATTCATCATGAGTTTTCGTTTCGGATTCGTTGATAGCTGAAGGAAGTTATATATATATATATATATATATATATATATATATATATATATATATATATATATATATAACACAGTGATGATCACCACTTATCAAGGCCCGGAAGCCACTCAGGGATAAGGGTTATTGCAAGTACATTGCGTAGTGTTGAGATTTGATGAAATGCTTACTTAAGGGGGCGGTTCATTAGGAATTTGTTAACGTTGGACTTGAACACATCCAAGTTGTAGTCCGGAGGGAAGCAGGCAGACGGAACAGAGTTCCACAGGCGTGCAGTTCTAAGAAAGAAGCTTTGTTCATGGAATCCACGTTTTGATTTAGGCACAGATATAGAGTGGGGGAAATTATTCATAGTAAATTCAGCTAGAAGGGTGTTTTTCGTGAAAGATTGGCGAGGGGGGACCAGAGATTGGTGTTCAGACGAGCACCTGCCATGGAAATAACGATAAAACAAGGATAGGCTCGCAACGTCTCTTCTATAGGAAAGAGGTTGCAGGGTAGAGAAAAGGCCATCTCCCACTATGCCACGAAGTATATTTTGTACTCTGTCAAGGCAGGATAGGCTGTTTTTAGCAGCTCCTGCCCAGAAATGGCAACAGTATTCCATCCTTGGACGTACTTGGCTTTTATATAGATAGAGAATTACATCAGTAGTGAGATATCTTCTGGAGCGGTAGAAGGATCCCACTATCTTTCCAGCGACCTTGGCAACAGACTTGATGTACATGTTCCATTTCAGATCAGGAGTAAAGGTCAAACCCAGAAGCTTGTCAAAACATGGGGCCTCACCCAGACGAGAGCCATCCATACCAATTGATGCCAGTTGGGGATCAGAGCGTTGATGATGTAAGGATAGGAGTTTGGTTTTGGATGCATTAAAGGTAACCAGCCACGTCTTCCCCCACTGAACCACGCACTCGATATCAGAGGAGAGAGAATCAGGGAGATCTTTGTCATTTACAGCAACTTACTCATAACACACAGGAGACTTATTGGTATGTACTGAGAGGGAGATGACTTATCACCTGAATTCTTAAATACAGGGCAAACTGATGAGGTCTTCCAGGAAGTCGGAAAGCACTTCTCCTTAAGGCAGCGCTTAAATAGTTTCTTAAGTGTAGAAGCGAGTTCTGGTTGAAGCTTTTTTAACACTATAATTGGGGTGCCATCAGGGCCAGTTGCTTTACTGCAATCAAGGTTCTTGATTAGCTTGGCGACCTCATGCACGGATATTTGTATGTTACCTAGCTTGTTCTGTGTTATAGGAGGAAATATGGGGAGTTGATGGCCTTCGTCGCATAGGGTAGAATTAGCTGCAAAGTTCTTTGCAAACAGTTTGGCTTTGCCTGACGCTGACGAGATGACCTCTGGTCCATTGATAATGGTTGGGATAGAACGCACACTTCTGTTCAGGATCCTATTTGTTATTTGCCAAAACTGGTGGGAACCAAGCCGCTGATCAGCTACCTTGGATTTAACCGACTGGGTATATAGCTCTCTTGCATTTTTTATTACTCTTTTACAGTGGTTGCTGGCAGTCCTGAAAACAGCTTTAGTCTCTGTGTCTTTATATACATATATATATATATATATATATATATATATATATATATATATATATCATAGGTTATGTTTTAAGTTTCAATTAAAGATGATGCACCAAGGCCATATGGATATATTTTTTTTATTTTTGATATCGCAACTTTATAATATATAAAAATCGATAAAACGTTTACTCTATAATAATATATATTTCATCTTCAAGAAATAAAATATCATATTTAAGCGTACTTTATGACCGGGCTACGCCTGGCATCCCTGCTAGCTTATATAAATATTTTTTGCAGTTGTAAAAAAAGCGTTACAATAATATCATGGCGTTTCCATTTACACTAAAAATCTACAGGTTTGACACATCAATATATTACATATGAAGGTGTTCGTTGTGGAATTTCCACAGGCCACACTAGTGAATAATAATTACGGAATCCTTTTATTTATCCGTTCCTCCCTAATCATAAAGAAACATATAATTTTCTAATTTCTACCACAAACATGGTCTCGTTTCTGAATGTCTTGTCTCTTTCTGATTTCGCTTCTTTAATTTATTATAACTGGCATGTAGATCAATCCAATATTTGTATTATGATTTAAATCGGTGAAATCGATGATTCGTTAATCGAAATGTTTAATTTGCTGCTTTAGTCAGGTTCCGTCCTCTGTACAGCGGGAAGAGGCTTTACATGTCTCCCCGCCCTGATATGATCTCGAATACATAGTCGTCTACATTGCACTGTAGAGAACCTATTGCTCATTTTATAAAATTATTTTTGTATAGTGGTTG
Organism: Euprymna scolopes; assembly: GCF_053919585.1. Taxonomy (NCBI): domain Eukaryota; kingdom Metazoa; phylum Mollusca; class Cephalopoda; order Sepiida; family Sepiolidae; genus Euprymna; species Euprymna scolopes. Next base: position 1,923,774 of record NC_136495.1, read on the forward strand.
ATATGTTTATATAATTGCGCAGCTTCTGTAGTGATTAAACTCCTCAAATGCACGTGCTATATTAGGCGGTATAAGAGTGCTAACTTTTGTCAATATCGGGCTGTTCCTTCTTGTCAAATTTATCGATTCTAAATTGCCGATTCTTATAGTAGTCATTTCGATACAAAATCTAAGAACACACCCAGACACATGAAGTTCATTTGTACTTTTACATTTTACATTTAAATAAAAAAAATGTACCCGCCGTTTGTACATCCACATGGTACGAACTTACACACATGCCCACACACATATACACACACGCACGTGCGAAATACCTACGTACATAAACCGTTAACATAGTCTATTTATGTAAATAATTAATATCGTATATGAATGTAAATATGGTATTAAAAATAAACCCTTGCATGAATCCGATTTTGCATTTTTACGTCAATTACAAATCTATGTTTAAAATTGTTAGAAGAAAAGCCTAGCTATGAAACGTTGCGAGCCTGTCCTTGTTTTATCGTTATTTCCATGGCAGATGCTCGTCTGAACTCCAATCTCTGGTCCCCCCTCGCCAATCTTTCACACCCGTCTAGCTGAATCCACTGTGAAAAATTTCCCCCACTCTATATCTGTGCCTAAATCAAAACGCGGATTCCATGAACAAAGCTTCTTTCTTAGAACTGCACGCCTGTGGAACTCTGTTCCGTCTGCCTGCTTCCCTCCGGACTACAATTTGGATGTCTTAAAGTCCAATGTTAACAAATTCCTAATGAACCGCCCTCTTAAGTAAACACTTCAGCAAATCTACTCACTAACTTAATGTAGTTGCAATAACCCTTATCCCTGAGTGGCTTCCGGGCCTTGATAAGTGGTGATCACTGTGTAAAAAAAAAAAAAAAAAAAAAAAAATTCGTCGGTTAAACTGGGGTGAATTTTTTTGTAACTTAAAAATTGTGTTTTCATCTGTTTTCTAGGTACAGGTTGAGAAAAATGTTAGCAATGCAACCATTACTAAAAGTTTTAATTTCTACTGCAATCCAAGTATATTTTATGCAAACAGAATTCTGTTTATACCCAAGTGATCAACCAAGTTCATTTCATGAATGTCCTATAGTTTTTTATAGGTATTTAATGAGCAAATCTTGATGCGACATGTCATTTATTAATATCTGCGTCTTACTGCTCTCTTGGCAATACCCTTATTTTGTTCCGATGGGCACCAGTTTAGCAAGTTTCTGTAAAGTGTTTTGATTGATATTATGTTTGATAAAAATAACCATGCAACTTTATAATCGCATAAATGTGAAATAAATTCGGAACCACATCTAATAAGGATGTGGCAATCATGACTGTATACCGATATTATTGTAAAGCAATAGCGAAGTCATTCCTAACTAGAAGTTCATGGACAAGTCAGTCATTGGGCAGTTTATTCGTATCATGTATAGTGTGATAGTAAAAACGATTAGAAATAATATTAAAGATTCCACATGTGCCATTCTAACTTTCTTATTGATTATATCAACTATTATTGAGAGATTTTTAGTTTAGACCATATATTTTCAATAAGATTATTTTCTTATCATTAGATTAGCGAAATATGAATACATATACCGAGCCGTTAAACATGTAGGATATGAACATGTTACAGAATCAGCCGATATAAATAATCATAAATAATCGAACATGAAGCATCCAACTGCTGCCATTGCGGTTCAATTCAATGTTTAAATTACGGCTATTCAATTGAAAAGAAGGATGACTTTCGAAGATATCGGCGAAAAAAGCGACCACTCCCTGTGGAAAAGTACCCAGTTGAGGGTGAAGGAACTAATGTTTTTAGTCAATGTTTCGATATTTGCCGTCCAAAGGGTCGAGTTTTAAAATGATATCGATATCGTGAAAATTTGTCGCCTTTGTCGAAAGTTTTAGGCAGACATAACAGCATAGATACACATATACATACATTCAAACAGACAGGTAAGATTTATATTATAGACTAGCAGGGGGTGTACCCGGCGTTGCCCGAGTGTTTGGAGGTGTGTGTGCTCGGGCGGGGGTGGGTGTGGTAGTCAAAACATAAGAATAAGCGAAGTAAAAAGAAACAAAAAGAAAGAAAACAGAAAAACAAACGTTAAACTCTTTTAAAAAATCTGAAAAATAATGCGGGAGGTACCCGGGCGGTGGGTTGGGGGTAATCAAAACATAACAATAAGCGAAGTAAATATTTTTAAATATTAAATAAAACTTAAAAAATCGAAAAAAAAAACACAAAAATCTAACGTATGGCAAACGAACGATGGTAAATGTAAAAATCGGAAAAACAAAAACCAAAAAGAAAACAGAAAAACGAATGCTAAAAACCTCTTTAAAAATCTGAAAAATAAAAACAAAAAAAACACGCGAAAATGGCTTAAATAAGCCTGTTTCAATATTAACATTTAAAAAATCGATGGGATACCCGGCGTTGCCCGGATGTTTTTTGATGTGTGTGGTCGGTCGTGGTTGGTGGGTGTTAATGAAAACCTAAGAAAAAGCGAAGTAAAAAAAAAGAAAAACAAACGTTACGTGAAAAATGGCTTAAATGACCCTGCTTCAATATTAAAATTTTAAAAATCGAAAAAAAAAACATCTCACACCAGGATTCGAACCCAAAACCCTTAGATAATGACCCAAAGCTCTAAACAACTGACCTAACACGACGTACACGAAATTATATCATTTTTTTTAATATTTAAACTAAATCAGGTTACGACGTCGTATGACGCATGCGTAGAAGCGACTTCGTCATGAGAGGACGGTTTTTGCTGACCCCCCCGTAGAAAAGTGCTTATTTCAGGGTGAAAAAAATGAATGTTTTTGCCCAATTTTTCGATATTTGTCGGGCGAAAGACCGGGCTTTCATATGAGACCAAATTTTTGAATATTTTTTCTGTCTGTCGAAAATGTTTAGCAGCCACACAAACATACACACACACATACATACATACATACATACATTTTCGCTTTTATATATATATATATATATATATATATATATATATATATATAATGATGTATCTACTTTTGTACATTTCATATACCAGCGTTATGGGGTCTAAACTAGTGTAGTTATTAAAGGTCAAATATAGTTTAGTATTATGAAATATTCTTGGGACTGGTGTTACAGCTATTTTTAGAAAATGTTTAGAATATATCTATAATATTATCAGTTGATTAGATATGCTACTTTATGTATAGACAAATAAAATAAACAAACAGTTTGTTGTCTTTAAAAACAACATACTCAAGAAAAAAAAAACAGTAATATAAAGATGTGAAATGGATTATTTTATACAAGATCAATATTTAAAAAAAATCATTGAATCTACTTATTTTAACACAAGTTGCAAAGACACACATATCACTAGTATACAGATAGCTACTTTAATAATTTGAATGCGTAAATGGCCACAATGTTTCCGATGATATTTGAATATAGCCTAATCAATTCCCTAGAGTTGCAAGATTATCTGCAAGGCAACTCACATATCCCAGCTTTATTTTCGAATTCGTTACCTTAACCCGTTTTTCTGAATGATTAGTAAAAAATAGATTAAATAGGGTTACTTATGTTCCATAGCTAACCTTCAATGCATTAATGAATGGAGTCTTCTTTTGTTGCCTTTGATATTTAATAAAAGTGAATGAAACATTTTGAGATATAATTTTCCAAGATGAAGGAGCAAGAGAAAAATTACCAAAAAGTGCGGATTCTATCGATAACTTCTGCATTATATTATAGGTTACATGGTCTTGCATAATCTAATGCTGGTATAAAAAACCAGGCATTCCGATAACTGTGATTTTAACTTAGGTTTTATAAATGTTGATGCCATTACGGCACTGAAGAATTACATATCTAATTGATCTACTTAATCACGGTTCCAATGCGACATGTTTGGGTTGTTGTTATTATTATTATTATTAGTATTATTATTATTATTATTATTATCATCATCATCATCATCATCATCATCATCATCATCATCATTATTATTATTATTATCATCATCATCATCATCATCATCATTATTATTATTATTATTATTATTGTTGTTATTGTTGTTATTATTATTATTATTATTATTATTATTATTATTATTATTATTATTATTATTACATTTTTCTCCAAACAAGGCACATTGCCACTTTGGTGTAGAGGGCTACTATCAAGGCCAACAGCTACTGGGGCACTATGTAAGGAGTTGGGCAGTAAGATGTCGGTTCACGTTACACTTGAACTTCTGCATGTCAGCACTGTTGGGAAAGCAGAGAGCCAGAATGGAATTCCAAAGTCTAGCGGTTCTGGGGAAGAAACTGCTGGAGTAGAAAGCTCTCCAATATCTAGGGGTGTCCACTGTGTAGGAGTGGAGTTTAGCTGCTTGTCGGATTGGTCGAGGGTATTTACTTCGTGGGGCTACAAGCGCTTGCAGTTCGTTAGAGCATTCACCGTTAAATCACTTGTAGAACAGGCAGAGGGACGCAACATTTCGTCGGTGGGACAGAGGCTGCAGCTTATCTGACAGTTCAGGACCTATCAGGTCGGCGACTCTCTTTTGAGCCTTATATGGTGGCCTTATAGAGGGACATGATGCTTTCGGGCGTTAATAGCTTTCCAGCACGGTAGAGAGAACTCACCTTCTTCCCAGCGGTCCTGGCAATGCTCTCAATCTAATTGTTTCAACTGATGTTTCCTGTGAACGTTAGGCCGAGAAGTTTAAAAGATGTATTTTCAGATAAGGAATCTTTGGCCATTGCTATTGGTGGTTGAGAAGGTTTCTTGTAATTATTGAAGGAAAAAAGCTTAGTCTTGGCAGCATTGAATGTGACCTTCCATTTTTGTCCTTATTCTACTTCTGTCAAGCCTGTTATAGAGCGTGGTGTCATCAGCATATATACCCATCTCAGAGACAATTTTGTCGGGGAGGTCATTTATGAATATTAGGAATAATGAAGGTCCAAGGATATACCCCTGAAGAGCACCCGCATTTATATCATATTGTTTAATGTACGACCGTCGAGGACAACCTGAATCTTTCTCTTATCTAAGAAGGATTTAATCATGTTAAGAATTCGTCCAGTGATACCGTATGATCTGATTTTCCTAAGAAGACCTTCATGCCATACCCTGTCAAAAGCCTCAGATATATCTAGACCTACAGCTCTACCCTCCCCTGCTTTATCCAGTCAATGGTATATACGTTCAGAGATTACAGTTAGGATATCTGATGTGGAACGGTCTTGCCTAAATCCATATTGTTGGTCGGTCAAAAGTTTAGCATCTGTAACGTGATGGAATAGAGCTTGATTAATTATGGACTCAAATATTTTAGCAAAAAGTGGGAGGAGCCTAATGGGGCGATAATTAAATGGATTAGTTCTTTCGCCAGAATTTTTGAAAACTGGTACCACATAAGCAGTTTTCCATCAGTCCGGAAAGAAAGATTCATTAAGGCATTTGTTGTAAAGTTTGGAGAGAACTGAATTTACTTCAGTGAAGCATTTTTTAATAGCACAGTCGGGATGAAATCAGGTCTACATGCTTTGGAAGTGTCAAAGTTTTTTTTATGATACCATGCACCTGAGATGGGGTAACTTTCAGATCGTTTAATTACTGTTTCAATATGCGTCTTGCTATGGTAATTATGCGGAAATAGTTCTTAGTGCGGAGAGTAAATTATTTTTGAAAACAAATTTCATTTTAATTGTTTGTATTAACCGTAAATTTAAAATTCTTCTCCCATATGTTGCTAGATCTTTGTCTATTTTTTTATTTCCTCTTACTGTATGTTGTTTGACAACTACCTATTATTTTATACTAGTGGCTGCGCCGCGTCGGCACACACAACGCAGAATAATACAAAAAAATCGAGTGCACTCAGTATCAAGTGCACTCAACATCGTCTTACCATCAACGCTAACTCTGTGAAATCGGAGTATTGGAAATTCTTATCTGCACAACACAAAATCACTGAAAAAAGAAACAAACAGAAATACTCTAACTAAGGGTAAGTGTAATGAGTAAATGTTTGGTAAAATGATGGTTAAAATTATTACGAACTTGCCAGGATTCGAACCTGGAATTTTCTGATTCGTAGTCAGACACCTTAACCATTGCGCTACAAATCCTCTCGGTACGCCGAAAGATGTTAACGCGATTCTATACAGACAATGCTTAATTCCGTTAACACAGGCAGGTAACTTTTTCTACAATTTATCGAAACGCCCCAACAACCCTTATTTCGGGCTTTTTGTGTGACTCGGCGTTGTTCGTTACGAACCATATGTAGAAAGAGCAATCTAAGGACTCATCTCTTTCAGGGAAAAAAGAATTTTTCTATTCGGTGCATCCTTTTGAAATTATTGGTATATATACACACACATATAAAAAATCGAAATTATTGGTATATATACACACACATAAATAAATAAATAAACATTTAGAATTTTATTAATAGTATATATATATATATAGAATATAGAATAGATATAGATACTGTCTATCGCGCTTATTTCTTCTTCTATTATCCCTATCTCTCTCTTTCTCTCTCTCTCTCTCTCTCTCTCTCTGTATTTATTAAGAATGAAACGTAATAAAACTAACTATAAAATCCAAGATTGAAAAAGTTCGTATTACACAAAAAGAAAATATAGCCACAACTAATAATATTAGTTAATACGTAAGTAGCGATAATTAAAAGGAGGTAAATTGAAAGAAATGGAGAAAGACAGTTATATGGATAGCAGGAATAGACTTAGTTATGATTTTGCCTTTTAAGGTTTACTTTTTTTCATCAACTAGCTTTACAAAACCACTTTTCTTGATTCAAAATATCTAATAAGATTTCAGTGATTGACGCAAAGAATCATATCTCTTTTTAATAAGAATTGAATATCAACAAGGAAGCATTTTTAACAATGAATAAAAAAATTACTTAATTTTATTTCGTTTACGGCTTGACATTTCCTTTTGTAATGTTTAGCGTAAAAATATAATCAAAGATTCATCCATTAATTTGGTTGAACGGTTTCCATCACAAGGTATGGATATTTTATTGCATTTTTAATGCCCATATACAACTCTTCCATTTTTAAAAAGTAATTAATTTATTAGATTTTCGTCATATTACCATTTGCGGGTTATTTAATACGCAAATCAAATAGCTCGATTAAACGATGCATTGTGTATGATTATGAGCAAACGTTTCAGTTTAACCCTAACGCTGGGGTGATTGGGTACGATACGGCATTAGTATGGCCTACACATTGTGTAATGAATCTAAAATCGATCAATAGCGTTTGGAACTACTCAGCAAGATATGTGAAGACAGATAAAGAGTGGTTGAAATTATTCATGGTGTTTTCAGCTAGACAACTGCTATTCGTAAAGGTTTGGCATGGGGACCATAGATTGGAGCTCAAACGATCACTTGCCATAAAAAAAAACAATAAAGTAAAGACAGGCTTGCAACGTCTCTTCTGTGAGAAAGAGGTTGCATGGAAGAGAAAAATGCATCACCTACGAGGCTACGAAATCTATTTTGACTTCTGTCAGGGCAAAAGCAAAATATCCACTTTAGCTCCGTTATTGGATTAAAAAAATAATAAACGCGGTTTTACATAAGTACTTTAATATTTATTCGCTGGATAAACATGTACAAATATGTTTTTTCTGAAGAAATTAATTTTTATGACGGAATAAAATTTGGCGTATTGGTGTACTTTTTGGTCGAGCCAAATTGGCGAATTGAAAGCTGGAGTGTCTCTTTTGTCAAAAAAATAAGGTGTAAAAAATTGGCGGTTTCTCTCTTTTGAAATATTCATTTTTTTTACACCTTATTTTTTGGTGACAAAGTGATGTTATCCCGAAATATCAAAGACACCAACCATCCCGGTCCGAAACAGTTAGTTCCCATCTATTGATTTTATATGTGATGTTACATGCGACTTTGAAAAAAAAAATAGACGTACGATATTTCAATATTTTACAGGATTTCCACCTGTTTGTTTATTTTGTTCATTTTCCACACCACTGTACCGGTAACGCCCATTGCGTTAGCCTTCTAAAATGCTCATATATATATATATATATATATATATATATATATATATATATATATGTATATATATATATATATCATATATATATATATAAATATATATATGTGTGTGTGTGTGTGTGTGTGTGTGTGTGTGTGTGTGTATGTATGGGTGTGTATGGTTTTTTTTACATGGGGGTCACCAATTATCTAGGCCCGTAGGCAACTCAGGGATAAGGGTTATTGCGTGTACAGTAATCACTGAGGTAGTTTTGTAGTAATCATTAGTATTGGGGGTGTTGATAGAATGTGTTACTTAAGGGGGTCAGGAGTTTTTTTTATGTGTTTTATTTTATTACCGTTTTATCTGTTTAGCTGTCGGATCGTTGATACGATTCGGTAACAGAAACATGTGTAACTAAACAGATAAAACGGTAATAAAATAAAAATAAACATATGTTTGTTCTGCAATAGTTTTGAGCACCTTCAGGTTTTTACTAATGACCATTATATATATATATCTATATATATATATATATATATATATATATATAGAGAGAGAGAGAGAGAGAGAGAGAGAGAGAGACGAATATAGAATATAGAGACGAATATAGAATATAGAGACGAATATCGGCTGAAGAGAGCTTGATAAGGATACCTTAAACGGTCCCTATTATCGGGCTTGAAACCGACGGCACCAATGATTTGTCTTATCTAACAACTTTCTGTACACAAAATATAAATATGCTCTTACATTTGGGATTTTCGTTTTAATTGAGCACTCTGCTGGATTTCTTTTTCCAAAAAAACTAATCATATATATATATATATATATATATATATATATATATATATATATATATATATATATATATATATATATATATATATATATTCCACACCACTACACCGGTAACACCCATTGCTATAGCCTTCTAAAATACTCATATATATATATATGTGTGTGTGTGTGTGTGTGTGTGTGTGTGTGTGTGTGTGTGTGTGTGTGTGTGACTTATTACAATATTAAGGAAATTGTCTTTACTTTTAAAAGTAGTTGTCAGCGCGCGAAAAGCAGAGCATAAATAAACGTTTTGAACTCATGGGCGCGTACAAAACATCTTAGTATTCTTTCCTCTTAAAGTAATGCATACAACTAGAATCAAACAGTAAAGTTAACAGAAATCGCACACAAGGTGTAGCCGTTATTTTTTCTTGAACACACGTACACAGAGTACGGACGAGCGGCAAAGCAGAATATGCGTCACGACAAGGCTCCAAACAAGCTTAAGTGCCTGTGCGTTTTTTTTTTATTTTTATATTCTTTCGTTGCTTTTATTTTGTTTGTTTATTTGTATCGCCTTTCTTTCGTTTTCTTTCCTTTTGCGAGTCAGTTATTTCCCGAGACAGCGTCACCTTTTGTTTCCTCTTCCTTTGTGTACGTTCATACCTTCTTCGTTTCATTTCTACCAACGAGTCGGTTTAGTTTGCTGCTCAATAAAAAAAGAAAAACTGAAATCGAATAAAAAAAAATGCCTTACGCCCTATTCCTTCATATTGAATTCGTCTTTCTTCATGCGCAAACGGATGCAAGCCATTGTAATCTCCTACCAACACCGATCTGGAAATATGCGTTTTTTTTTTTTTCTTCTTTATTGAGAAATGGATTAGAGTAAAAAGGGACCCGCCACGCTCAATCAAACCCGCTCGAACCTTTCAAATAGATGACGCATTCGAAATTGATTATTTTCCCCTCCTTTTCTTTTTGTTTTTCTTTTTCTTTTATTTCTTTTATATTCCATCTTTACTGGCATTCATTTTTCTCATCCGTTCTTCTCGATTAGATTTGCGTATTTTTTAAAATGATGTTACTTTTTATTTCTATTGTTTTTCTTGGTTGCGTTTCATGCTGTCTTCTCTCTGATATGTGGTTTCGCGTTTTAATCTTTCATATCTGTTCATGTTAGATTCCTGTTCAAGTTCGATTTGTTATCGTTTGTTGGCCTCCATACACACATACCTACACACGCTACTACTCATATTTACTAACCTCTCCACGAGGGCAGAGTTTGACACAAGGTTTGCTTTTTTTTTTTCATGTGGGGAAAATCCAGCTCCCCAAAATAATGGATAGGAACAACAATAAAAATTTTCTCAGTCATGAAGGATTTTTCCTCCACTAACCGAGAATAAAAAAAGTCAAGTGCAGCGTCAGAACAGAGACTACACTGTGATCTTGGTCACACGCTATTATGCTGCTATGACACTGCTACAAAATCTACTATTGCTTCTAGGTGAAACGGCCCCATTACAACCTGAATCACCTATGCAAAAAAAAAAGTTACCTGCATAAAATAAAATTAATTTTTGAAATGTTATTTTGATTTATTTATTACTTTTTGTATTTATATTTTTAGAGGACAAGTTACTTCCTCTATAGAAAGAAAAGGGCATTTTTGTGTTTTTGTTTGTTTGTAAATGAACAAGCAGCTCGAGCACTGTAAAAGCCGTGGGCGAGTCTCTCCTTTAAAGGACATTTGATGATTCCAGGGAGAGGATGTTAGAACTGCCAACTATCAACGCGATGGTTATAGGTTCAATTCCTAGCTAGAGAAAGGTGCTGGTCTAGCTGTTCTGATGAGTTGTGATACAACGAAACAATACCGTATGTAGATAACTCTCTCTCTCTCTCTCTCTCTCTCTATATATATATATATATATATATATATATATATATATATATATATATATATATGTGTGTGTGTATGTGTGTGTTTGTGTGTGTGTGTTTGTGTGTGTGTGTGTGTGAGAGAGAGAGAGAGAGAGAAAGGGTTTCGTGTCTCTGTATGTTTTTATGACTATGTATGTCTGTATGTATTTATGTGGCTGTTTGCGCACAAAGAAAATTCCTGCCCCATGACGGGTATTAGCATAAATATAAGATTGGTTTTATTTCCAATATTTCTTCACTCTATTTTGAAGCTCTTAAATGGTTATTCTTTGCCTTAGTGTACGCTTAAATATAAGGCCTATACTAGCCGCATCTATATGGTTTCTTATTTTTTATACTAAAATAATTGGAATAAGTATCTTCTAAATGTCGAATTTAAAAGGATAGTTATTTTGCATATTAATACTGGATTCATGTCAATTAGATCATTTCTTCTGTTCCAACTGAACAAAAACCAATTCCTCTGCTCTCCATGCTGCTATAAACTCACATGCATTGTTCTTTGCATGTACCATCGGAAAGGGATTTTATTTTCCTTAACCCTAGAAGATAGAACGTTAAAGATCGATACTAAACATCAATAGTTATCTTTATCTTTATTCCATTTTCACCCCAGACAAGGCACAGTGCCACTTTGGTCTAAGGGGCTTCTATCTGGGACATAATTTGTAGGGATACTATGTAGGGAGTTGAGCAGCAAGATATCTGTTTACATTAAACTTGAAATTCTGCATGTCAGTAGAGTCAGGGAAACAGAAACCCGGAAGCGAATTCCAAAGTTTAGCAGTTCTAGTATAGGAAACTATTAGAGTAGGAAGGTTTTCTTACATCTAGGATTTTTACCGTGCAGAGTTGGATTTTGTTGATGGTCGGGTTTGTCGAAGGTATTTTCGTCGAAGGGGGTACAATGGGTTGTAGTCTCTCGGAGTACCTTTCATTAAAGTACTTAGGTATATTGAGTAGACATGCATTATCTAAAATTTATACCTTTTTTACACAGGCATAACCACTTATCAAGGCCCAAAACCACTCGAGGATGAGGGTTAAGAGTGTACAGTAGTCAATTGGACAATATAGTAATCGTTAGTAATAGAAATTCGGTAAATTTGTTAACTTAAGTGGAACGGCTCATCAAGAATTTGTTTACGTTGGACTTAAAGAAAGCAGGAAAACGGAAGACAATTCCACAGCCGTGCAGTTCTAAGAAAGAAGCTTTGTTCATGGAATCTATGTTTAGGTTAATTTTTATACTATACTTTTGCAATATAATTATTAATCCATAAGCCATATTTAACCTACTAACTTTAGTTGTACTAACTTTAAATCTACACCCAATACTCATACATGTCCCCTTCCCCCGCTTTTCCTTTTATAAACTTATAAACCACATCTTTCCATTTTATCTTAATTCTATTTGGAGTCATGTAACTTCATAGCACGCACATATAAAACCGTTAAAAATAAACGAAAATGAATATACACAATGTATAAAGATTATTTCAATTTTGACCAATTTGTGGCGCCTTAAAATGTATTTAAACCCGCTAAAGACTCATTACGGAACGATTCATAAAAAGATCCAATCATTTAAGACTCGCTGCGCCGCTCTGCGACTTTTAGGTTCGGAACAGATAGCGTCTGAGTTTTAAGAATTATGCTAGCAAGGGAGAGGGCGTTGTCTGCTCATGAAATACGCTTAAATATGATATTTTAATTTGTCCATATTTCGTATATATTATTATTGAGTCGTAATTTAAATAGTAAAGACAAAAGTATTTGAGTGCCATCAGCTGCAATCGAAACTGAAAGTAAAACTATAGCATTCAAAGCTGGTGACGTTACCACTGTACCCACGTGACACGCATATGAACTGATAAAGATTGAAAATTAAACATTAACTAAAATAGACCTGCAAAATGTATAGAGATTCTTTCACTTTTTACCCTTTAAAAATCTTTTTAACCAATTAAAGACCCATAAAATAACGGCTCACAAAAAATCCAATAATTTGAGGTCCCTAGCGCCGCCTTGCGACTTTTAGTTTCTGTAGAGATAGAGTGTGAAAATATGGAAGCAGACAGACAGACATAATGAGTTTTATAAATTAGATTAACACAAACAATTTTTCCAGAAATCCAAGTACATTGTCTTTATGTTATTTTTTTTTTGTAACTTTCCAAATTAACCCGCCGTTAATAAAATACCATGCGGTTGATCGTGTTATCCTTGATATCATCAATAAAGATTTCAAAAACTAAGTCAGTCCCCTTAAGGTATTCAAATATTGTTTGAGTATTGAAAAAAATCTATGTATGCAAACCATATCTATCTATGTATCCAAACCATATCTATATAAAGTGTAGTTTTTATCGCACTTACATTGATATAAAAAGCCCAATTTTGCGACGTAAAAATAATAAAAACAACATTCAATATACTCAGTCATAGAATTTCGACCCACTTAACAATCGTTAATTTGCTGTTACTTTTAAAAAAAAACGAACTTTAATTATTAAGCAGCAGGCAAAAAACGTAAAGCGCCGAATGTCGTCTAGGCGTCGAGTTTCATACCTGGCTTGAGGTATTTGCGAGTCTAGCCGAACTTATGAGCTGTGACACAGCGAAACAGTACTGTCTTTGTATAGCTATATATATATATATATATATATATATATATATATATATATATATATATATGATTTTCAGAATGTGAGAGATTGTATATAATAAATTCCACAGCTAAACAACGTCGCAGCTCACAAGAGCCATGAAAGTCAACGAAACGGAAGTAGGTTCATTTCACAGTCGGATTTCGGCGCTGTTTGCTTGATCTGTTGGTTAATAGAAATTCTTGCGTGCGGGGCGTTTGCTCAGTTGGTAGAGTGCTTGCCTCGCATACAAGAGGCTCGGGTTTCGAATCCTGAGTTCGGATGTGTCTAACTGATTAACCCAAATTAGGGCGAAACTCGAGTCTTGGACTTCCGGTTCGTTGACTTTCATGGCTCTTGTTAGCTGCGACGTTGTTTGGCTGTGGAAGTTTTCATATATATATATATATATATATATATAGCTAATAGTGATATTGTCTATGTGTGCGCGGAAGGTCTTTACCAAAATCTTTTCTCGATTGTTAACTTACAGATTTATAAATTTATATATAGGTAATTTCGACCTGTGGAACAATTTGGATTTTGTTTTTAGCCTGGAAGAGTAACTGGTAAGTAGTCAAAATAAAAAAATTAAAACAACAGTTGACCTTGGCAGGTTAAGTCGAGTAAAACTGTTATTTCTGATGCTTATTTTGTGCATACGAAAATTAAACATGCATAGCTCTTAGGCGATTAATTCCTTATCTTTTGTTTAATATGTTGGTAAAACAATGAAACGATTAATAATAAGCCTGGGGCGCTAAACGTTTTGGATTTGATTTGGCGGATCGAAACCGGAGTCATTGTTTTTAATAACGTTATTGATTATAACGATATATTGAATTATAATTCATAGAGAATTGGATCTATAATAATAACTATGAAATCTGCATTCATAGGAATATTATATTTAATGTGTATTTTACGACTGGGCAACGCCGGGCATCCTGCTAGTATGATATATTTTTGTAAATTACATAAATTAATAACGTTGAATTAAACATGCAAATCTTATAATATATTTTTCGTAATGTACGATTTAATGTAATTTTGACAATGGTAGAAAAATTCACACCCATCCAAAGATAAAACAACACTAATATTCTAGTTAAGTCGTTAATCCCTCTATTATAAATAAATATCGTAACCGTTTTGCGATTAAGTAAATTGTTTCAAATAAGTTTTTTTTGCAAATGGTTGACATTTCGGGCAATAGACAAACCAAATAACATTCCATTTGTTAAATAATTAAGACAACTCAAATATCATTGAAACTACCAACGTTTTACTTCGTTATAATTTTTAATCCTCTTTCGAAAATATATTTTTTAAAAAATTTAAAATACAAGACAGCGAATTTCTTGAAGTCTTCCACAAAACCCACAGAGAAACATTTTGTTAAAGTTCATTTTCATTGCGTTATTATTTGCAGTTTTTTTTTTTATAACGAATATAATTCAATATGCTGTCTAATAACATACTTCAAAAGACAATAAAAAAGACGGCACACATGTGTTTTGAGTGACAGAAATCGTTGCTGAAGAAATTAAAATGTTCTCATGAAATTACAGAAAAAAAAAAGAAAAATTAAAAAAGAGAAAAATTATAGACGTAAATAGAACATTATGAAAATTTCAGAAGAAAACATTTTATTTCTATCCTGGTGCGATGATACTTGTGGCATTTATTTTAAAATAACTGTTTAGAAATTGGATTAATTAATCTTCCGAATTCCGGAAGAAGTTACAAAAGGAAAATTGACATTTAAAAATGTTCTTTTATGTTTAATACTGCCATAAAAATGTCATTTAACTTTTGTATAAAGCATGAAAAAAATATGAATCCACTTTCGGGGGGGGGAGAGCAGACTTTAATTAAGGAAATGCATTCTGTCTTTTTTTGTTCTCTTCTATATTTTGTTCTACTCGTCAGTGTGGAAATAAATACTCCCAAACATCAATTAAAAATTGGCGTCTGACGAATTACATTTACATATTCTATTGTTTCTTATTTTTATTATTAACTAGCGCTATTTAATTTGAATTGTCCCGCGTGAGATACGATAGAGTTTATGCCTGGATTTAATATAACCGCATTAAATCTTTAATTGTGAACAGAATGATAAATAATCCCGACGAAGATTTTAATTAATTAAAGAAGATACTTCAGGATAATTAAATACTAAAAATAAAATTGTCACTAAACTTAAATCGATTGTTTTGTGACTGTCCGAGATTTGCATTTGGACATATTTAAAATATCGAATAGAAAATCATTTAAACTGACTTTCAAATTCTTAGAAAAATCTCATGTATGAAAATATTGAATGTTCCAGAATGTATTTGTATTCAATAATTTTGTAAACATTAATCACCATAAAGCAGGGCATCGAAGCTTTATAAGAATGTTCAGGAATTCATTTACTACTAATTCGAAAACTGACTGGCAAGATCGTGAAATAATACTACCTAAAAATGTAGCCTTATGCCAGAAAAATCAACGCATAAAGTTTTCTACACAGAAAATAACATATTTTTAGTCAACTATTGTGAATCGAGAGAAATACTCGAAAATGGTATTATCATATTATCTGAGTTTTTGTGCGAAACTGATCTTTCGCTCTGATTTCATACAAGTAGATCTTATTTTTGCTTCGAGTAGTTATTTAACTAAGTGTATTAATCTACAATAGTAATAATAATATATCAGTTCTCATATAGTAAATATATATATATATATATATATATATATTATTTACTATAATAATTATTAAATACCTATAGAGGATAGTGTTTCATTCTTTCGGAATCATCAATGCAGGGTGCCACGATAAACGCCAGTCGAGAGATTCGGACCCCAGCAACAGAAGTCAATCCTGGCTTCATTATCAAGGACCCGAACCATTCGGCTACCGTCAACCGCGAGAGATACAGTTGGAATTTAAACATTAATTTTTATGAAATGTTTTGACGTCAGTCAGAGTGAAATAATCATTACATGACGATCTGCGCGTATAAGCTAAGTCGACCTACTTTATTTCAACTGAAAGTGCTTTACGATAAGAAACAAGTTTGTTAAAGCGGCTAACATTATTATTTACTATAATAATTATAAAATACCTACAGACACTAGTGTTTCATCCTTTCGGGAATCATCATGAAGGGTGTCACGATTAACGCTTGTAGAGAGATTCGGACCCCGGAAACATTAAAATATAAGTGAAAATATGTAAGAATATAATAAGAAAAGTAGTTAATATTTCTTTTCTACTGACAAGAGGCGAAAAATATGAGAATATTTTTCAACATTAAAATGTAAATCTATTTTTAAAACTACATCAAAGATATCAAAAATATTTTTATCGAAAAATATACTAACATTTTTTTAAAAAGCCTTCCAAATGTTCGTAAGAATTATTTGATACTGGAGATATTCATAATCGTACATTTTTTTTCCAAAAGAGTGAGATATAACATATGAGAAATATTTAGAATCAATTCTCACCTTGCTGTTATTTTAAATAATTTAAACCCATAGCAGCAATTTTTGGTCTACTCTACATTAAGGTCAAGGTCAAAGGTTTGGGGGAGAATATATATATATATATATATATATATATATATATATATATATATATATATATATATATATATAATGGAATTTTCTGTCGATTTCGATATATGAGGTTCTTTCAACACTATTAAACACTGTGCATGACAAGGAGGTGGCTTTTCAGCTCATCTCATAATAATAATCACAGACTAAGCACCTATATAATCCGACTTCTAAAAGTTTTTTAATGACCAGAGAGAATGCATTTATATAAGGATGAAAAAGTCATTAACTAAAATTGTTAAATAGAAATAGACTTAGCATTTGCATAAGCCGATTTCGCAAAAGTCTTCAATTTTAAAACAGAATTTAACTACATAAGGATGAAAAGAGAAAACTTTAACTAAAATTTTGTAAATAGAAAACGAGGATCATCAGCTTCTTACCATATATATATATATATATATATATATATATGTGTGTGGCATAACGCTTAAATTGGATTACGTATTTAAATAAAAATTGAAATATTCAATTTTAAGCCAACGAGAAATGTATAATTTTTTTTATTTATTTTTTTTTTTGGTATTCTTATATTTTATCACCGATTCAAAATGCATAGAGAGAGAGAAAGAGACAATAAAGAAGAAACAGGGGGAAGTAAGAAAATGTATAGGAAGAGAGAGAGGTGGGAGAGACGTTCAACGGAAAAATCAGCTAGAGAGATGACCGGGTCATTTGTTCAGAAAGATACTTTATGAACTCTGCTAGTTGCTTAGCAACAAAGAAAAGAGAGAGAGATAAGAAATGTATAGAGGACAGACAGAGAAAAAAAGGGAGGAAGAGATACCTTTTTGTACAACAGTTACCGCCTGGCCGTCGTGCCGAGTGGGCGTGAAAAAATTCCCACCCAGCGACAGAGGAAGTGATGTCGTCGAGATAGAAAATATCGACACCCCATCCATCAACAACGAAAGGAAAGAAATAAAACTGGGAGAATAAGCCGGCCTCGTCGAAATACAGGATGTAAATTTCACGAACACAGGAGACACGATACTCCAGGAATAACCAAAACGTTGGAGGGATACGGAAATATCACATGTTATAAACTGTCGCCTGAGGCGAATAAAATGAATGTTAAAGTTCACTTCGAAAGTTAAAAGAAAAAAGGGCGAAAAGAAACACAAACACCTTAAGTTGCCTCTCTCTCATATATCTAAGTCAACGAGTTCATATTGCCATTGTTTCGTTTGGACTAATATATATTTTTTGCATTGATGTATTCCTCGTTGGTATTTTCGGATATTAGATAAAGACACCCTTTCCATACCCTAGTAATTTGTTTTATTTTTTTATTCTATACTGGTGTTTCTTGTTTCGTTCTTTCTCGTGTTTTTGGTTGGGTTCGCCCTCGTGTCTCATTCCTTTATTTTCATCCTTGTCACATGTCCGATAAAATACTGGGATTTTGCTTTCCCGTAAATTCCCTTATACCCCCCTCTTTTGGTAACGTGTTACAAACATATACGATATTTGCTTTTATCGTAAGATTCCTTTAATACCCCTACGTCTATGTGTTACTTAATTCCCCATCTTTTATCACATATGTTACAATATATATATATATATATATATATATATATATATATATATATATATACATATATATATATATATATATATATATATATATATATATATATATATATATATATATATATATATATTGTATCTGGTCCACTTTAATAAAGACCTTCGTTTATCGGAGGTGGTATCTGCTCTCTTGTCATTATATATATATATATATATATATATATATATATATATATATATATATATATATATATATATATATATCCTTCCAATAAAAGGACCTTTCAGTACCTGGTTCGTGAATATCGGGTTGTTTGCAGTGCCATGACGCGCATGGAAAGGGACCCTGCACTCATCCCCGGTGGGCTTTCCTGAGGCCACAATCCTAATTGGAGAAAGGTCAGCTGATGGTCTACTTGTGATGCATGTCTGAAGCTCCGCATAACCTCTTGCTTAGCTCCCCCTTACCGAAACTCTTAAAAAAAAATATGACGACAGTACAATCTAAAAATAAGCTTAAACCAGGATTAGGGACAAACAAATTCAACTTGCCTCCTCCCTTGAGGCTCTCATTCACAAATATCCGTGGGCTTAGAACTAACTTAGCTGATGTTGAAGCATTTCTCTTAACAAATACCCCGGATATCTTAGCACTAAGTGAGACTAACCTACACTCCTCCATTCCCTCTAACCACTTTAACATGCCTGGATATCTCCCACTCTGCCGTAAGGACTCTGACAGACATATGCACGGACTTGGAGTTTACATTCGTAATACCCTTCCCTTGACTAGAGAAACAAACCTAGAAACAGATGATCAAGCCTTTATGTGCTTTAGACTAAACGTGCAACACAGTATTAGCTACTATTATTTTCTCTACCGCTCTCCCTCGACTCAGGACTGCTCCATAATAAACAAAGTATCTGACAGCATAGACACGGCACTGTCCCTCGACACTAGCGCACAAATACATGTGTTTGGTGACTTTAATGTCCACCACAAAAACTGGCTTGGATTCTCTGCTCACACAGATGCAGCGGGCAGCACAACCCATAGCTTCGCTATATCTCACTCCCTATCACAAATTGTTACGTTTCCAACCCGTTTCCCTGACCAGGAAGAACAACACGCATCACTTCTAGATCTGTTTTTGACCACAGTTCCCGATGACTGCATAGCGAAGGCCCACAGCCCACTCGGGAACGCTGATCATGCAGTGATAATGGTTGAAATCGCCCTAAACTCTAGACCCAAAACTGAAGAGCCAGTGCTCAAAACAACGAGATATTATAATAAGGCTGACTGGGAAGCCATCAGGGAACTAATTAGAGATGCTCCATGGAAAAATATTTTCTCTCTCCCTGCTGAACAGTGTGCAAACGAGACCACTGACTGGTTCAAAACTGCAATCGAAGCGCATGTTCCCATGCGGAAATTTTATAGTAAGCCCCACTCTCCCCAATGGTTTACGTCGACTTGTGCAACTGCCATTACTCAAAAGCAGCATGCATACCGTAGGTTTAACCGACATAAGTCCAGTTCAAACAGACTGAAGTATATAGAAGCTAGAAATAACGTTAAGAAAGAAATAGCGACAGCTAAGAGAGAATTTACGGAAACCACTAAAAAGCGCATCGAAGCACAAAAACTAGGAACTCGAGACTTCTGGAAAATCTACAACAGTGTAGTAAATAATGGGCAATCGACAATTCCCCCACTAACCAACAATCACGAGGTTGTCTCCTCAGCAACCGACAAGGCTAACATGCTTGCCAGTCGGTTTGCCTCAAACTCCACACTGGACCCTTCCAACCACCCCCTACCTGACTTTCCTATGCGGACAGACGCCACACTAGACGATCTGAAAACCACCCCTGCTCAGGTGCATGCTATCATAAAAAACCTTGACACCTCAAAAGCATGTGGACCCGATCTTATCCCAGCTGTGCTATTAAAAAAGTGCTCAGCCGAAGTAGCTCCAGTTCTCTCCAAACTCTACAACAAATGTCTTAATGAAGCTTGCTTTCCGGGCTGTTGGAAAACTGCTTCTGTTGTACCAGTATTCAAGAATTCTGGTGAAAGGACAGACCCATCAAATTATCGCCCCATTAGCCTCCTTCCACTTTTTGCCAAAATATTTGAGACCATAATTAACCACGCTCTAATCCATCATCTTACAGATGCTAAACTACTGACTGACAAACAATATGGATTTAGACAAGCCCGTTCCACAGCAGACATCCTCACCGTGATCTCTGAACGTATATACCAATCACTGGACAAAGCGGGGGAAGGCAGAGCGGTAGCTCTAGATATATCTAAGGCTTTTGACAGGGTATGGCATGAGGGTCTCCTCAGTAAAATCAGATCATACGGTATCACTGGTAGAATACTTAACATAATTAAATCCTTCTTAGATAAGAGAAAAATCCAGGTAGTCCTCGACGGTCGCACATCTAAACAATATGATATAAATGCGGGAGTGCCCCAGGGTTCTATCCTTGGACCTCTATTGTTCCTGATATTCATAAATGACCTCCCCGACAACATTGCCTCTGAGATGGGTATATATGCTGATGACACTACACTCTATGGCAGACACGACAGGAAGACGAATGAACACATTTCTAAAGAAATGGCAGAAACACTAGAGGAAGACCTCCAATCTGTAGTGGAATGGGGACAAAAGTGGTTGGTCGCGTTCAATGCTGCCAAGACTAAACTAGTTTCATTCAATAATTACAAGAAACCCTCTCTACCACCAATAGCAATGGCCAACGACTCTTTATCTGAGAGTCCATCTTTCAAACTCCTTGGCCTAACGTTCACAGGAAACATGAGTTGGAACAATTACATTGAAGGCATTGCCAGGGCCGCTGCAAGAAAGGTGGGCTCTCTCTACCGTGCTAGAAAACTACTAACACCCGAAAGTATCCTGTACCTCTATAAGGCCACCATTCGCCCATGTATGGAGTATTGCTGCCACATCTGGGCTGGTGCATCTGCTACTAGTCTCTCGCTCCTTGACAAGGTTCAAAAGAGAGTCGCAAATCTGATAGGCCCTGAACTGGCATCTAAGCTTCAGCCTCTGTCCCATCGACGAAATGTTGCATCCCTCTGCCTGTTCTACAAGTATTTTAGTGGTGAATGCTCTGATGAACTGCAATCACTTGTGCCCCCACGACGCGAGCACCCTCGACAAACCCGACAGGCTACTAGATCCCACCCCCACACTGTAGAGGTCCCTAGATGTAAAAGATCTTTTTACTCCAATAGTTTCTTCCCCAGAACCGCAAGACTCTGGAATTCCATTCCAGGTCCCTGCTTCCCCAACAGTACTGACGTGCAGAAGTTCAAGTGTAACGTGAACCGACACCTTGCTGCCCAAATCCCTACATAGTACCCCAGTAGTTGTTGCCCCTGATAGTAGCCCCCTACACCAAAGTGGCAATTTGCCTTGTTTGGGGTGAAAATGTAATAAAAAAAAAAAAAAAAAAAAAAAAAAAAAAAAAAATTGCTTTATGACGCCGATCTCGTGGCTCATGGTGAGAGGGATGTGCAGGGTATCATGGATCTGTTTTCGGGGTTCTGTGCGTCTTTTGGGCTTACTATTAGTCTTAAGAAGATTAAGGTCATATTCACACCTCCACCCGGTAGTCTGTATGTGGAACCAAATATTTTGTCAACAGCCAGAAACTTACCGTGGTTGACACATTTGTGCATTTGGATCGTACTCTCGTCAGAGATGGAACCCTGGATGCTGAGGTCAACTATAGGATACAGCGTGCCACTAGGTTGTTTAGAGAAGCGAATTTGGTCTGACAGTGATACAACTATTCATACAAAGATCAGTGTCTATCAACCTTGTGCTTGACCATCCCTGTTTTACGCTTCTGAGGCCTGGACAACTTATAGTAAACACATAAAAGTCATGGAGAGCGCGCACCAGAAATTCCTGAAACACATTCTGGGCATCAGGTGGAGCACTTTTATACCTGATATGGATGTTCTCATGCGAGCTGACGTACCTTGTATCGAGAAGTTGATTATACGCAATCAGATGAGGTGGGCTGGACATCTGAATAGGATGGGCGACGATAGATTGCCAAAGCTCCTGTTCTATGGTGAAATTACACAAGGAAAGCGTCCACAACTTAAACCGAGGAAACGCTTTAAGGATAACATCAAAGATAATCTTAAAGCTCTTGGTATTGACGGGTTCAGTTGGGAAAGTGCTTCCAATGATCGTAAAAAGTGGCGCTCCTTGGTCTATCATGGCTGTGATAGTTTTGAGAAGAAACAATATGAGCATACAAAAATGAAGTGCGATATCCGGAAGAAAAATAGGTCAGATATATCAGGTCTGTCGGATGATTTCATGCAGAACCACACCTGTGATTTATGCGGTAAAATGACTTTATCCGGAGCTGGCCTAGCTAGCCACAAGCGTTCACATGGAGATCAATCTTTCTTTGATGGGGAAAATAATTGCAGGACACATATGTTCTGTTTGCTCTGTGGTCTGTAAATCGAGTGGAGGCCTGAAACGTCATATAAGCGTCCACAGTAGAGCAGCACCAGTTGGCATCCCTCAATCTCAGCTTAAGTGCGACCTTTGCAACAGACTGCGTAAGAGGAGGGCTGGTCTGAAGAGCCACCTTCGTTCCCACAGAAAATAGGAATTGATGCGTCTTGATCACATCTCCACATGTATATATGTATGTGTGTATAAGTGTATATATGTGTGTATAATTAAAAAAATATTTCAAAAATACATGAAAATGAATGAGTAATCAACAATAAAGCAAGGGAAAGATGGTCTTCTTCTGTAAAGAAGTGACAATCACCATATCTCTCTCTCTCTCTCTCTCTATATATATATATATATATGTATATATATATATATATATATATAAACATATATATATATATAATATAATACGTGTGTATGTTTATGTGTAAACGTAAGAACAAAAAACACCAAATTTAATTTTAAAAAATGTTCTTTGCTTGAGTATTTTTTGTTTTTATTGTTTGTTAATTCTATATCCTATTCATTCATACCAGTCTAGACGTATTCACAAAGGTATGGTTTACCTAGCTTAGGGCTAAATTCATTGCCTTACAATAGTCTTTGAAATTTTAATAATAAAGCAGAAAACCTGAAAGAGATGAATACGAAAATGCGGATACACATTAATGAGAAGTTTTTTTTTCAAAAGAAGGGACGAAAGGTTATGAACTCTGTGATAAACATTTACATGTAATAAAAATTCATTGGTAAATGAACCAAAAGCTTTTAAAGGAATGGTTACAAAATATATAAGAGACGAGTGTTGATGATCTGTTATATTATAAAAACAATCCACTATTTTTTCCACTTATTTTATTCCAAAAATCATAAATTATGACATTTTTTTTACACAGTGATTACCACTTATTAAGGCCCGGAAGCCACTCAGGGATAAGGGTTATTGCAAGTACATTACGTTAGTGTGGAAATTTGATGACATATATGTTAATACATTATTGGTGTATTTATAAAGAGTAGCGGGACCTGTGGAAATCCCACAGCGACATCTTTCATAATATATATATATATATATATATATATATATATATATACATACATACACACACAAAGTGACTTTTATATAGTAGTAAAGATAGAGATTATTAATCGTAGGTCAGTAAACTTTAATTAAAATAAGACGGACGTTCTACAAGTAATGGCTTCTGGTTTATTCCGTCCGAATTGATCAGTGAAATTTGCAAATTGCATTATGGTGACCGAACATACATTCAGAACCCGAAAGTATCCTCTAATCCTCTATCTGTTGCAGATATTGATGGTATGAGACAATCTGAAAGCGACCTCTATGATTGACATACGTCAAAATCAGAGCTGGGGCATTGAATTTCTGGTAAAAGTGCATTCAGAATGATGTCTATATAGGAAATTACATTCTGAACACAATACATAGCATAAACATCGCGATATATGTATTTAGTCTTTTTTTTTAATTTACATAGGCATCACCACTTATCAAGTTACAGGGGCCACTCGGGAATAATTTTTAAAGAGTGTACAGTAGTCTATTAGACAATATAGGACTCGTTATTAATGGAAATTTGGTAAATTTGTTAAGTCAAGTGAAACGTTTTATCAAGAACTTGCTTATGTTAGACATGAAGACAACTATATTGTAGTTGGCTGAAAAGTAGGCAAACAGAAGACAGCTCCACACGCGTACAGTTCTAATAAAGGAGCTTTGTTCATGGAATCTACGTGTAGGTTTAGACACAGATAAAGAGTGGGGGGAATTATTGATAGTGTTTTCAGCTAGACGAGTGTTTCTTGTGAAAGTTTTGTGATGGGGGACCAAAGATTGAAAGAGAAAAGTACATCCCCTACGAGGCTACGAAGTCTATTTTGTACTCTATCAAGGCACGATAAGTCCTTTCTAGCAACTCCTGTCCAGATGTGGCAACAGTACTCCATCCTTGGACGTACCTGGCCTTTATATAGATGGAGAATTACATCAGCAGTGAGATATCTACTGGATTGGCAGAAGATCAGGAGTAAAGGTCAAGCCCGGAAGCTTGTAAAAACATGAGGCCTCCCATAAACTTGAGCCATTCATATCAAGTGATGCCAGATGGGGATTATAGCGTTGATGATGCAAAGATAAAAGCTTGGTTTTAGATGCATTAAATGTAACCAGCCACCTCATTCCTCATTGTACTACGTACTCCAGATAAGAGAAGAGAGGATCGGAGAGAACTTGGTCGTTTACAGTCCTTGATGCGCTACCATAGATGGTAATGTCATCAGCATAAGTCGTTTTACTGGAATGTTTAAATTTAACTGGAAATTGAATATATATTACTAGTAGGACCCCTTAGCAGGCGTTGCCCAGTGACCCCCCTCGAAAACAAATTAAACTATGGTTGGTGTTGGTTGCCACTTTCGTCCCTGGAAAATAGCGGACACTGACAGCCGTGTCCCAAATGAAATAGTAGCTAGTGGAAGCGACAGCCTTTGATTCTTAGCACTGTTGGTTACTGACAATTAGTGTTGATTTTGGGCGATGCTCTGTAGATACTGGTGGGTTATCACAAAAACATTTAAACGCAAATATTATTACGTACTTCCTTGTAAGGCCGAAATCAGTATAACTTCAAGAAATTGCAAAAAATAGTCCATTAAAATAATAAAAAAAACAAAGCAGAAGTATTCGTAGTTAGAAATCCTCGCTCTATAAAAATTATTTTGGGTGATCGAAATCAGTGGTAAAAAACTGCCTTCTACCGATGACAGTATCTATCAAGTCGGCCATTGTTTTCTTCTTGTAATATTTCAAACATTTTTTTTCTAAAATAAGCTCTAGCACACCTTCTTACTAGTACATCTTAGCGTATTCATCGTTTACTAAGGCAAAAACGGATAAAGTACATTCGATAAAGTGTATTCGATTGTTCTTCAAGTTTTTCTCTTCTTTTTTAGGGGGTTGGGGGGAATGAAATCTTCTACGAATAGTATTAAATTAAATTCCAGTTTTACGTCATCTTTTTTTACGTGTTAGTTGAAAGTACAGAATAATTACAAAGAGCCCTTCCTTCTGCATGTGAAGAATGGGTTTTCTTAATAATACAGTAATAATTCTAGGATAGTAACATATATGTTTAAGAAAAATAAAACAAAAAACCCATAACGTCTTTGAAGTCTCAGAAATCGGTCCGAACAATAAAATTAAATAAAATACTCCACAGAAATTAAAAGTGGTTAGAAATAAATATATAAAAAATAAGTGTTTCCGTAGCCAATAAAATTTAATTTGACACCTACTTATATAATATTTTGGTGTTTTAACTTATTTGTAAACGTTTATTCAGTTCTAAACAGACAGTGTCTATATTATAAATCACAGCTTTGAAGCCCAGGTAATCGGTAAAAAAATATAAAATTAAATCAAATCGTCAAGTAAATAGATATTGCTCCCCCTCTCAAAAAATGTAGCATCATTAAAATTTCGATAATCGCTCAAAAAAAATAAATATTGGTATTCGTACAAGATTTTTGAAGGGTCTTTTTTGGGGGGGAGGTAATGGCGTGTCGGTATTTTGTACATAGTTACATTCCCAAACTAATGCTGTGTTAACGTTTAGAGATTGTTCTTGTCGTGCAAGGAAAGAGCAATATATGTTTATGTACATTAGTTTCCGTCTGTCCAAGGAAAAAGTTAGCAATGCGTGGTAAAATGCCAATAATTCTCAAGCGTTGTGTTAGAGTTCACCGTTGTAAATTTTTAGGTATTTAACCTTTTTAGCAAAATTCATCATGTTTAGAACTTGAATTAATTTAATATGTTTGTGTGATTATCGAGTGGAAAATATTTTTTTTTTACTAATGCACGTCTGTTAACATGTTGCATTGTAAAAATATGTTTCCAGTATTTATGTAGCATTAGGATAATTTGAAGATTACGAGTATGTAATTTTCTGTTTCTGAGTGATTATGATTGTATTTTAAGCACTATTGCCTCTTGTAGAAAAGTGTTTTATTTTTATGTTAGACTGTTTTCTCAGAATTCATCATGCTACTATTTAACCGCAACAATCTTTATAAAAAGAAGGAAAGAGGATGTTTAACGACCTAACCAAGCGTAGTATAAACACCCGCAACATTCACATGTTAACAACGGTTTCCGGAATAAACTTAGCATGGAGAGGTCTGGAGTGTTTATTTTGAAAGCCATTCCTAACATGGGAAGGTTAGGGGTGTTTGTACTACGCTGGGTTAGGTTGTTAAAAATATCATTTATGCCAGGCCGTTTAAACGTAATAGACAAAAAGGTCGATTTTAATTTTTCCAGGAGTTAAACGGCGCTTAGTTACGTCGTAAAAATATACCAAAAGTACTTTCCTTAGACAAACAAAACAAAAAATACATTTGTTCACAAATTCAAAGACTAATTCAAACAAGCAAAAATTTATAACAAAAAAAACTGAAAAAAGCAGTTGCCAATAAAAACAATGTAAAGAAAACAATAAAATGTATTAATTCGTTATGAAACGTAGTTTTATTTTCTTCCTGTTTTCTTTGTTTTTTATTGACTTCCTTTCGCTAGGTATGATTCGGTAACTTTCGTCGTTCACTTGGCGATGTCGAGAAAGACTCGTGGAAAACGGGATTTAAACCGCAGAAGTAACAATATTTTCCTAGCGACACCATATTGTAATATTTTGTAGGGTTCGTTTATAATGAGCTAATTCCGGAATAAGAGAACAAGCGGCCAAGCAATCAGATGCAGCGGACTTTCCCGAGCTAGACCCTATTTGTTTTTTAATCTACTACGGGAAAATAACGTGAATATGATCCAATTACGGACGGTATAAGCGTGGAACCTGTAGAACGTGTAAAAGTCCTCCAGGTGTCGACTGATTACCGTGATAGGATAGAGCAAATAGCATATATTCTTACTATTGTGTTAAAATTAGATAATTATCTTTTACAATCTCAAAAGTTTATCTATTGTTTCCCGTGTATATTGCTGTTTGTTGCATCTTTTGATATTTCTGTTTGCAATCAAATTATGGACTCCCGTTTGAGATAAATTCTATCGGTTGATATGCTCTGATATCATAATGACAGAAACTTCTACTTGAATATAAAAGGCACTTTGTCTGTGTGTCTGTGTGAGTGGGTGAATTCGATATAGACTCAGACACATCTGGGCCGAATATGCTGAAATGTCACACAACATATTTTATGTGGTTTTAGATGGGGTTTGTATCGGAATGCAGTCGACAGTCAATAAAAGAAAAATCTTATGCAAGAAGGAACAATCCGATTTTAACCAAAGTAAACACCCTCATACAGCGCAACAGTAAAAGTGCATTTGAGAAGTTGTATCACAGCACATGCAAAAGGTAACCGCGCATATAAAATCAGGCGTAAATTATTTGGAATCATGATACTTGACTTTAACCTTTAAAGAAAACTATTATGTAAAAATATTTTTATAAAGGCATCACTACAGGATTTCATGACATGTTTACAGCATAGAGAACAATAAGCAAAGGGTTATAACCAGCACGTTCCCTAGACTTGTCATCATGCGATTTTTATCTGATTGGACTTGTCTTTAAAACAAAAAGTTGATGCAAATAATCCTCACAATCTAGACTAACTAAAGGAGAAAATTACCAACGCCATTAGGAGAATCACAAGAGAAGATCTACAGGCGATATCTGCAAACGTAGTTAAACGGGCCCATAAATGCATAGATGTTAATAGGGAACACTTCCAGCATCTTTTATAACATTACATGTAATTTAAACAATGCTACAGGTAATTTTGACGATAACAGAATGTTTCTCCTCTATAGTAAATTTTTCTGGGCTACTTTTTTTTACTTTTTTACTTTTTTTACTTGTATATGCGGTGTTCTTTAATAATATTTTTAATATTGAGATGAGACATCGTACAGTTGTAACCTTCAAGGGGCAAGGTATTTAACGATTCGGAATGAAATGTGGATGAGTCAAGTTCGAATCTAGTTTGTTCCATAGAAACACTTTCATTAAACGCATACGTGATCTTGTGTCTAACCTTCCGGAGTGAAGGTGAATAAATACAGATGTATATTATCTTTTCACTTTTATATAAAGAACTTTCTCGGTCTGAACTGTAAACACCTACTTAATGACGTTTATGTGAATAAATGAAAATGAAATAAGCGATTGAGAATTCGAAAAGCATTTACCAATTTTATTTTTCATTCTTCGTCTAAAACGACAAAGGTTAACTTATTTGGATGCGTAAACTTTCACTCAATTTAATTTGTTCATCACAAGTATTTTATGACCCATTGTTTTATTATTTTGACATTTTAATAGCGCACCTAATAGAATTAATAAATGCGCCGACATTTTATTTGAAACAAAAATTTCTCATATACATTTAAACAAAAAAAAACGGACGTAAAAATACAAATAAATTCGTTAAAATGATTGATACTAATTTTCAAATAAAACAAAAATTAAAAAATGATTTAAAACATTGCAGTATATTTAAAAACATCATATTTAATAAAATAAAAATGTAACACATGTTTTACATCACACACAAATATGTCTATCGTACCATCATGCTATTTAAGTTCGACGCATTTTATTTTTGTATTTTCATTGTATTATTTAGTATTTTATTGTTCTTATTTACTCTTACAATTGTTCAGCGAGGTTAATTCATTTAATTTTGTCTTAAATGTAATTAACTGAATTGCATTAGACAGTCATGCAGCAAATGAAGCATTCTGCATTGTTCAATCTGATTTAATATCGACCTTTGGGCAAATTTCAGATTGAATAACAGTTAGGAATGTTTAATAATGAACACATATTATACTAGCAGAGACACGTTGTTTATTAGCGTTAAACAATGGATTCGACGTTCTTCAGGTGAATCTTCTCGAACTCGGGAATCTTTATGGAATTTTAAACAAAACCTGTTAATTCAAGCGAACGTAAAATTAAGAAGAAAAAGGCGAGCGTTTGCTTTGACAAAATCTCAGTTTTTTTATCTAAATGATTTTAGTATCTATTGCTGAGAATGTGAAAAATGTTCGTAACTGTTAAGGAAATTGGGCACCGTCGAAACATCCGATATTGGTAAATTACATTTTATTTGAAAGTGGAGGCTAGCTAAAGTTTAAGGAAATTTTCCAAATGTTAAGGAAATTACTTGGTACAAAATCATCACTTTTCAATAAACGGTGGCAGTGTGAACCTTACAACTTTTTCAAACATAGTAAAAAAAATATGTGATGAGATCTTGACATTGTGGTTACGTGCTCATATCTTTAAAGATCTCGCACTGTCACAAATATTAGTGTCAAATATATTCACTGAAATTATGAAGGCGTCCCTAACAAAATTGAAAATAAGCCGAATTTAATACTAGAACAAAGACGCTTACAATTTATAATCATACATCAAGATTTGAAATACATCGAACAATCGTAAATGTTCCACGTGGAAAAAACACGAAACAAGAAAATAACTTTAGTTAAATCTGATAGTCGAATAAACATGTTTCGTGCTTCGGTTGTGGTTAGATGCATTAATGCACAAATTGCTTTTATAAAATTAAGAAATGATTTGAATGCGATCGCGTATATTTGAAAGGTGATTATTTAAGAAGAAAAAATAAAACAAGAGAGTTTTTAGTAATCGCCAAATCCGAAGAAACTTTAAACCTTGTAAAGTTTTCTCGTGATAAGAAGTTTCGGTGTTTGTATTATTAATCTCCACATATTGAAGAAAATCGGTAAATCAACTCCATTGCAAAAACATAAGTCAGCTACAAATCAATGTCAAGATGAATGAATAATAACAGTTACACATCAAGGAAAACACAAAAACTAAAATTATTTGAGATAAATAGCTCAAACAATTTACTAGACAAAGATGGTTTGGAGAAATTTTAGCTCCGGGATTTACTTCTAACTTACTAGCTGGACACCCGATGATTCCCGGTTGTACGATACCCTTAAACATGATATTTTAATTTATGCAGATTGCGTATGTAATTTTATAGAACCAATACTTTCATGTTCAAGTTAACAGCTACAGCAAGAATTTAAGTACACCCTACTAAAGCTGGTCAATTTTTAAAATGCAATCTAGAAATGACGACACTTAAAATAACTATATGCAATAAAATACTGTTTTAAACTTGGTCAAAATGCCACAGAAACGTATTGAATAGTAATGACTGCTTTAGGACAATCTTGCATGAATCGAGTATTAGTTTTCGAGTGAGATAAGAGATTCAAGGAACGAAGGGAGTCTGTGGGGGATGATAAAAGGTGTGGAATGAGTAATGAAGTCAGGACACCAGAGTTTATTGGCTGAATAATGAATATAATGGATAAGAACCGCCGTATGCCTATAAAGACAATAAGTACACAGTTTGATGTCTGTGTGGGAACGGTACACAAAACTATTCACGAAGAACTGAAAATACGCAAGATTTGCGCGAAGTTGGTCTTAAGAGTGCTCAGAGAAGATCAGAAAGAAAGATGTTTACATAAGAAAGATGGACATCAAAACAATTCTATACCCTCTGTAGTCTTAACTTTGCCCATTGTGACTTTGATTATCCCTTAAGCCCAGGGAAAACCTTAAAAGACGCCGTTATGAGACAATTCAGGAGATGAAAAAGGTTATGACGAGTGCCATTGACACGACCACGCAAGTGGATTTTTAATGGAGCTTTTCAGAAGTTGTTGCAACAATATAACATGTGCATTGCAACCGGAGGAGATTACTTAGAAGGAGACAAGAGTTTACTGTGCGTGCTATGAATAGAAGTTCATATACGGAAAAAGTCTGGAAACTTATTAAAGACACTTCGTAAATCGAATCAGGATATTATTTTCAGCAACTTTATAAACAACGAAACAGAAACATTAATAAATGTTTTAAAACAGAACAGTTCATTTTTACACGTAATTTCGTAAATGCAAATCTCAAGAAACCAAAACAGAAATAGACTGATTATATACAAGTAAACTCTAACAAAATAATATATTGACTCATTAATGAGTATAAGTATCAAATTGGAAAGTGTTATGGAGTAACATGTTCGAATTAATAAACTTACCAAAAATTTATAAGTATTTTTACACCTTACACATTATTGGGTTTCGATTCGATGCAGTGATGGATTCCAGAATCATAACATGTGTATGCAGCAGAGTTTCGCTAACGGTGATTCTGTTGATTATATCATAGTGTTTGTGTTGATTAATACCGAACTACAAGACTAAAACTCACACACAAAACAACTGTCAAAGATATTTGCTGGTGGTGTGTAAGTGAACTCACACCGTTTGTATAATCAGTTTATTTACGGATTTATCAGACAAGTAATCTTGAGAACTTTTTAGAAGAGTATGTTTTCCGCTACGTGAAAGTAATTAATTTAGTACCAGTGATCTTAACTTATAAATGCAGAGCATATATATATATGTATATATATATATATACATATATATATATATATATATATAGTAGTTGGTGCAAAATAATGTCGTTTTTGACAAGAAGTTGAACGTCAAAAAATACATTATTTACACACACAAACACACAAGCACACACACACACGTACACACACACACACACATATATATATATATATATGTATGTATATATATATATATATATATATATATATACATATAGGAGCAAACAGTTAATAAAACATGTTAAAAAACACTTTGAAAAAGAGTTAAAAACATTTAATCTGAAAAGGAAACACTTGATAAGTGGATAGTCCTTAATCCGCGGAGTTTCGAAGAAATACTTTCCTTCTCATCAGAGTGTAGGAATTAGCAAAATGCGGGATTGGATTTTGCATACAAAAGTATTTGATGAAACTACAAGTAAGTCAAAGATCTTTCTTGATAACAAAAGTGAAGCATATATATATATATATATATATATATATATATATATACGTATATTCTACGTTTAAAGCCAAGTTACAGTCCAAAGGTGTTGTAAAATAAACAAACATTTATTTATTTAAAATTCTGATGATTCGACGTAACACATTTCTTCAGAATATTTTTCTGTGTTATGTTGCTATATTAACAAAAAAAAATCTTTCAGCAAAAATCCGTGTTTTTTCTTCAGCTGTGATATATACGGATTAAGGGAAATCCTCTGGAAATGAATACCATCCCTTTCCAGAGAGACGTTCATAAACGAAATCAGAATTATTATTATTATTATTATTATTATTATTATTATTATTATTATTATTATTATTATTTACCCATAGGGAGTAGTCACATAAGCCATCACACAAAGATTGTTAGTTGAAAACAACTTGTAATGTTCTCTGGAGTCTGACTGACATGACAACAAGTCTCAGCAGATTTCCAGTACTCTCCACCTCTTTCTATAACGTTTGCAAACAAATTTGCGTTATCGCAACAGCCGCTTACCATTGATTCCTTCTCTGGATTTTGGGTGGTAATAAGCCTCCCTAAGGTCCCAGTTCTCTTTGCACTCAATCAAAAGAGGTCTGATTAGTTCTTTTTCTCCTTGGTCTTTCCATCTTCCTTCACCCTCATTTATTTGATGTGGTGCCAGTTTATGGTGACACGCAAAAAGGGGATGCGGTATTTTATATTTATACAGTTAATTCCATGTTGTATTTCTTTGCTTTTTAAATCTGTAGTCGTTTTACTGTCTCTAATTTGTGTTTGTAGTTCGTCTGTGTTAGTCTCAACATTCAAGAATGTTTCTTTATGTTTCCGCAGTTTTCATTATTGTTATCCGTTATATCTTTTAAGCGATGCCTCTAATCTTATTTCTCACATTTTGTTTTCAAAGGTTTTTGGTATCGTTCCTAGCGCTCCAACTGTTTGTGGTGTTATTCTATTTTTCTTCATTTTCCAGGTACCTTTAAGTTTTTTGTCAGGTTCCGTGTTGTCTCTGCTTCTCCGTGTCCTTCATCTTCACTCTGTTATCTGCTGGAACTGCAAAATCTACAATCTGGCGTGACTTTTCCGTCTTGTTAACTAGTATGGCATATGGTATTCTTGCTTGGATGGGTTTATGCGTTGGTATATCTATGCCCCATAGGATCTTGTGGTATTTATTTTCAAGTACTCCTACCGGTTTGTATTTGTACCATTTTGTTACATGGAAGGGCTGTCCCTTTCTCATGTAAGTAAGAAGAGATACTAGATCAATAAAATGTTATTAGGTAAGGCTAGAATCGAACACTGTAGGCAAGTGTAAAACATAATGGAAAATGGAATGTTAGAAATCAAGTCCATTGTTAATTCTATGAGAAATAGTTAAAGATTGTTTATGTCGGAAAAGAGTCGATTGTCCATTCTTTTAGAAATCTGGATAATAAATGTGTCAGTTAAAAAAAGGGGCAATGCGAGTTAAAATATATTGTTTAAAAATAGGGTAGAATTAGAATTGAGGATTCTTTGTTTGTCAAAAGTGTGTTGGACGGACATGTGTAGTAAACGTGATATAGTCACGTTGGTAAACACACTTCTGACGTCATAAACAAAGGAGATTTCTTGAGGGTCCGAAGTTAGTCAGTTGATGAGGATCAGATGATCAGAGCAGATCACACATGGTGATAGTCAGTTGGAGAGGAGTGTCCCTTAGAGAAAAAGGGAGACGATTAAACCACGTAGTCGACAAGGCTGGAATTCCTGACATCACCGATCGGTCGATTTGATAAAAAAGGAACTACTTATGTTGTTAACTGTGGTCTCGTGTCGTCATTCCTCACAACCAAAAAGGTAAATGTGTTTTAACATCGTCTTGTAAGAACTTTTGTGTATCTCCTTCCAAGTAATGTGCCTCCCCATCATAATAATGAATCTCCCCCCCCGAATATGTGTTATAAGAACTGTTACATATGAAGGGCCATCAATATGTGTTAACAAGAATCATCCCTGTCAGATATAAATATCTCCCTCATTATCATCGTCATCTGTTCTGAGTCCCCATAAATGTGTCCCCAATATGTACCCATATGCAACAACTTATCTAAGTGTTCAAGATGCAATTTATTGTTCGTCTCTTTGTCCACAAAATCTTCATTTGCTGTTGTCTTATTTCTTGTCGGCAAAAATTGAAAACGTAATGTTCGAAAACGTGTATCGATGCAAAAGTGTAACAAATAAGGTTACTTAAAGTGATGAAAATTAATGCTAAGCTCATCACGTAACATAAAGTACAAGCAATAAACAGATTTTCAAAAAGAGTCGCCAACCTAATAGGTCACGAACTCTCAATTAGGCTTAAAACTTTGTTTCATGCGCGAAATGCTGCATCACTCTGGCATTTTATAAGTAATGGTAGGTTCTTCGATGAATTACAACCTTTGTACTCCTGTACGTAAATACTTCCAACAAACCCGACAAGCAGCAAACTCCCAACCCTACACAGCAGAGATCCCTAGATAGCAGAAATACTTTTACTCTAAAAGTTTCTTATCTAGGACTGCTACGTTTTGGAATTCCCTTCCTGGCTGTACTGGAATGAAGAACTTCAAGTGGAATGGAAACAGACATCTTGCTGCGTAACTTTTTACATAGTATCCCTGCAAATTATTTGAAGCTTCTTCTTTTAAATGGTAAAAACGTAAGGATGATAATATTAAATTAAATTACAGGTTAAAACTGCGGCGTACGTTGGAGGATATTATTAGTATATCCGTAAACTTGGCCCAACAATATTTCTATCCGGTAAATTTTTAGTACTTAGAAGATAGGTCTAAAGATTCTAGCACAAAATTGAAACAGGCAGTGTGCATCATTATACGTTATTCGTTAACTTTAGTAAAAGTTTTGTTTAAGAGATAAATTTTTGTTGTTGTGTTTATATCATGAAGGGCACATTTTTACTGGTTATTATTCCCAAATAGTTTTCCGATGAGTAGTGTTCCTTGCTTACAAAAGTTATTTTTTTACTGCAAACAGTGTGATTTTTATAACCTGATAAATAAGATTGAAATCAGTAATAACATCAATGCTAATAATTGTTACGAATCTCTCAGAGGTAATAAATTCATTTCTTAACACAACGATGATAAATCTGAAATATTTAAAATGTAAAGAGAGTGACTAAGTTCCATAAACATTTATTTGCAATGTACATGAAATAAAATTGTGAATAAAAGTAATGAAAATCAATATATAATGTGATCAGCAGTAAACAATGTTTTTAAGGACTCTAATTTTATCAGCAATGAACAAACTGATTGCTTTGATAATGAGATTCACAGGTCAAAAACATGAAAAACGTGTGAGATTCAACTGATGAATATTTAATAGCTTTTTAAAAGACGAGTTCTGTTGTATTACCCATCAATATTAAATGAGTTTATTTGATCCTTCTTACGATTTCCATTGTTTGGCTCTCTTTTGTTTTTCTTTATTTAATTCCGTTTCTGTTTTCGTTTGTGTTTTTTCATTCGAAGTAGTTGAGTTTTTTTTGCATGATTATATGATAATATTTATTTATTCTTGTGTTTATAATTTCTTCGTAATCTTCCAAAAGGTCACTTTATTTAGCTTCGTTTTATTGTATTTCCGTTTTACCTATTTCGGACATTTCTTTACTTCCTTTTTTCTTTCAATATTTAGGTATCCGTGCGTTCTCATGTCACATGACTTATTGATACTTATGTTATTCTTATGCGACATAAGCAAAACAAAATCATATTTTGTATTACAAATCTTTCTTCTATCGTGTCCTGAAAACAATTATTCGTCTTCGTTATTAATCTGTAGTCGTATTTCTTTCTCTATCATCATTTCTTATTTCAGATTTTCCCATGTTTCATACATTATCTGTTCCCATAAATTCTCACTGTCTCAAAGAATTCCGGCGATCTTAATAGACATTTGATAAAAAAAAAACTATTGTCACTGATTCAATGCTTTTACATCTGTTTAAACCACATTTATGATTGTTCATGCGTTTTTTAATGTTATCTTTATATCAATCTTTAATATCATTCTATATCTTTTACTTCTGTCTGGTTTTATTGATATATTCTTTATATTTCGAAGTAGGTTTCTGATTTCTTTACTGCATATGCAGTTTTATCTTTCATTTATTTAATCGATGTATTTTTTTTGTTATCTATTTTATCTATTGATAAAACTAAATATATGTGTGTATTTCAGTATATAAACCCACCCTCATATTCAATCTGTCGTTAAGTTACGATTAGATTATTATATTTCCAACAGAAAGTCATCTGCCAATATAAGAGTTTTCTTTTTATGTTTATTTTTGTTTTTACAAGGTGGTCACCACCTATCAAGGCCCGGAAGCCACTCGGGGATAAATGTTATTGCGTGTACAGTACGTTAATGTTGAGATTTGATAAATTGTCTATTAAGGGGTCGGTTCATCAGTAATTTGTTTATGTTGGACTTGAAGATAACCAAGTTGTGGTCAGGTGGGAAACATGCAGACGGAACAGAGTTCCACAGGTGTGAATTTCTAAGAAAGAAGCTTTGTTCATGGAATCTACGTTTTGGTTTTGGCACAGATAAAGAGTGGGGAAAATTTTTTGACAGTGGTTTCAGCTAGACGGGTGTTTTTCCTGAAAGATCGGCGAGAAGGGACGAGGGATTGGAGCTCAGACGAGCACCTGCCATGCAAGTAACGATAAAACAAACACAGACTCGCAACGTCTCTTCTGTGGGAGAGAGGTTGCAGGGAA
This sequence comes from Euprymna scolopes, assembly GCF_053919585.1. Taxonomy (NCBI): domain Eukaryota; kingdom Metazoa; phylum Mollusca; class Cephalopoda; order Sepiida; family Sepiolidae; genus Euprymna; species Euprymna scolopes. The sequence goes on from NC_136495.1 coordinate 1,961,659, forward strand.
GAGAAAAGGGCATCCCCCACTAAGCAACGAAGCCTATTTTATACTCTGTCAAGGCAGTATAGGCTGTTTTTAGCAGCTCCTGCTCAGATGTGGCAACAGTACTCCATCCTTGGACGTACTTGGCTTTTATATAAGTAGAGAATTGCATCAGCAGTGAGATATGTTCTGGAACGGTAGAAGGATCCTACCATTTTTCCAACGACCTTGGCAATACACGTGATGTACGTGTTCCATTTCAGATCAGGAGTAAAGGTCAAGCCCAGAAGCTTATCAAAGCATGGCGCTTCCTCTAGTCGAGAGCCAGCCATTTCAATTGATGCCAGATGGGGATCAGAGCGTTGATGGTGTAAAGATAGGAGCCTGGTTTTAGATGCATTAAAAATAACCAGCCACCTCTTCCCCTACGATACCACGAGCTCGAGATCAGAGGAGAGAATCAGAGAGAACTTTGTCATTTACAGCCTTTAAGTATGTGTTGTGGGAGATCACTGATGTACATCAGGAAGAGAGTTGTGCTCAGAATTAACCCCTGAGCGACTTCAGCATTAATACTGTGGGCCTCTGATTTCTGCCCATCAACCACTACTCTTATGAGCCTATCAGAGAGAAATTATTTAATGATCGACAAAACATTTCCAGTTATACCGTAGCTGACAATCTTGTGAAGTAGGCTCTTATGGCATACTTTATCGAAGGCTTTTGTAGTGTCAATAGCAATCACCATAGAGAGGAAGTCTTTGTCAACAGATTCACTAATGCTATGAGATATAACCGTTAGCACATCTACTATAGATCTAGCAAAACGGAAACCATATTGTATGTCACTAAGAAGGTTATTTCTGCTGAGGTGGTTGACTACTTCTCTATTTAATATGGATTCCAGCAACTTATTCATGACACACATGAGTCTTATTGATCTGTACTGAGACGGAGGGGACTTATCACCTGAATTCTGAAATACAGAGAATACTGCTGAGGTATTCCAGGGTTTTGGGAAGCACTTCTCTTTAAGGCAACGCTTAAACAGTTTGGTAAGTATGGGGCAAGTTATGGTTGAAGCTTTTTAAGCACTATAATTGGAATGCCGTTAGGGCCAGTTGTTTTACTGGAATCAAGGTTCTTGATTAGCTTAGCGACCTCACGCACAAATATTTGTATGTTACATAGCATGTTGTCTGTTATAGGAGGAAATACGGGGAGTTGATGGCCTTCGTCGTGTAGGGTAGAATTAGCTGCAAAATTCCTGGCAAATAGTCTGGCCTTGTCTGATGCTGACGAGATGACCTCAGGTCATTGTTATCGTTGGGATAGAACGCACGCTTCTGTTCAGGATCCTGATTACTATTTGCCAAAACTGGTGGGAACCATGCCGATGGTCAGAGACTTTGGATTTAACGGACTGAGCATATATCTCTCTTGCATTTTTATTAGTCTTTTACAGTGGTTGCTGGCAGTCCTGAAAGCAGCTCTAGTCACAGTGCATCTATTACGTTGGTAATTGTGAAAAGTTATTTCTGTGTGCGATGGTAGCAGCACATTCAGGGGAGAACCATGGCTGGCTGTCAGGTTTTTGTTGGAACTTTTTGGATGGTATGAATCGGTCCATGCCTACAATTAACCATTCGGTCAGGTCTAATACTATTGAGGACACATCCTTTTTAAATATGGAATGTAGGGGTAGATCAAATATAAATGTACGGAAGCTATCCCAGTCAGCTTTAGAGTATCGATATAGAGTACGGTGGAGAGGTACGTCTGAAGACTTATTGCATTTCATTATCTTAACTGATACAACCGAGTGGTCGAAAGATCCCAGAGGGGACAGAACGGAACATGAACATAGATCAGGGGAAGTTGTGAGAAAAAGGTCTAGAAATCTAGTGTACTGACCGGGAGTATCGGACACACGGGCGGGTTCGTGAACAATCTGGGTAAGGTCATAGGCAATGGCGAAATAATGACAGAACCTCCCCTAATCATCTGTCTTGTTCGAGTGGGTTAGCCATTCCCCATTGTGGACATTGAAGTCACCACAAATGTGGATGTTAGCCGAAGGATGAGCAGACAGGATGTGGTCAATTTTCTCAGATATGCTCTGGAAGATAGTAACTCCGCTGCTGTGGGGTCGATAGAGGGCAAATATAAATGCAGTGATGTAAGCAAGTGCAACCCGGAATCACATATAAGGTAAATTAGGGTCTGCACTGGAGATACACCTACCACGTGGCGATCTTGGGTGTCAGATTTAGATGTTAAGTTAGAGTATCCTTCAATTATGAATTCGTCTAGGGAAGTGTTCGGCCCTATTCCAGTTTCACTTAGAAAGAATATGTACAGTTTCGTCTCCTGTAATTGGGTTTCAACCTCTGAAAGGTTGGAACGTAGACGCTTGATGTTGGAGAAAGAGACATGGTAGTAGGGGTGTACGTTGGAGGATGGGGTTCTAGGTTTATTCGTGATTTTTTCTGGAGATATTTTATGTTGAGTTTATGGGATTTGTGGAACAAGTCGACAGACTTGGTTAGAGCAGGACATAGAGGGAAGCAAGAGAGAAAAAAAGACAGGAATTTCTTTTTGTAGCACATGATAAAGTAAAGCCGTAACAATTACTCACTAGTATGGCACCGAGAGACCCCACCAGAAACTACTGCATGGTCCAGAATCCATTCACCAGATGGCAATACAGCAGCCCCAGTACTTTGCACCTGCTGATTGGACAGCCTCCTTAGTGGTTAATCCAATTTTCTGCTAATCAGGCGGATAACGTCAGCCCAGACAAAATGTTTACCTCCAGCACCCTTACTAGTTACATAGCCACAAGGATAGACATAGAAACAGAAGATTTTCGACATCTCATGCTACTGTTCACGAAGTACTACCGCCCTGGAAAGCAGCTTCTTCTTCACCCTTTGTCAGAAAAATCAGTCATTCGAAATGAGGACTGAGGGGCAAATAAGGAGAAGCGATAGTACAGATAGCTGCCGATAACGCATCCACAATGCGTTGTCTATTCTCCATTAAAAAAAGGCGGGTAAAAGGACTTATTTATATTTATTTAGTAGAAGTCCGAGTTTCTAATTCAAAATTAAAGATATTTGAAGATAAATTCCCCTCCAATGTTTTGGAATGAAATGAAAATAAAATACATTACCGTAATTTTTGTTTAAGGTATTAAACTTTTTCTTATCCAGGAGAGACCTCCAAAGAATTATAACAAGGACATTTAGCACCAAAATAAATTTTAAAAATACCGCTGCAGAGTTTTTACGTGTTGACATATTCATTAAACATTTCTTATTCAAAAGACACCTCTAGCGCGGTTGAAGGCTTTTCGTTGATTGACTTGCTTTCGAGTTTGTCCTTATTGCAGACTGGGTGGGAAGAGTCGCGATGGGGGGGGGGGATTTCGTTTATATTTATACAGAAAAAGTTAAGTAGTAAATCCTAAAACATTTTTTCTTTCTTCTTCTCGGGGGTGGGGGCGGGTATTCTAGAATAGTTTTGCATTTAACGGCTGACTGAAATAAATAAATAAGATAAAATTAAGTCAAAATAGAGATATTAAAACATTTTAGCACCAAAATAATTTTTTTAAATACCGCTCCGAATTTTTTACGTGTTGACATATTCATTAAACATTTCTTATCCAAAAGACACCTCTAGTGCGGTTAAAGGCTTTTCGTCCGTTAGATAGTTTAAAGATTGAGTGAACATGACGCTTAGAGCATTAATCTGTCTTGATAGGCAAGAAAGTTCACAATTATGCCTGAGTTTGATCTTTACTTTAGCCCTTCTTGGAAAATAAGAGACAAAGTAACTTTCCTCCACTCTATAGTAATTTCCACAAAAGTCGTTCAATAGAATTTCAGTTTATGATTCCTTATTTTAAATCATTAATATAAAGAAGCATACGTCCCACAACTGAAAAATACTTTTCTATTTTTGTCCGTATGCCTGACATTAACCGTATTCGCACCCCCCCTTTAAGATGTCAGCAGTATCTATTAATCTTGCACATGTCTGAGTCTAAGTTTTCCTATTGTGTTCTTTTGTATGGTTTGTGTGTTTCATAATTTCTGGGATACGTTTTGTTTGTTCGGCTCAGTCATCGGTAAATTCAGTGGTCTATTTGTACAATGATTTCTATATTTATATTATTTATATTGTGTCTGTGTTGTATATGTAAACGTTAATTGGTGTTGTTTTTTATCCGATTTTTTTTTTACGTTTTGCACGTATTTCAATTATTTCCTGTGCGGTGGACCACCACCGTTTAATAATATATCTGGTTTATGACGGTCCCGTATGTTCGTCATTAAATCAGATTATATTTTAGCTTCAGTTGTCTTTATGATGACTGTACAGGGTTAAACTATAAAATTGTCGTCTTAGAAAAGACGACATTTCCATTTTCCTTTGATGAAAACTGGTTTTTATTTTGTCGCAGACCATCTACTAGTTAGCCAGTTGTTTACAAATCCCAATTTTCACCGAGTGAGATCGGATATGCGCGACTGTACAACTCGTGCTCTCTACCGATCCAAGTTATGACAGCAAAATCATAGTTAGCACCCTCAAAATGCATTGCTGGATTGCAACGAATAACACGGACTTGCCCTGTGTGATAAAAACAAACGCCTCCGGCCAATGTTATGGTCTTTGGTCTGTTGAAATCAGATGGCCGCTGGCCGACCCTGGCTGTAGCAACATGATTCGGCGCGGGCCCACAAGCCCAAAGAGGCCTAGGCTTGGCTTCAGAAGGGGTGCTACAACTTTGTATCATACTATCGCTGGCCGCCTCCTCTCTCGACCAGAACCCGCTGGACTAGTTCGTTTGGTCGTACGCCGAAAACATCACCAACATGGCTTACCACAACAAAGCCAGTTTGATCGCCGCCATCCGCCGATTATTCGCCGAGCTCCCGCCGACACTTGTGAAAAATGCATGCACCTAGCTCCGGATCTGTATCGAGTTGGTGATTAACGCTGAATACGTCTACATTAAATAAATGCTCTACTACATAATCAAGTTTATTGAATTGATTTTTTCTATAAAAGTTTCAAATGAAGTTGTAGTGTTGTTTTCTTTAGAGTGATAAATTTATTATTCTTTTTCGGTCATTTACTAATTTGAATTGTATCTGGTTTATTGATTTTATCACGTTCTTATATTACTTGTTATTAGTTTGTGGTACCTTAAATAAGAAGTGTTGATATATTTTCAGAAGGCGGATAGGGGCCGACTATTTGTCATGCTATTGCTTTTAGGGAGCATACGTCAGCACCCATTAAGTTAACTAGTATGAATGCAATGAGAATTAGATTGAGTGCATGATAATCCAGATCGGAAAACATCATCTTTCTCAGTGTTTAATGAAATATGGTTGATAAAGTGGACGCTAAGATCAAACGCCCTAGACGAAACACTTAAACTATATATGTTAGATTGTCAGGTATTCTTTATTTTTATTCAATTTTCACCCCAAACGAGGCACAGTGCCACTTTAAAGTAGGAGGCTACTATCGGGGATATAAGTTGCAGGGATATTATAAAGGGAGATGATCAGCAAGATATCTGTTCACATTACACTTGAACTTCTGCATGTCAGTACAGTTGGGAAATATATATATATATATATATATACTTGTGATGTGATTATTGACGTGTACATATATAGTTGATCATCAAGATATGAATGTACCTATAAATCGTCTAGTGATTGTTTAAACGGGACATATAACAAGTTTACATCGATCAATGGGAAAACATATCTTGATTTGACAGCTCCTCTGAAAAGCGACAAACGAAGATTCGTACGACACGAAGCCTTGATAGGATATACAACAGATTTTATTTCGGATGCTTTCCCCATTGGAAAGCTGTAACGCTGGTCCTAGCTTTTACTAATAACATTTTCCTCTATTGGAACCATTACTGTCCACCACGGCCTTTCTTTCCCTGACCAGCAACCGCGACGGCTAACTCTCTGACTCCCATCTCTTGACTGATCGTGTCTTTCAAGCTCTCTCGTGACGCCATTAACGCCACGTGATCAAATACATAATTCGACTGATCTGCCTTCCTCACATATGTTGTTGACGTTCTAACATATTTTTACATTTTTAAAACATATTTGTTTTTGTTAGTCTAAAATACCTTCTTTTAATTTACTTTTACTTTAACTTAAATACCCAACACATCATTTAATTTTATTTGGATTGAATTGCATTTTTCTCTTTAAAACAAATCTAACTCAATTTACACGATAATAATAATAATAATCTCCAGGCACAGGCAATCCGTCAATACCCGGCTGTGCTAATGAGAAACATATGAAGATACGGCGAATGACGTCTTCGAGCGCAAGAAAGCTACGATTTACAGGTTGGTTCTCTCTGAAAAGCCATGCGAATGAAACAAATGGTGTGGAAAACTGATAATGTCAGCAAAAGTTTACAATTTCGTTGTACGTCTCTTTCACTCACTTCAGCTAAGATAGCAAGTTAAGTTTATTAAATAAATATGTATCACGATAACTTTATTCTCTCTTTTAAATAAATTCTCTGCAATACAACATTTAAAGCAAACTCAGCAGACATCTCCTTGTGTCTTTTATGGATTAAAAGTTGTTTTTTTCTTTTAGCTAGACTCGCTATCTATCTGGTCGGGTTCCATTCCCGGACCAATATGACTCTCTCTCCCTCTCTCTCTCTCTCTCTCTCTCTCTCTCTTTCTTTCTCTTTTTCTCTATCCAGATTTCCCTGTCTTCCATCAGCTGCTTAGTCTTTATGATAACAGTGTACGTCATATGCAATTTGCTGGATGTATGTGAATCTAGGTTGTCCTATGGTCGTGCGCATGTGCCGTAGAGTTCACAACAATACATTTCATATTAGCTCTTATTTGCTCCTGTAGCAGTGACCGGCAAATCGTGGACGTCGCTCCTCAAAAGTAGTAGGTAAGGCAGGTAAGTTGCCATAAAGTTGCTGCTTCGTGAGATGATTTTTTTCAAGATATATTTAACACAGCAAAAAAATCTAGATTCGCACATTGTTTTTTGGAGGGGATATAAGGTCTGCATATATGCAAGGTAGGTTGCCATAATGTTGCTGTTTCGTGAGATGATCTTTCCAAGATATGTTTAACACTTTCAAAAATCTAAACTCGGAGACTGTAACGTTGTGGAGATAAAAGGTCTATACATTTAACATCAGGAATCATTTAGACAGCTTTTATTTCACTATGTTTCCTTGGAAGATTGCACGCCAGTCTTAATCTCTGCTTTATTCTCGTACAAGGCCATTACAGGCCCTGTATCCAACACTCTGTTCTACCTCTTATCGGTCTCTGTCTTTTTTAACGCCTAATTCTCTTGTATGCATGTAACTATCCAGCATGTGACCTTCAATCACATTTTCTGGCCAAATTTATTGCTTAGTATTTTAACACTCTAATCCTAATGCCGTATCCTTTCTTTGATTGTTTCTAAATATTTTACTAAGCATTTCTTCTTTTTTCTCACCTTCACTCCAAACAAGGCATATTGCCACTTGAATGTAAGGGGCTACTAATTGGGCTCATGCCTAAGAAAGATAAAGATGTTTGTTTTCGTTGCATTTTAACTTTTGCATATCAGTACAGTTTAAGAAGCATGCAGCAAGAAGAGAATATCGAAATCTAGCTGTTCGAGGGAAGAAGCTATTAGAGTAAAAAGCTTTCTGGCATTAGCGACCTCAACAGTGAAAGGGTGTGATTTTATTGCTAAGCGGATAATCGGTTATATTTACGTTGAGCGGACCCAAGTGCAATGAGTTCATCAGAGCACATTCCATTAAAATAGTTGTTAAAAAAGCACAGGGTTGCAACATTGCGGAGAGGGAACAGGGATCGGAGTTTAGTTGACAGAAAAGGATCCATTAGATTGATGACTGTTTGGACCCTATCCTGGAGGGAGATATTAGTGTTGGATGCAGCGCCCAAGATATTGCAAAAGCACTCCATCTACATTCAGATGGTGGCTTTGTTGTGGTAAAGTATGATCTCAGGTGTGAGTAGTTTTCTAGCACGATAAGGGGAACCCATCTCCTTTGCAGCAACCTTCGCAAAATCCTCAATGTATTTATTCTAGTTCATATTGCCGTGAATATTAAGCCGAAGAGTTAGAAGGCAGAATTCTCAGGTAGAGTGTTTTTGTCATGAATATCTGTAGTTGGAGAAGTTTCTTGTAATTGATAAAGGAAAGAAGCTTAGTCTTAGTAGCATTAAATGTAACCATCCATTTACGGCTCTATTCCACTACGGACTTTAGGTCATTTTCTAAGGATTAAGCCATTGTCTTAGATTTGTGTACATCCGTTCTTTTCGTTGTACATGAGCGTTGTATCCTCAGCAAATATACTGATCTCGCACACATAATTATCAAAGAGGCCGTTAATGAATATCAGGACTGATAGGGCTCCAAAGATCGAAGTTATGTTGATTGTACATCCATCATTGGTTGGATATACATTCATCATTGATTGGATGTACATCTATCAATGACAACCTGGATGGTCTTATTATCTAAGAAAGATTTAATTATATTCACACTTTTCTTTTACACCCAATTGTATTCTATTACGTAATACTCGTTTCTATTGAAACACAGAACTAAATTAACTATATCGTACGTTGGCGGGTATATATATATATATATATATATATATGAGTTTTTTCGCGTCGTTTAATGTTCCATAATGTTGTTTGTAAATGTGTGTGTAAGTTTACATATATGAATTGCACATAGAGATACAGTTTCAACAGGATATATAACATTTTATAAACAAACGGTTCCTTACACAAAGGGCCGCTCATCTTGCCAAACAGAAAACATCATCCTCATTCATCCGGGACGTAGTTGACGAATCTGAAACAGCTGCAAAGAAGATTTCTTCCAAAAAAACTATCGGAAGTCTATGGCTATATTTTTAGACAGTTTTTTTATTACCAATGTTGTTATATAGGGGTTTCATTTGTAAAGAGAGAGTCTTAGGAGTCTTATTAGAGAGATGCTTAGAAAGAGTCTTATTACAGTGAGGGATGTTGTAAGACTCAGAGAGAGAGAGAGAAGTTGTATAAGTTGTTGTACGAGAGACTTAGAGAGATTGTTCCTGTTATAAGATTCTTATATTAAAAATGTTCATTCCTTAATTGTGTTTATGAAAGAAGAAGAAAGCTCTTGGAGTGAAGGGATAGTGTTCAGACAGTTCGGACATTGTGTAGACATGATGATGTTGATTCTCATTGTAGATATGAGAAGTCGTGTATGTAAAGACATATAACACAAATATATAATACAATTCCACTTTACCTTTTTGTAAGAATCATAAGACAAGACGAGCTTTACAAAAAACACTTGATGGTTTATTTCTCACACGGCCGTGTTTCCAGCACCAAGAATTCAAAGTCTCACATTTTTGTTTCAACGTGACGTCTCGCTCCTAGACGCCTGACTGTCTCTCTCCGAGTTTCTTCACTCACTGACTCTAACTCTAAAGTTTTTTCTCTATTGCTAGAACTTTCTATTTTCCGTGACGTAATACACATGTTAAAACATGTGCCTTCTTTCACGTGCTCTGGACATACGTGTCCAAAACTTTTCCTATTTCTCAGTAACCTATTTATCCAATATGTTAAAAACATTATCTTATAAGCTGCATTCTTTCAATTTAAGATTTCATAACAAACTTGAGAGTTCACATTCTTTCCTTGAAATATTTATCTATATTCTAAACAAATGTTTGTTTTACATTTTTAAATTCTCACACGTAATCTATTTCTAAACTAAATTACGAGGTTCGAATTTGTCTGTTGCTATTTCATTTTAAACTAAATTCTCCATTTTTATACTTACATGAAAAGGGGACAGCCCTTATCATGTAACAATGCTTTCCCGTTGGAAGATTGTACCGATGCTTTTCCTCTGCGTACAAGGCATGAGTCTCTCTTTAATGCTTCAACTATATCCATCTGTAGCTCCGTCTGTTTAGCTATCTCTCCGTGTAACTGACTACTGCCTAATTACCTACTAATCGCTTACTATGACGTAATTCACTTTACATTTTTAACATATAACTTTGAATCACGTTTTCGATCTGTAATTTTGAAAACTATTTTGTTCGGGAATTTTAACATTCAATTCTTAACCTCGAATTCCTGTTCTCTCGTGCTATTGTTCTACTCCCCATTCCAAATTCCAAAACCATATAACATTATTATCTTTGTTCATATCGACAAACAATGATGTATTTTATCTAACATTTAAACTTTTCATAATAATAAGCAATTTCCCAAATCGACTATCAGAAAGGTAACGCTGTACAACCGCAGCTTTAATCCAACATTTCATTAACTCGTCGCCCTTTTTCCTTCTCCTCTTTTTGCTACAAGCATTTTCATTTATGGATATTCCTTCTCTTATTTTCATGCTTCTGTTTTGATTCAAGTTATTTAAACTTCATTTAAATTAAGTTCGAGATGCATATTTGTACATCAGAATACAACGCGTGTAAAGAACATTAATAATTACAATCAAGGAAAGACTCAAATAATCTGAACACCATATTATGAATTAATTAGATGTTTATCTATATGATGAAAAGCTCCTAATTAAATAATAGCTAATTAAAAATATAATTAATTCGTAATATGTGAAAGCCAATATGTTTTGTAGCTTTAATTAAAATGAAAACTAATCCAAAGTGTATATATTCCTTTACTGCAAATTCTCACATTATATATATAATTATATATATATAATTATATATATATATAATTATATATATATATCTTTATTTATATATATACACTTGTGCCCGATATTATTCATACCCCTCGGATCTTTCAGATTTCTATAAGAATATTGCTCAAACCAGAAGGTAGACAATATTAAAGGGATTTCAAACAATAAATCAAGCATAAGCATTTAATTTAAACTCAACAAATAAATAATTTATGCAAGTTTGAAACATTATACAAAGAAAAACAATAATGGCACTAGTTCAAAATTATTCATACCTCTCTTACTAATAGTCAATAGCATGCCCTTTATTCTTAATAACTGCCTGTAACCGTTTTGGATATTTATCAACAAGGTTTTTTACAAGCATCAACACTGATTTTTGACCATTCTTTAATGCAGTAGTTCTCCAAATCCCTCAAATTTCTAGGTTTCCGCTTTTTAACCTCAGTTTTCAATATGTGCCAGAGGTTTTCGATAGGGTTCAGGTCGGGACTCTGGCTAGGCCATTCCAAAACATTAATTTGATTATCCTCAAACCATTTCTTGACTATTTTGGCAGTATGTTTTGGATCATTATCCTGTTGAAGGACCCAGTTTGGTCCTAAATGGAACTTCTCCGCATCCTGTCTAATGTTTTTCTGGAGTATCTCCAAATATTGCTCCTTCTTCATGGTTCCATCTATCTTGACCAAACTACCTGGACCACTAGCCGAAAAGGAGCCCCAAAACATTAGGCTACCACCACCATGTTTCACCGTGGGTATGGTGTTCTTTGAGTTGTAAGCTTCTCCTTTCTTCCTCCAAACGTAAGAAGCATCCATATGGCCAAACAATTCAATTTTTGTTTCGTCAGTCCACAAAATACTTGAGAAAACGGACTCTGGAGAATTCACATGAGTCCTTGCAAACTTTAGACGTGCTGCAAGGTGTTTTCCGGGGTGCAATGGAGTCCTTCTTGGTCTTCTTCCTTTCAGACCATTTTCATGCAGAGTCCTTTGCAATGTTTGCCTTGATATTTTTATGCCAGAAGACTCCAGATTTTCTAAAATGTCCTTAGTAGTGGTGGTTGGATTTGCATTAAAATGTCCTTAGTAGTGGTGGTTGGATTTGCATTATTCCTGGTGGCTCTAGCAGACAGTTTCCTTTTCCTTCCTCTACCAATCAAGTTGTTTGTTGTGTGGTGGCTCTGGAATTTGTTGATGATGCTCTGTACTGTTGCTTTAGGGACCTGAAATTTTTTGGAAATTGTCTTGTAACCTAAACCATCCTTATGTGAATTCACAATTTTAGTCCTAAGATCATTACTAAGCTCTTTTTTCTTCCCCATTCTAATAATTTTTATTCTTTTATTGGTTTTCAGGTGATATCATTTTAATTTCTGAAAAATGCAAAAAAGAAATGAAATTAATCAAAGGTTGTATAAAAGCAATCAAAATAAGAATCAAACAGGAAACAAACAGTCAGAAACTCGATTAATACTGAAAAAATAAGGGGGTATGATTATTTCTGAACATTGCAGATTTTATAAATAGCTGTATATTTCTTTTATTACAAGTATCCCGAGATTTTAAAATGACGAAAATGATCAGAAGAGGTTTATTAAGAATATGTATCAATATGGACGTAAACAATAAATTCTTACAAAGTTACACCTAATAAACTCAATTTTCAAAGGGGGGTATGAATAATATCGGGCACAAGTGTATATCTTTATATATATATATATATATATATATATATATATATATATATATATATATATATAATAGCAATCCGCTAAATAAATACAAAATACTCGAACTGAGGTCGAAGCCAATTCCTAAAGACAGTTAGCTAAGTACGATAAACATTTGGGCAACTTGACATGATCTTTAAAAGTGTTTTTGGACTTACTTATTATTTACATAAGTTATATATTATGTGAACGATTCACGCATACGCATTCGCAAACAATTGACAAACAGATAAAAATCCTATGAAATGTAATTGTTTTCGTTTTGACGCCTTAGCAACCCTTTATCCGGATGAAAACGAATTAAAAAGTAATTCATGTCTACATATCCTATATACCAACTTTCAAGTCACTAGATAAAAAATTAGTTGAGTAGATAAGTTGATGATAGTCTTCACTCACACACATTCAAACTTTTATAAATTTATAAAGATAATATTCGCGAAATAAAATGGAAAAAAACACCAACAGCAAAAAACAAGAAATAAAATCAAATGCTGTAGACAAATATTAGACTTTATTATTTGAATGGACTTTTGTCATGAATTGAGAAATAATATATTTGATACATGAGTTAGAGGAAATTGAAAAAAATGATGAAAATGAAGGGGTTGGTGGGGGAAAAGATATTGTTCGATGGATCATTAGATATACATGTGGAATCGCGGGTAATAACATCTATTCATACCTATATATGCACAATCAATTCGAATCAAATGAAACTTATTCTTAGAGGTCACCAGCGTACAAAACAAAATGAATTTTATGCAAAACCTATAATCTATAGATATAAGGAGTAACCACGAGAAAGTCAAATAAAACAGTGTAAATAAAAGAACATCGATGAGGAATAGAAATAGATAGAATGAAAAAAAAAGAATAGAAAAGAAAAGTCGGATAGAACGAAAGGTTAAAAGATATTCTTCAAATATAATGACATGTCAAGAACAGGAAATTAAGTGATAACTATAGTGTCCATCAAGGCTGGATTGCGTTAGAGATTATAAGTTGAAGGCAGGGATGATGGTAGAGATAATAATTGTGTTTGTTTTTGAAGTGTAACTTATTATTTAGAAAGTAATAATAATCACTGCTTTTTACCGGCATTGGACTGTAACTTAATATATTGCATTTTGACATATACTTAAATATGAAATAATACTTTGTTTTATATGCCTTGTTTTACCTTGCCTTCTTTTTATTGTATTTCTTTATCTCTCTTCCTCTCGTACCCTGTATATATATATATATATATATATATATATATGTATATATATATATATGTATATATATATATATAACTACTTAATTTACTCACATAAAATTAATATACGAAAGTATAGATTTATGCGTAAACTTTAAGCATTATATCAAAAGTGTTCAATACGTAGGTGGAGTTAGTTAGTAAGTTATAAAATGTATATGGCGATTAAGCTACACTGAATAGTCCGCGTTTCATCCACTCTAGGATTCTTCAGGCTTATGCGCGAATTATGTCAATAGAAAATAAACAAATAAATAAATTAAAGAAACATGAATATACATAAACAATCACACATATATGTATGCATATATATGTATATATATATGTGCATATATGTGTGCACACATATATATATATTTATATACAAACTAACATTAATAAAAAAAACACTAACCTAGATTTAAAACATTTCAAGAAACTAAATATTCAGGCTAAATAGAGCACACACAAAGGAACAGGTCAACCAGAGGTCAAATAGGCCTTTGTTCGATAAATGCATGCTCATTGGCTGATAGGGGGTGGATACTAGAAAGCTGATTGGCTAACTAAAATCTCAATAGAAGATGCGCATATAAAACGGCAAACAACCACAGAATTCGCGCATAAGCCTGAAGAATCCTAGAGTGGATGAAACGCGGAATATTTAGTGTAGCTTAATCGTCATATACATTTTATAACTTACTATATATATATATATATATATATATATATATATATATATATATACTAGACTAGACTACCCGTAACCCGTTGGGTCAGTATGTTATGTTAGCTATGAAATTCATGTATGAGCGTGACACTTGTCACGGAAAGAAAATAGTTGTTTTTTTTACATTACAGAAACATTTCTATGGAAGTATATCAAAATGAAAAAAGAATATAGATAGATTTCTATGAGTCGTTCTGTTTATTATAATTGATTATATTTGAAAAAAAAATTACAGTTACTGCATTATATGTGGTTGGCAATACTTATAGGTAAATGTGCACTGAACAAATAGCATAATACTTATTATAGTTAAATTCAAATCTTGATATATCTGCTTTTTTTCTGTATTACGTTCAAGTTAGTTTCAACCCCACTCTTCTCATGTTAAATAATAATTTCGAAATAATAACGTTAATATTCCAGCGTCCCAATTTTTTTTATTTTTTATTTATTTTAAACTGCGCTCTTCCCATGTTAAATAATAATTTCGAAATAATAACGTTAATATTTCAGTGCGCAGGTAATGCGCGCAGGCGCAACCGGATGCCGTAAACCGGGAAGTGGGTTATATACATCGTTACGATGTCATTTAAGTTTTATAAATATATAAATATATAAATATATATATATATATATATATTCTTGCAGCTTGTTTGTTTACAATATCACGTCGGCTGAAGTTTAGGCTCGACGACCCTAAAAGTAATCTGTGTTCTTTTATAAATAAGTAATAAACAAAGTAATCTTTTTTCTTTTATAAATAAAAATAATTTTTACAGAGGAATATTTTACGTTACACCTGCCAGGGTAACACCAATATAACGTAAAATATTTCCTGTGAAATATTCCCCTTGTAAGAGAGGAAAAACTGTTTTTAAGATCGGATTTTTGGGATTTTCGATAGTTTTAGGATACATTTCTGTGCAAAACATATCTAAGAACACTGCCAGAAATATAAACTACTCTTGGGTGAAACTTGCAAAAGATTGGCTCACCTGTTTAAAACCTATGAGGAAGGAACTCACACACTCAAACTGACTTGTATATATATATATATATATATATATATATATATATATATATATATGGAAAGAGAGAGAGAGAGAGAGAGAGAGCAACGGACAAGTAGAGGGTAGGATACATAAAGCAAATACGTCACTTGCAACTCGAGCATGTTAATTGAGGGATGGGAGGATACGATTGGCAATTAAAATAAATTGTTAGAGAGACAACCGACATACTGATCACGCTAATATTCATCTAATCTCAGTGCATCAAAGAAATTGTATATACTATTAATACCTCAACAAAGATCGAATAAAATAAAAGAGAAGGAATTTTCAAGTGACGAATGCATAAAATATGAGCGCTTCTAATAATCTGTTTACAGCAGCCACCATAAGAGATAGCGGGCACGAGGGTATTAAGTAAACAGTAAAATCTACAATATAAGAAATGATACAAATATCCGCAAGGATTATTATTAATATTAACAAGAAAATAAACTTGAGACGCCATAGAATTTAAAGCCTTAAATGGCTATTCTCGTGTGTTTAACTCCTTTTGTTTATTTTTTGTTGTTCTTCTGTTTTAGTAATTTGATTGCTAAGCTTTTGATTAAAAGTGTTTAAAAACAAATCTTAAATCTTCAAACAATCAAAGTCATATCCATATAATACTGTATCAAAATACTTAGTTTATTTTAATCGATTGTCATTGATATGTATAATTATATCAATGATATACGTAGTGTCTTAAATAAGTCTCCAGATTTTTTTTTTTGTACAGGCATTTCAAATTGACGTTGAAAATTCAGTATGTAATTACGTTACATCTTGTGAGATTACTGTCCAATTGACCATATGGAGCACGAATTTAAATACACCCTATTGACGCCTGATTGTCACAACTGGTGAATTTCAAAAATTCAGTCCGAAAACGTTAGAACGACATGCAATAAAATTATGTTTTAAACTTGGAAAATGCCACAGAAACGTATGGAACGCGTCAGACTGCTTATGTTTATTGCGCTATAATCCCATTGACTAATGTATACTCTATAAACCTTATTCTCGAGCGGCCTCCGGGGCTTGATAAATGGTTATTCCTATGTAAAAAAAATCAAACATTAGTGATTGGCATAAGAGATTTAAAGAAGGCAGAGAGTCTGTAAGGGATGATGAGAGATGTAGGATGAGTAAGAAAGTCAGAACTCCAGAATTGATTGACGAAAGAAAGAAGTTCGTGCATAAGGACCACCGTATGTCTATAGAAACATAAGTGCACAGTTTGATGTTAGTCTTAGAACTGTACACACAATTATTCGCGAGGAACTGAAAATAGGAAGATTTGCGCAAATGCACTAGTCCACAACTCCAGCCTTGCACAAACTTAGTGACAAAGATTTGCATTAAGCCCAGTTTAATTTGTTTGATCCGATTTTTGTTGATATTCATTTATGCACATGTGTATTTAAATAAACTATATATAAAAAAATAGTTGCTTTGTATTTGATTTATATATATATATATGTGTGTGTATGTATATATATATGTATGAATATATATGTATATATATATATACATATATATATATAATAAAGTAAACTTCATTTTCCTTTGCATCTACAGTTTTAATAGTAAAATAAACGAACACTTTCCAAACAATTTCTTACAATGAGATAATAATAAATTCTAGAAACTTCCTCCGTCTCGGTAAACAAACTATTGCATTCTTTAAATACGTATATGTTATGGCTCTGGATTAGCTACAATAAAAACAGAACACCGATGTAAGTCAAGATATGAATTAATAAAGGACAAACAAAGTGTTACAAAATTCCGGTAAATATAGACGGTGGTTGAGTCCATTCAGAAGGTGGTTCTCCAACAACATCCCCTCTCAAGCTTATTTCTCCAGGTGTGAAATTAGTATTTTTTTCTTTTGGGGGCAGACCAGAAATGAGTCAGTGAACTTTCTCTTTCTGCTGAAGCGTCTTAGTTCTGGCATGACTTGTGGAGGTTCTATGCCAAAAACATCATATACTGTCTCGATTGCCTCTATGCCTTCCTGTGGTTGTTCTGCCTGATCCCCAGGAGCGAGTTTCCTTATTTGGTTCAGATGATTTTATGTTGGTATTTTAAGCCCTGAATGATGTATGTGACATTGCCGATTCCTTTTGAGATCGTGCCCTGTTCCCAAAAAGGAACTATTGTTCTTGAAATGCTTGTTGCACTTAACAATTTTAAGACGTTTACGTTTTCTTTCTTTGGACTAGAAAAGAAACCTGGCTAATCGAATTTTAAAAATGTCAAACAAAAAGAGCAGTGAACAGTTTTAAAAAATTGTATATTTTTTCTAGGGGGAAAAACAATGAAGTAAATATTTTTTCTTTTCTTTTTTTTTTTTGAGTCATGCAGAGAGAACAACGGCAACGATTTTTTTTATCCTTCAACTCAATAAGAGGATAAAGAATTTATTCTTATTTTTGTTCTTTTGAAATGTACTTTTTCGGTAGGATGGGCCAACACAATTTTTTTTCTGTAAACAGATTTTACTTACAGTATTTCGTCTCATGCTTATCTGGTTCTGATTTTTTTTTTTTGGGGGGGGGGATTGGGTTTTACCCGGTTAATAATTTTTTTAAGTTAATTAAAAGAGTTGTTACTTTTTTCTTTGTGGTTACCGAAAGAAAAAAATATTTCTCGAATTATCGCATTGCTAGTGTCATGGGATCACTGGTTTATTAAAGTCCTTTTCCTTTCCTGAGTTTTTGAATCCTTCTGTCGCCAGTGTTTTAAGATCACTGGTTTATTGCTGTTGGGCTGGTAAGGCATTAGTGTTTCGGCGTGAATGCGTCTCTTGAATCCTTCTGTCTCCATTGTTATGGCTCTGAATTAGCCACAATAAAAACAGAACAACTGGGTAAGACAAACAAATAGTTACAGAATGAAAGGAGTGTTTGGCGTTCCACTAAGCAAGAGAGGTTAATTCCGAAACTAGAGCCCTTTCTGGAATCTTTAAGAGTTCCGGTATATATGGACGGTGGTTAGATCCATTCACAGGGTGGTTCCCCCACAACAGTCTACCGATAAAGACACGAGCAAAAACTTCCCCTCTCTATTCATGTGTTCTTCTCGCTCTCTTCACTTCATTATTTGATGTTTTTAACACATATCGTTATTACTATAGTACCACTTCTATTCCGATGCATGGATGGTGCGATAAACAAACTACCATCATCTGTACATTTCAATTAACTGTTACAATACTATTATGATATACACATATATATTATAGTATATACGCATTTTTTATCAAACTGACGATTAATAATTATAACATTTTTAAAACAAGTACAAATCTATTCATTTGTTAAAATTACAGTTAATATACCGAAGTTTTATTGAACGTACACTCATCCATACAATTATGAATTTCGGATTGCTGGTTAGTTTGGATCCTTATCGAGTAATGTGTTTTTTTAATGGCTTCATTCAATTAGGCATGCTTGATGCATTTACTATAAATAATAGGTATATTTCTTTTCATTCCTGTATAATTCTTGTTTTTGTATTTCTTTACCACTTTTTTATAAAATGTTTCTTTTATGCTTATGTGTTTTTGAAAATTACATTTCATTTCTAATGTTATACTTTCTTAGTTTCTCATCGAGTAATTATGACAGAAAAACTTCTACACTGAGTAATTATTTATTTTTATCCCAATAATTAGTTGTTTTTTTTGTTTTTTGTTTATATTTCACTTTTTGATAAAGAATTATAGGTTCGATTCTGACTATATGCTTAGTCTTTTATCTTATCGTTCTATTTTGGAGCAATCATTCTAGACGGAGGCTACTTTATTCCTATCCAAATTATTCGTGTTTTGAAATTTAGTTTCGCAAAAAATAACATTAATATGTGTTGTCGGAACTGACACTATCCTAAATATTTTATCTCATCGGTAAGTCAAGGAAAAATCATTCAAACTGCGAAGATTTTTTTTATTATCGTCTAACAAACTGTTTTTTTTTCTCTCTTTTTCATTACTCAAAAATTCTGTGGCTGATCTGATACTATAATTGATATATTCTCCTGTCGTCACTTTTGTAGAAATCCATCTAAGCTGCGGCAATTTTTGTTTTTGTCCTAAAACTTTAGTTTTGGTTGCTGTTCATTTTTTAAATTAATAATAAAAAATAACGTAACATTGTTATAACTGTCTTATTTATACAATTAATATTTTCTATCAACAGTCAGTTAATAAGAAATCTTTCTAGACTGCGGCATTTTAAATTTTCGTCTTAAATCTTCTTTTTGCGATTTGATTAATGGCTATTTATTTATTATTCTTATGTTTTGCATACTTTGATATAAGGCTCGTTCCCGACGATGGACGACTACATAAGAAAAGAAAATTGGATTTATAAGACCATAAGATCCAACCTCGATCGCCCTCCGAGGCACATGACGTAGTGGATAGTGAGATTTAGTCTCTACGGTTCTAGTTGTCTGAAGATAGAGGCTTCAATCCTATCCAAGCAGGCCAAAGGACTAGTTGGTCAAGACGTGGTGAGACAACAACTATAGAAAGCAGTGATTTACTTGGGATAAGTTACAAGATTTAGCATTCCTATCCCGTCGTGGTTAATCACATGAAAGAAGGAAAGAGGATGAGTTAGCAGAAACGTGATGAAACAACAACTATGAAGATGAAGATAACAGTCTTCAATACGAATGAATGCATAAAGGTCTTTTAATAGACATATGTGTGTCTATGTTTGGTTGAATTAATAAGAAAAACATAATTTTCATACGCATAACGAGAGATATGAGTAGAACAGACAGTTAACGCTATGGACGCAAACCCATCAGATGCTTGCCACCCAACCGCGCAAATAATCCGCCCAACTGAGAACTCTTGCGAAATCAATAAATAAGCCCTAATGTGCATGTCACTCCAATTTGTATGTTCGGTATCATAACTAATGTATTCGGTCGAAGTTCGGTGGGTCATGATGGACGAAATGAAAGTTCATCATGTGAATCGTTAGTAATAGCAAGAAGAAAGGAAGGTAAATTATCAATTGGTTGTTTTTATCTCTGCTCGACCAGAATATGTCGGTAAATTCGGCATTACACGTTTAATACTTCCATTTTATTTCATAAAACTCCCTCTTCTTTGAAAGTTTTTATCATTTTTTTAAAGATTATTCGCCTAATACTTTTTATCATTTTTTTTTTTAAATTATTCGCCTGATATTGGAGTTACTTTGCGGATTTATTTATTTATTTATAATTTAAATATATAGGAAGCCCATTGGTCAACTATGTCTATAATAATTTAAACTTAAAATATTTTTAAGACGAGACAAGTGCAAGATTTTATATAAGCATAATTATAAATTAAAATCAAATTATTTCGAAATTAAACTGTAAAAGTTTCAACTCCGGAAAGTTTTCCTTCTCTTACGTAGCTGATGTCAATACTGAGCACATCCTCAAATCGATTTCGATTTTAAGGTTTTCGATAGAGTGTATACGCCGATTGTTCGCTTGTTTAAAAAATAAAGAAGAATATTTTACGATTTGAATTCGAAACAAATCAATTTTATTAAACAATTGTGTTACATTAAAACATCTTGTATTTGCCCTAAATAAATTTATGAATTCTAATTATTTAGAATTACATGATATGCTACAAAAAATAAAGATAAAGGCAGAAACAAAAGAAAATAAAGAGAGATTTTTTGCTTAATAACAGATATAGAATCTGTACGAGTAATTTTTTACTAGGTTTTATACAACTAAACATCTCGAACAGATATATAAGCATATGCCAAAAATAACGAAAAACTCTACTTAGAAATACCACAAATAGTAGTAATTGCTAAAAGACATCATTATCCACACAGCAATCAATCAGACCTGAATAAGCTAACACGAACAGATCTCATATCAAACCTACAAACATAAACAACAAATTATTTTATGATAAATATATCACAGATTGTCAATGGTATATAAGAATCCATACAATCAGTCAATAAATTACGTAACAAAAATACATTAATTTCATTTCAGTGGCTCATCCACATTTGAATTTTAACGGCCATATTTATTCCAAAAAGAATATACATCACATCAGATCTTTTTTAAATGTATTTACAGCTATATGACGTTACAATAATTTACTCTCTTCCGTAACGTTATAAATTTTTGTGTTTTTTTACGACATGTTTATTTCTGAAATAGAACAAAGTTATGCTTTTCATTACAACAAATATATTTTCAAATATTGTCCTAGTATTTATTTTCTTCAATTCATTTATCCAGAAGAAGTCTTGCAATAATGATGAAACGTTGATAGATGTGTGACTTGGTTTGTTCCTTTTGTATTTCTCTATCTCATCGGAATATTATGTCCATTATTTCCATCACATATATATATATATATGTGTGTATATATATATACGAGCAAACAGTTGCATGCAAAAGTATTTGATGAAACAAAAAGTAAGTCAAAGATCTTACTTGAAAACAAAAAGTAAATCTATCAATCTACCCACACTTTCATACCTTGTATGTATATTTACTTATATTTTACTATATGCATTTACTTACTTTTTTTCTTGTTTTTTCCTGAATTTGATGATACCGGCCATCCTCTCCCCTTAAATGATTTTTATATTTTTTATTTTATATTTTATTTTTTATTTATTTATTTATTGTTTTTTATTATTTATTTTCTCTTTATTTATTAAATTATTTATTTATGTTCCATTTAGTGTCTTCTATCAACTCTTGCTGACATTTTTTAAGCAATGACCTGTACATTTCAGTTGACCTATATTATTTTGCCCTATATATTTTTCGCGCCTTTAACATTTCCTGTCTGGGTCATTTTGACATTTGTTTCTCTATTTTATATTTAATATCGTCGTTTTTCTCTCCTCTTTTTCTTCCCTGATCTTTCTTATTTATATTTATGTCTCGGAAGTAGAGTGAAAAGCATATCTTATTTTTCTTTTATTAATATTATTGGAATTTTTTCCTTTTTTCCTTGTACATATTTTTGTGAATTATTCCATGGATTTCTGCCTTGGAATTATTATGGACCATCTTCTTCCAATTACGGGATTTCCTTGGATTTTACTTGTGCAAATGGAAATTCAATTAACTTTCTTGAAGTTATACATTTGGAGTTTACCGTCACTGGATTATTTATCTTCCACCAGACTATCCATTCATGTGTAATCACCTTTTTCTTCAGCATATTCCCTCTGCTTCATTTTTTTGTTATCAAGTGAGATTTTTGACTTACTTGTTGTTTCATCAAATACTTCTGCATGCAAAATCCGATCCCACATTTTGCTAATTTCTACCCTCTGATGAGAAGGAAAGTATTTCTTCGAAACTCCGCGGATTAAGGACTATCCACTTATCTAGTGTATCCTTTTCAGATTAAATATGTTCTAACTCATTTCAAAGTGTTTTTAACATGATTTATTAACTGTTTGCTCTATTTCCTATTTGGTTTTATCGAGCTTTTACATCTGGCTGAGATAACTTTATAAATATTAATTCTTTAATATTTATAATATACTTTAATTTTACCATCTTGGATCAGTTTGGTAATTTTAATTGTAATTTTCATTATATATATATATATATATATATATATATATATATATATATATATATATATATATGTGTGTGTATATACATATATATCAAGTTAAAGGTACTCATGAAGTAAAACGACGTTATTAAGAGTGTTCAATGATAAAGAGCAAACTATAATGTGTTTATTTATAGAGACAAATATTACATAGTCGCTACACTGAACATGCTAATGTTTCAGACAAATTGGTTTGCAAGAAACGAAAAGTCACTCGTCAGGCGACGTAATACAGTTTGTTTGCCACGGAAGGCATCTGGTTCAAAGTTAGAAAAAGTTGAATGTAATTTTTTATTCATAAAATAAATAGAAAAACGCTAAAATTTAAGTAGGTGGAATGACATTTTAGACTCAAAATAGAAGGCGATACGGCGAAAGAGAATGTCAAGACTTAAGAGGATGAATGGAAGGGGTAGAAGGTTATAAAGAGGGAAGTAAAAAGACAACTCAAAAGAAAAGAAAAAGAAGAAAGAATAAAGACGGTACAAAAAGACGGAAAACTACGAAGGGTTCAGCATGATTAAAGTACATATTGATAAGGAATGGGATGGGGTGTAAGCATTAACGTTTTAAAAGAAAGAAAGAGATAAACGTAAGGTGGGGATTAAGACAATTTAGCATATAGTGAGGCATATATACGCATACTTATATG
Organism: Euprymna scolopes; assembly: GCF_053919585.1. NCBI lineage: Eukaryota > Metazoa > Mollusca > Cephalopoda > Sepiida > Sepiolidae > Euprymna > Euprymna scolopes. The sequence goes on from NC_136495.1 coordinate 1,985,479, forward strand.
CGTATCAGCAAATTTTTCGGACATACACAGGCACATGCACATCTGTGTGTAACGAAACAAGAACACCTGGGGCAACCTTATGCATAGGTAATAAGGTTGTGTGTGTTTTTTAACATGAGTCATATTCATCACAATGAAGTTAATAATTTGAAGTTAAAATTTCCAATGATAAAAATTAATGATCCGAAAATAATAACAATAATAATAATAATAATAATAATAATAATAATAATAATAATAATAATAATAATAATAATAATTCTGATTTCGTTTATGAACGTCTCTCTGGAAATGGATAGGATTCATTTCCAGAGGGTTTCCCTTAATCCCAGCCCCAAACCAGGAGCTTCAATGATCAAGGGCTTACCTAAGTGCTTTCCGACTCCCTGGAAGACCTCATCAGTTTGCCCTGTATTTAAGAATTCAGGTGATAAGTCATCTCCCTCTCAGTACAGACCAATAAGTCTCCTGTATGTTATGAGTAAGTTGCTGGAATCCATATTATATAGAGAAATAGTCAACCACCTCAGCAGAAACAACCTCCTTAGTGACACACAATATGGTTTCCGCTCTGCAAGATTTACCGCAGATGTACTGACGGGTATATCTCACAGGATTAGTGAATCTCTTGGCAAATGCTTCCTTTCTAGGGCAATTGCACTTGACATATCAAAAGCCTTCGACAAGGTATGGCATAAGGGTCTAATTCACAAGATTTCCAGCTACGGTATAACTGGAAATGTATTCTCAATCATTAAATCATTTCTCTCCGATAGGCTCATAAGAGTATTGGTCGATGGACAAAAATCAGAGGCCTGCAGTATTAATGCTGGAGTCCCTCAAGGGTCAATCCAACACATCAAAGGCTGTAAATGACAAAGTTCTCTCTGATTCTCTCTCCTCTGATCTCTAGCGCGTGGTTCAGTGGGGGAAGTCGTGGCTGGTTACCTTTAATGCATCTAAAACCAAACTCCTATCCTTACATCATCAACGCTCTGATCTCCATCTGGCATCAATTGGGACGGATGGCTCTCGTCTGGGAGAGGCCCTGTGTTTTGACAAGCTTCTGGGTGTGACCTTTACTCCTGATCTGAAATGGAACACGTACATCAAGTCTGTTGCCAAGGTCGCTGGAAAGATGGTGGGTTCCTTCTACCGCTCCAGAAAATATCTCATTACTGATGCAATTCTATTCTCTATCTGTATAAAAGCCAAGTACGTCCAAGGATGGAATACTGCTGCCATATCTGGGCAGGTGCTGCTAAAAACAGCCTATCCTGCCTTGACAGAGTACAAAGTAGACTTCGTGGCTTAGTGGGGGATGCCCTTTTCTCTAGCTTGCAACCTCTCTCCCACAGAAGAGACGTTGCGAGCCTATCCTTGTTTTATAGTTATTTCCATGGCAGGTGCTCGTCTGAACCTCAATCTCTGGTCCCCCATCGCCAATCTTTCACGAAAAACACCCGTCTAGCTGAATCCACTGTGAAAAATTTCCCCCACTCTTTATCTGTGCCTAAATCAATACATGGATTCCATGAACAAAGCTTCTTTCTTAGAACTGCGCCCCTGTGGAGATCTGTTCCGTCTGGCTTCTTCCCACCTGACTACAACTTGGATGTGTTCAAGTCCAACGTTAACAAATTCCTAATGAACCGCCTCCTTAAGTAAATACTTCATCAAATCTCCACAGTAACGTAATGTACTTGCAATAACCCTTATACCTGAGTGGCTTCTGAGCCTTGATAAGTGGTGATCACTGTGCAAAAAAAAGAACCTTTACTCCTCTTTTCATCACCAGCACCGCACATTTACATATCCCAAACTCCACCCCAATATCTTCTGAGTATGTCCCCACAAGTTCTACCAGTCTCTCCATTTCCTTTTCATTTTTACCGAATATTTTCAAATCATCGATAAACAGTAGAGTGTTTTTAGGCGTCTATCATCAGATCCAAAGTTATACCCCAGTGTTTCTCTCTTCAAGAGGATACTCGGTGGAATCATTATCATTACAAAAAGAAAAAATAATGATAATAATAATAATAATAATGATAATAATAATAATAATCATAATAATAATAATAATAATAATGATAATAATAATGATAATAATAATATGAAGTATAAATGTCAATAAATATCATTTTTAAGTGCCAAAAGTATAGTGAAAAAAAATAGAGAAAAGGAAAGAAGTTAAAATAAAAGCTAAGAACCTCGATGTAGTCCTAGAATATCGTTTAACAATGTAAATACTAACAGCTCAGAGTTGACACCACAAGATAAATTTTATTTACAATAAATAAATTTACTGATTTCATGTAATGTTTTATATGCGTATATATATATATTAATATATATATATATTAATTTTATTTATACAAACATAATATACCTGCTCTGTTCACTCATTGAGCACTATTTTGGTAGACACATGTTGTTTCATTGGATGTACTTCTAGGAAACTAAACTCTACTGGCTATATATATATATATATATATATATATATATATATATATATATATATATGTATATGTGTGTGAGTGTGTGGGTTGTCTTTAGCTGTGGACGGTTTTAAGTACGAAATTAAAATACAACAACGAACTCGAGGAAATTTTAAGAACAAGTAAAAATAGTAAAATATACAAATCACAAAAGATGAAATGTAAGATTATGTGACTAATATCACGGTTCTTCAATTCAGCGAATGCGTTTTTCATAAGATAATCAGTGTTTTAAACAATTAGAAAGAGATAAAATGGCGAGTGATGAAAGGGGACTTTTCCATAAAAAAAAATATATAGGTCACAGGAAAACATATTTTAATACACGCAGTAAAGGAAATAGAATAAAAAAATAGAAAAGAAAATGTAAAAAATATTACATAAAGAAGTAAAATCTATAAAAATGCATTCGCCTCCTACTTGTATTCTTCCGCTTTAACCTACTTTTTCGTTTTGATTTTACTTGGCTTTGTTCAGTGTATATTAAGTGTATAATGTATGTTTCTCCTCCACTTCATCTTTCTTATGGCCCTTTACTTCTACATAAAAACATTCTGAAAACATTTTTGTGCAATCTCTGCTTGCAACTTTATAATCTAACTGAGTCACGACAGTTTTTATCTATCGATTCGCATTTTTATTTTTAATTGCTTTTCCGGAAGGGCACAGTTAGACGCAGGATAATATTTTTTTTTATATGAGCAAAATTCAATTCCCCAAAATGATTTTTCTGGGTAAGAACATAAACACATTTTATAATTGCTTCGCTGCACCTTTATAAATTAGAATATATGAAAAGACAGTTCGATATCAAATAATGTTAATAAACAAAGGACAAAATACACTAAATGAAACTCAGAGTTAATAATAATAACAATAATAATAATAATAAGAAGAAGAAGAAGAAGAAGAATAAGAAGAAGAATTGTTGTCACTCAGCTTTCAACAAATATTCGTTCAAACTCCTTCTTGTCTGTAGATAAAAGTTTCTCTTTTCTCTTTCCTTTCTTGATTCCGTCATCGGACAAGATAGACGGAGGCGCCGTTGCTTGTGTAAGTCACGTTTTTTCAGTACTTTCGCCCCCCTCCTCCCAGGTGTTATCATCACAAATAGTGCAGCCGATTGCAAGCATTTTTATTGTGTATTCCTGCGGAGTGGGGCAGCTGCAAATTCCTCCACGACAGAATATAGCCCAAGATTATTTTAGGGCGGCCTATCTTCATCGTTATCGTTGTCAGGCAGTGCATCATCATCATCATCATCATCATCATCATCATCATCATCATCATCATCATCCTCGTCGTCATCATCATCATAATAATAATCATCATCATCATCATCGCCGTCGTCGTCATCGTCGTCATCATCTCGTCATCTTCGTCATCATCATCATCATCATCATCATCATCATCATCATCATCATCATCATCATCGTCGTCGTCATCGTCGTCGTCATCGTCGTCATCGTCGTCGTCGTCGTCGTCGTCATCATCATCATCGTCATCATCGTTATCATCGTCATCATCGTCATCATCATCATCATTATCGTCGTCATCGTCGTCATCGTCGTCGTCATCTTCGTCGTCATCATCATCATCATCATCAGAGGTTTCCGCGTTACTAATGTCGGAAGCATCATTTATCGTTACCAATCTTTGCTTGTTTAGTTATTCACTTTCTTCTGACGAGCCACTAGTGGCATGAAATGATGTTTGAGCTCCTGGACAAGAGCGCAAATTCTTTCTATGATAAGGGATTCAATCAATCATGACCGAGTGTGGACTGTTCATTCCAGTCACACGGCTTATACTGGATTTGCTCATACATTTGCTGCGAAGGATTTTAACCTAAACACTTGGTACTGCCTCTAGGCATCTTGCGGGTCAGAGTTTGTCATAGAGTCCGCACCTGTTATGAGGATACATGAAAATATGGATAGATATCAAAGAATATTAATAAAAAAATAACCTTTTGAATGAGGAGGACATTATTTGGAAGGAACGCAGCATTGAGAAAACATGCTTTCATTGCTAGTAGATCAGATATATATTTTTTCTACTTAATTCTTTTTCTTTTGCAACGTTATTAATCACACCTTTCGTATCTTATACTCTGTTTTTGTTTCTTTTTCCCCCTTTTTATCAGCAAACGCAGCACCTACAGCAATAACCTGTGCTACTTATAATAAAATGACAACTTCAAACAGCACTTTTCTTCGTTCGTATTGCTTCTAATACTCCTGCATCAAAACAATTTATGCCAGCTTTTCCTCTGCTATTATTAAATTGGCTGAAACATTCCAAGTTTTTTAATGACTTCATACAAGAAAAATATGGCTTTTCACCCTCTTTTTGCTCCATTCAGTGATCTGACATATGCTTGTTTGTATTAAATGCTATTAGCTGCCAATATAAGTGACTCACAGAAATCGTTTTCAAGTCAGATGCATTTTTTGTATCTTTTATATTACACATAACACTTAATGGAATAGCATTACATATTGTATGCTGGTTATTCTTTTTAATGTCCGTCTTCATTTATTTCATCATTTCTAAAGTTATAGCATTTTGTTTAGATTTACTAGCAGGATTTATTTTTATTTTATACTTTCATAATTTCTCATCAATATAACATATTTCACATTGCTTTTCCTCCATTATTTATTTGATTTTAATTAACTCTCATTCTCTACTTGTTTCTCATAGTCAACGCTGTCCAATAAGTTTTTATTTAATGTTTTATTTTTTTTTAGATTTTGGAAAGTATCTATACTATTAATAAAATTCTAAATGTTTATTCATTTATTTATGTGTGTGTATATATATACCAATAATTCTTTCGAACGGATGTATCGAATTTAAAAAAAATTTCCGTGAAAGGTGTGAGGTATAGATTGTGTTTATCTATATATATGTGTAACGAACCACGCTGAGTCATATAAAAAGCCCGAAATAAAGGTTTGGGGGCCGTTTCATGACTTTATCGAAAAGGTTACCTGCCCATGTCAACGGAATTTAGCACTGTGTGTATACAGTCGCGGTAACACCTTTAGGCATATGAACAGGAGTGTTTGTGCAGTTATATCACCCTGCTTGACACCATTAGCAATGGGGAATTCTTCCGAAAGCCGACCATTGAAGTTGTCCCGACCTTTCATACTATGATGAAGTTGCTTGAACTTTTCCGTAAAAGCAGGTTTACAGCCAAATTTCTCCAGCACTTTCCAGAGAGCCTCAAATGCCTTGGTTAAGTCCACAAACACCTGGTAAAGTCTAGCAGAAAACACCATATCTACGGTTCCTCGTCCACCTCTAAAACCAGATTAGAATTCCGAAAGGATAGCAGGACATATATACTTTTCCAATCGGTTTAGCAAGAGCCGTGCAAATACCTTTCCAACCGGAGTCAGCAGCGAGACACCTCGATAATATCCATAATCAGACCTTGTACCCTTTCCTTTGTACAACATAACCAGGATGGCATCTGCCCAATCTTGTGGAATCGGGTCACCCTGCCATATTGACAGTATGAAAGAGTGCACCACACAATGTACATAGACACCACCATGTTTCAGCAGCTCAACAGGAATGCCATCCAGCCTAGGGGATTTGTTCGCGTTTATCTGTTTAATGTAGTCAACTGTTTCCACAAGAGTTGGTTCAACATCAAGTTCCGGACCAAAGGAACATTGAGGGATACTTTCTATTGCAGCTAGATCAATATTTGATGGGTTGTGAATAAGATTATGAAAATGTTCATGCCATCCATTTCAGCTGAGGTTTTCAGCAGGGTTTCTCATCCTTTGCCAGGAGTGGTGTAGTTGAAGAGGGTTTCGGACCATAAGCCTGATTAAGCAAAGTGCAGAATGTCTTGATATCTCTATGATCGTAGGCAGTCTGTATCTCCCTGGAGAGGTCAGACCACGATTTTTTTTTTATTTGGCGCACACAACACTGAACCTTACTCCGCACAGAAGAGAATGTGCAGCGAAAGCTGGCTTGTTCAGAGGTGAAGAGTTCAGAAGTTTTAAATAAGCTTTCCGTTTTCTATCAATTTGAGGGTTAATTTGATTGGAATTATCAGCAAACTAATCTCGATATTTGGGAACATCAATCCAAGAACTGGGAACATCAATCCAAGAACATCTTTTTGTTGTATGGTATATCTTACTGTCTCCCAATCACAATCAGAGAAATCCATCCGGTTGAAAGCAGATTTCAAGGAACTTCCTACGACTGGATCCTTCAATTTGGAGACATAAATACGCTAAGGCACTTTGACTCCATTGAAACGGCTTTTTTGCGAACTGTAATTTTCAGTTTAGCCCTGACCATTAAATGATCAGTACCATAGTCGCACCACGCATTACTCTAACTTTGCAAATATTTCCAAGATCACCACGTCTACACAGAATGTAATCAAGCAAATGACCATGTTTAGATTATTAGTGGAACCAGGTCTCCTTGAACACATCTAACATACTGACTCTAAAATAAACAGGAAATAATCACGAGGATTGCCTTATAACATGAAAATATAATGTGTGTTGTTATATTAACATGGCGATCGAAAATAGTTTACACTAGATCGACCTTCCTAAAGGAAGATAGGCTTAAGATAAACAACACATACTCTGAATATTAACATATCCTTTTTTAGAGAAGGTCATTTTTCGGGAGACGTTTTTATGATGACAAAAAAGATATTAGGCTACATCTCCCGCATAAATTATTTTTATATATTTATCAATGCCTTACAACAACAAAATTCTGTCATGATGTTTTAAGCTTTTACTAAGAGGAATCAGTTTTCGGTATCACAGCAATTTTTAGTTTTTTACTATTGACGAAATAAGAGAAATAAGAGTATATTACATAATATTTATTTATTAGAAGCTGTTTATAAATTAATGCAAAATTAATCAGTTTGTGATTATTTTCAGTTTATTATTGTATTTTATTGCAAAATTTCATATAAAATTAGATAGGAGCAATGGACAGATGGGAAAAAATATTTCGCATTTATTTCTTTATACAAATTTTTCTTGCAATTATTCCAAGAAACCGTGATCTATTAAAAAACGAACAAATAACTCATTTCGTATTTAATAATGTATATATTTATCTCACGGCATCTTTATCTAGATTAACTCCGATATTTTTTAATGTTTCTATGTACATTGTCAGCTTCGTCATGTAATTTATATACATGCGTCAGCATACACTACGAACACATATGGCAAAATTAGATATCTTTTCATTCTGTATAATATATTAAAGAATAAAGTAATAAATGGGCTTGATGACGCGAGATGTAAATTATCCTTACCGATGATCAGTCTTTTTATCCTTATGAATAATTAATAACAGTTTAATAATAATAATAATAATAATAATAATAATAATAATAATAATAATAATAATACTAACAACAACAACAACAACAACAACAACAATAATAACAATAATAATAATAATAATAATAATAATAATAATAATAATAATAATAATAATAATAATAATACGAGCCATCTCTTTCCAGATTTCTAAACAAAAACCTAGCCTGGTTTGCTTTAAATTGTTGTCGTTAAACTGCTGAATATTGTTATTATACCTACTTACCTTGCCATAATCTGCTGTTTTGTCTATTTCCTACTAGTATTAAACGTCTTGGCTTTCAGTTTGTATCGTCTATCAAGTTCCTGTTTTCTACCGTCTTTTGAACCATGCTTGAATACGACCTAGATTTTCCTTTATCTCTTCGGGTAACTTTTTATTCTCTCTCGAATATGTTTTTTTCTGTTTTATTTTTTGGTTCTTTCGCCCCATCCATTTCACCAAACAATACACCTCCTGCCTGTCTCTAACATCTGTTATGCTCTCCAGTTACACTTTATCTATTATTCTGTTTACTTCATTTGTTGCATTTCTTAATTTAGTCTCATCAACATTCTTGCAATTAAAAATATTTCATTTTTCACTACTTTTGATTGATTCTATCAGTCTATTCAACCAATTGAATTCATTATCTGTTATTTCCGCACTTGAAATCTCACTATTATTAAGTAAGCTATTCCCCCTGATGACTGTATCTACATACACCATTGCCATATTGTCATTTCCACTTTTTTCTTCTATCTCTTTGCCCACTTGAGACATTCCTAGAAGTATCTTCACAGAATCAATTTCGAACCTTGTTCTATATTTGTTCAGAAAGAGTATAATCGTTGACATGACAAAGTTTCAATACGTCTTCTCTGGAGTTTATGGCAAAAGTTTGGAATCCAATTGACGGACAAATGATACTAACATCATCCAGAAGGGATATTGGACGTTAGGTTCTCTGGTTGTTTGGTTGTTTTAGTTTAACGGCATATCAACCCTTTCTAGATTATTTAATGCCGAATCCAGTGATTGCGAAGAAAAAGTTTTTAATAGAATATATTTGATTTTTGTTTTTCAAGTCCGTTTCTATCTAACCCATATTTGGGACCCTAGCAGGTACTACGACTCCGGGTCACAGTGGACCTGGAAGCAATGACAATTAAGGAGTGGCTCCACACTCCCCGGAGCTCGCAAGCTGAGGCCTCGTCATCGGATATAGTTTAAGGTCATATCAAGGACCTAGGTTCCTTGGGATTTCATGATGCAGTGTGACTGAGTGATAACAAACAGAACACCAGTTTTGTACTTGTAAACCGAAAATAAAAAAAACAATGAATTCCAAATCATTGATGTGGCTTGCCCAAACGACATCCACTTAACATGTAAGAAGAATTAGATACAACATCACCTTATTCCGGAAGTCAGTCTTGTTTGGCTCAGCAAACATGCTACGTCAGTTGTTTTCCATCTAATTGTCTTCTTGACTATCATTGCTAGCTTTGGTGTAAACCCCCACTTTTGAGTGAAAAAAAAACGGGGTAAAACATCACAAAACACTAAAGTTAATGGAATAATAATAATAATAATAATAATAATAATAATAATAATAATAATAATAATAATAATAATGGTATGGTGGTATACATTAATACTGGTTCAAAAAAATCACAACATTACAGGAAAGGCTAGCTCAATACTTGAGAAGATATATACAAGAAAACAGACGTGCCAGATTGGATGACAATGATATGGAAGGACACCGACAAAGTAACCTTTCCCAGCAAATATAGGCATATCACGTGCTTACCACTATGTGGAAAATACTGACAGCATAGCTGATGGAATAAGTCTACCACTTCCTGAATAATCGTGGAGTTCTTTCAGAGGAACAGAACGGATGGCAAAAAAGAAAAAAAGAGAAAAGAGGAAGACATGATCTGCTATATATAGATCAAAAGATACTGAAGGAGGTAAAAAAGGAAAGAATTTATCGATGCCATTGATGATCAAATACAAAAAGAAACGTACGACAGAACCCACCAAGCATGGATATTAGAATGCTTAAAATATATATATATAATACAGAGCAGAATCATAAACTTGATTGAAAACGCCATGCTTACATGGAGACTGGAACTGACAGCTGATGGACAACGCATAATAGAAATTTACATATAAAGAGGCAGGAGATTCACTATCATCATTATTTGTATCTATTTTTTTATAAGGAGGTCACCACTTATCAAGGCCCGAAAGCCACTCAGGGATAAGGGTCATTGCATGTACAGTACGTTGTACGTTAGTGATGAGATTTCATAGTGTCTACTTAAGGGGGCGGTTCATCAGGAATTTGTTTACGTTGGATTTGAAGACATCCAAGTTGTAGTAAGGTGGGAAGAAGCCAGACGGAACAGAGTTCAACTGGCGTGCAGTTCTAAGAAAGAAGCTGTGTTCATGGAATCTACGTTTTGATTTAGGCACAGATAGAGAGTGGGGAAAATTTTTGACAGTGGCTTCAGCTAGACGGGTGTTTTTCGTAAAAGATTTTCGATGGGGGACCAGAGATTGGAGCTCAGACGAGCACTTGCCATGAAAATATCGATAAAACAAAGACAGGCTCGCAACGTCTCTTCTGTGGGAGAGAGGTTGAAGGGAAGAGAAAAGGGTATCCCCCACTAAGCCACGAAGTCTATTTGTACTCTGCCAAGGCAGGATAGGCTATTTTAGCAGCTCCTACCCAGATATGGCAGCAGTATTCCATCCTTGGACGTACTTGGCTTTTATATAGATAGAGAATTGCATCATTAGTGAGATATCTTCTGGAGCGGTAGAAGGAACCCACCATCTTTCCAGCGACCTTGGCAACAGACTTGATGTACGTGTTCCATTTCAGATAGATCAGGAGTAAAGGTCAAGCCCAGAAGCTTGTCAAAACATTGGGCTTCTCCTAGGCGAGATCCATCCATTACAATTGATGCCAGATGGGGATCAGAGCGTTGATGGTGTAAAGATAGGAGCTTGGTTTTATATGCATTAAAGGTAACCAGCCACATCTTCCCCCACTGAACTACACGCTCAAGATCAGAGGAGAGAGAATCAGAGAGAACTTTGTCATTTACAGCCTTTGATGTGTTGCCGTAGATTGTCGTGTCCTCAACATAGATTTCAACGAATGATTTAAGAACTTTGTCATTTACAGCCTTTGATGTGTTGCCGTAGATGGTTGTGTCATCAGCATAGATGTCAACGAATGATTTAAGTATGTGTTTAGGGAGATCATTGATGTAGATCATTACTGTTCATTATAAGCATGATACGGCTGGGCATAATATTGAGAAAGGATCCAGCTGAACACAAGTTCTCTCATTCAGAGGAGAAATGAACCATCTGATGTACATGGACGATCTGAAACTTTTTGCAAGGATTGAAAAGGAACTAGAGACACTGAAGAACACTACAAAGATCTTCAGCCAGTATACCAAAACAGAGCTTGGTATGGAAAAGTACGCACTACTAGCTATAAGAAATAGAAAACTAGAGACTACAGATGGCATGAAACTACCCAACCAAATGGAGATGAGAGAACTTGGGGAACAAAACGCCTATAAATACTTGGGAGTTTTGGAAGCAGAAACCATCAAAGCAACAGAATTTTATAAAAATAATTGGAAAGCAATACCTCAGGTGAATCAAGAAAACTTCTGAAAACTAAATGAAATCGCAGAAACAAAATAAAAAGTATGAATACCTAGGCAGTATCACTAGTAACATACTCCTGATTGCTCATAGGATGGACTAAAAAAACTGAGACTTCGATCAGAAAACCAAGAAACTCATGATCATGCACAATGCACTACAAGGACAGTGTTGATCACTCTACGTGAGAAGGAAAGACGGCAAAAGAGAACTGGTTTGTATAGAAGACTGTGTGAATGACAAAAAATAAGTACTAGAAAATACGTAATGCAGAACACTGTATGGTTAATTTTGGCAGCGATTGACATAAGAAAAAATAAACAAATAAAAAACAGCGAGACAAAAGATATGACGAGTTAAAAATATGGGAAGGAAAAGAACTACACGAAAGATTCATAATAATGACAAAAAAATGAGAATAACGAAAACATTTGGACATCAATGCGAAAAAGATACGTAAACCTATAAACGCAATCCCTAATAACTGCAGCACAAGATAACTCAATAAGAACCAACCACATAAAAGAAAAGATCGACAAAACACAAGAAAAATAGCAAACGCAGACTCTGTGGATAAAGAGACGAAACGATTAATCATATAATAAGCGAATGCATTAAACTGAACCAAAAATAATACAAGAACAGGCATGGCCAAATAGGGAGGCATGTACATTGAGAATTCTCGAGCGCACAGACAAATGGTACAAACATAAGCTAGCAACAATACTTGAAAACGAGAATCACAAAATCCTATGGGACATGGCAATACAAAACGACAAAGGAATCCAAACAAGAAGACCGGATGTCGTAATAATTATCAAGAAAGAAAAGTTCTGACAAATGGTAAACTTTGCTGTTCCGGCTTACCAGAGGATAAATATCAAAGAAACGGAGAAATTGAGCAAATACATTGAGCTAGTTAGAGAGCTGAAGGGATATGGATGATCAAGAAAATCAAGATAAACCTTTAATACTAGGAGCACTAGGAACAATTCCGAAAAAAATTGAAAACAAAATGGGAAAAATTGGATTTAGACAAATGGCTGGAAAGATATAATGAATAACAATAATGAAAAGAGCTGAAATATTAAGGAAAACATTTGAACGCAGAGACTAATACACATGAGCCACATGCACGGGTCAGACAAACAGCTGCAGAGGAAAAACGTGAAGAAGCGTTACATGGAACCAAGAATATTGAAGCTGCATATCTAAGTTTCCTAACCCTCCCCAACCCCTCCCATTGCCATATAAGCGCGTCCGCCTTAATGAGGGATTGCAAAAAGCCAAGAAGTGTCAAGGAGGATGGAAAGACCGAGGAGAGATTGCTGACCAGTCTTCCGCTGGAAACGTGCGTAGAGAACTGGGGCCTTGAGGAGATTTATTGCCACTCAGTTTCCAGTTGAGACCAATCGCCTCTACCAGCAAGAAATCAATGGTAAGCGGCTGTTGCGGTAACGCAAATTCATTTGCAAATGTTATCGAAAGAGGTTGAGTTTATTCGAATTCTGGGAAGACGTTGTCACTCAGCTTCCAGGAAAACCACAGGTTGTCTTCAAGGAGAGATATTTGATGACCTGTGTGAAAGATCCTTGTGAGCCAATAATAATAATAATAATAATAATAATAATAATAATAATACGTAATTTAAACAAGCTTTTTGATCTAGGTTTTAAAAACAGATTTTAGAAAGTGCGGTAGAGTTTATGAATTTTAAAATTAATTCAAGGTAGAATAAATAAAAGTAGAACTCATATCATTATATTAGATTCTACGCTTTAATTCTCTTTCCGACCAAATCAATAAACGTTGAAACTTCTTTTCTAGATTGATTTACACGGCTATCATTTAATGTTGCACTCATGAGGCCCGCAAAATCGACCTTCTTTTCTTTCACAAATGCTCGTAATCGTCGCTTCTGGTTGGGAAAATAAAGCACTATCGTTAATGATTACTTTTGACAAGACTCTGAAATATCTATCAGTTTGAGAAAGCGAAAGCCGCCTGCCGATTTTGTTGATTGCTACGCATCTAATCGATTCGTATCGTTTGTGCGTATCCCACCCCTGCTACGGTGGTCAAATGATTCATCTCCACTTCACTTTTAACACAAACGTACACACTTCAACAAAAGTAATGCAGTATTTGCACAATATCCTCTAAACAATAGCGTTGTCTGTTCTCTTTTGCATTGTTTGTGAGGTTATGTCTTAAAAGTGTAAATCTGTGAAGTGATAGTCGGATGAAAACCATGTCAAAATATTAGAAATTAAACCTCGAGAATTTTTTACATCAAAGTTGTAAAATTGTTTACGATACTTCATAGAATTGTATTTCAAGTACGATACTGAAAAGTGTGAAGTTTCCTTAAGGTTCAACAATTACAAAGGCCAAAATCACAGGAGTATAATTGTTAGTCAGATTTTCAGTTTGATGCAATAATAAAAACTTTGGAGAACGATAATTAGTTAATAGAACGATAATTCGACAGATATATGTTGGCATTAGACTTTAAAACGACCATTTTATATTATCTAAGAAAACATTACCATGCAACGAGTTCCACGAGTTAGCGGTTTATGAAAAGTCATATTGTCTATGGATGTTGTTTGATTATACGTACGCAAAGAAAGAAAGGGTACATTTTCTTAGTGTATTTAGCAAGAGAGTTGTTTCTTAGAAGATTTTGTGGCGATGAAGAACTAGAATCTTACCTACCACGGAAATACAGATTAAGACTGGCAATACGTCTGCTGCGAGGAGAGGGGCTTCAGAGAAGAAAGAATCTCTCACTAGATATGAAATCGATTTATAATCTTCCAAGACAAAAAAAAAAGAAAAATCTTGGAATGGCATCTCTTTAATGAAGCAGCAATAATATATTGTTAGTCGAATTTCGTTTTGTGACGTATTGAGGGAATTGATACCAAATCAATAATAATTCGCTGGAAAGTTTACATAAAATATCACTGAACAACAACAGCATTTACCCACACGTTTCTCTTTAATAGTGTATAAGATTTTTGTGTGTGAATTACGAAGGTTTGCAAATAATTATTTTTTATCCCAACCGAAATCATTATTTAGTATGTCGAAAAAAGATCAATTCTTTAATAATGAAAGGTGATTAAAATATGGATAACCTTCAAGTGGGCGACTTGAAAGAAGATAAACTCTTTCAGTGATTATAAGTAAACCTAAATGATGAATGAAACACGAACACTTATAAAAGGTTACACCTTTGAAATTTGAAATGACAAATAATGTCAGGTGTAATTAACTCCTTGACAAACGATCATAATATTCAACTCTGAATGAATACTAATTTGTCAAAAATCTAGAAAACAATTACGGTACGATGATTGTGGTCCGCAAGACAAAGAATTCAAAACTGCTTCACTGGTGTGGAAGTATGTCCGCAATATTATTGGTCTGCTTATTCTTTTAGATAAGCACAGTGTATATATGAATACATGTATGTATCTATATATATATATATAAAGAGAGAGAGACAGAGAGAGAGAGAGGGGGAGAGAGAATGATAAAGAGAGAGAGACAGAGAGAGAGAGAGAGAGACACTAACAGATGAGGAAAGAGATATGTGTAATATGTCTATTTGGCCTTCGATACGTTCCAACAGAATGTATTATCGACACATATTTGTTTGCATAAATTATCTATACATATACACACACACGCCTATATATATATATATATATATATATATATATATATATATATATATAATATATATTGTTTAATGCAGATTTCGTATTTATTATTGTATTATATTGTACCCAATACAGAGTAAAGCTTTAAAAAGTTTTTTAATGACTTGTGCGCCACCACCGAAAATCGAAACTAAAACGTTTAGCTTAGAATTTACCTTTACGTTTATGCCTAAAACATGAACCAATAGCTATTACGTTACGCATGCATATTCGTAATGCCGTCGTTCGACCTTCACCTGGTACATTCTATTTTTTTTAAGTTTCACACTTTTTTATCAACTTTCCCCGGCTAAAACCCAAAATTAAAGTTTTGCATCAGTCCGATATCTATATATTAAGTTTTAAGTCTGTGAATGTGTCTGTGTGTCTGTGTACACTTCCTTACACAAAAACTCTGTTAATTTTTAGTCTACAGTCTCGGAATTTGATGTACAGGGTACTAAGATTTGGAAAAATCTTTGTGTTCGTTTTCCCCCCAGAAATTTGGCGATTAAGGCGTTAAAGTCCAACGATTTGACCTTTGAGAACTCTACCAAACTCCTCCGACAAATTTGGGTCTAAACAATTAAAATTTTAGATATAGGTTCATAGGACATGGCTCTAACTTAATAACTTGATTTGAGACTCAAACAATAAATGTAAAGGTGTCATAATAGGGGCCAAAGTTTTAAAAAAATTGACCTCTGCGGTCTCTACCAAATGACTCAGACAATTTCTGGTCCAAACATTTGAAATTTGCCATAAAGGGTATTCAGAGATAGGGCAAGTTTTTTAATCGGTTTGGGTCGAAAATTTTTAGTTACCAATATATAAATGTATGTGTGTGTGTGTATGTATGTATGTATGTATGTTTGCATGTCTGCCTAAAACTTTCGCCAAGGCGACGGATTTTACCAAGATCAGTATCGTTTTGAAGTTCGACTTTCAGACGACAAATATCGAAAAATTGGCTAAAATCATTAATATGTTCACCTTCAACTGGGCACTTTTCTACAGGGGGGTCGCTTTTTTCGCCAATATTTTCGAAAGTCATCCTCCTTTCGATTGTATAGTCTTAGTTTTACCCTGCGGTTTTTCCGGTTTGGCGGTGGTCGTAACAGCAAAGATGTCGGCTTTTTCCCCGTTCTTTTCCTCCTTTGCGGTACGGGCTCGAGCCTTCTTTCCTACTACTACATTTTTTTTTTTTTTTGCTCAACATACACCTCCAAACACCCGGCCAACGCCGGGCTGAAATGCTAGTATATATATATATATATATATATATATATATATATATATATATATATATATATATAGAGAGAGAGAGAGAGAGAGAGAGAGAGAGAGACAGAGACAGAGAGAGACAGACAGACAGACAGACAGACAGAGAGAGACAGACAAACAGACAGACAGACAGAGGGAATGGGAGAATTTAAGTTGTTTTATTGTTTTCTCTCATTAATCGATAATGATTTTTCAACTGAAATATGTTTTACTCATCTTATTTTTTGTATATGTTTATTTACAATTGTTATTATTTTAGGTCATTTTTTGTGTTTAATCATCCGTTATTAATCTAAAGCTGAGCTGATTTTCGTTCATTTCCATAATGTATTTACTTTAGACTTATAACATATAGAATGCGTGCTTAAATATTTCTGAATTTTTATATTGAATTATTTTTTACCAATCTTTATAATTGTTCTAATTTGTTGTAAATTGTAATCATTCTTATTATCTATTTTTCTCCCTCATTGTATTTTCAAATATCCGTTTTTTTTTTGTTTTTGTTTTTTTTTGTTTTTTTATTTCATAATTTAGCTATCTCTTTCAATTCTCTTTATTTTTCTATGTCAATCTCCTTCGTTCTTATACATAGAAGGAATCATCTCCCGGAAAAATATAAGAGGATCCTCGCCTACAAAAATTTTATGGCTGGTTTATTTTTTCGAAAGATGCATTTTAAATATAATTGAATCAAAAAGTGAACAAGTACAGTGACCCCCCAGAAAACAGAGGACATTAAATTGTTTTTCTGGGCATTTTACAGTCAACGGAGAACAAAAGGCCAAAGACCCTAGTGTTTTGATGCGGTGTTTTGAATATAATAAACTAGTTATGACCAAAGTTTCATTTCATTCGGACAAAACACTAAGAAACGGGGTCCGATTAGAGTTTTTTTGTATAAATTTGTTTCTAAAAACAGACAATTAGTTGATTTTTGCTAGATTTATTGAACACGTGTTTTTCTTACTGTTTAAAATTACCAATATATAAGAACATTTTTTATCCGTTGATAATGTGTGGCACAATGGCGTAGCCTCTTTTGAGGGAGCTGGGGGCTTCTACATTAATAAAGCTTGTACCTAATTTGGTCTGTACTTGTGAAGTGCAGATGTGTAAGCAGGTGTTTGTGATTTTGAAAATGTTCTGCTATTACTCAGGCCAAGAATGATAGCCTGTTTATAATATTGCACCTAGGCAAAACGACATAAGACCTTAGAATTTGAAAGGTCAGACCCGAAAGAACTCATGGATACAAAAACAAAATAATGTTTAAACGTTAGGTATGAATGTCCCCCTCATTATCTCTCTCTTTCTCTCTCTCTCTCTTTCTCTATTTCTCTCTTTAACTCCCCTTCTCTCTCTCTCTTCCAATGAAGAAAGAGAGAATTAAATATAAGTTCATTGTTTTAAAACAGTTGAAACATGCACTCCGTACGCGCGGGATATAAAACCCCGTACGCGCGGGATATAATAGTTTGCACGCAATGGGTGGAATAATATGCTTCCTACTTGTTAACTGTAAATTAATATATATATTTTTTTATAAAAATGCATTTGTTTGCTATTTTTATACAAGTGTTAGATTTCAGCCTGCAGTTCCTCTCCTTAATGCAACAACAGAAATCTGCCTGTATCAACGCACTGAACACACAAGAAGCGACATATGCCAGACGGTTTTAGCCGACGAAATATCGACCCGTTTTGATTGATGTTTGCAACATGTGCCTATAATTGGATATCGTTTATTCCCCGCGAAGCTGGTTGCGTTCCCAATACGTTCTCAACCAAGTAACCCTCTCCGGGGAAGCAATTGTACTATATTGTTGCCGTAAATCCATGATTGTTTCTCGCAGAGGAAGAAGCACGCCCCTACGGAAAATAATCTACGGACACAACAATAAAAAAAATCAGCCACTAAACAAATCAAACTACTCGGACACAAAAACCAAAGAAAGAAACACAAGATTAATCCAAGTCTACGGAAAAACAACAACGCAAGAACTCAACTCCAAAACAGCCACTTCACCCCAGCATCTACAGAGGAAAAAGAAGACACCAGAACACTCAAGAAAAACTAAGGTAGGTGACTATTTTCTCATCTCTTTTTGTTACTCTGACAATTTTTTGGTTTTAATAATTTGTAAAAATTATTTTGTGGTTAGAGCTTTTAGTTTAAACGTCGGCTATTTAAAAATATATATTTAGACAAAATGGCTAAAACTAACCAAACCCAATTTAACAGAGTCCTCAGAGGTGGATCGAAGATCCCAATCTTTACTGGAAAACCATCCGACTTTCGGCCATGGCTAGCAGCTCTGAAAAAGGAAGAGCTGATCTACCAGTTTACAGACCCAGAGCTAGAAAACCTAGCATATGATTTTCATGACGGATTAGTATCGGAAATGATCGGAGAATTTCTCGATGATCATCCGAACTGCACCAGTAAGGATCTGTTCGATCAGGTAGCAGTCCAGTACGGCGAATTCACAAATGCAGCCGACGCTGCTCGGGCATTAATAAGAATAAATCAAGATCGAGGTAAGGTACTAGCAGATTTAGCTAATAGAATGATTAAACTTGCTAAATTAGCTTATAGGGGCATAGAGATGAGGGAAGGTCCAGCTGTGCAAGTGCACAGCTGAATTCTTCATAGATACGTTAAGTAACCCCTTTATCAAGGCGGATGTGGTCAAATCAAATCCGATAACATCATCTGAGGCCTTGTCTGCTGCTAGACAAAGCGATATGCTTTATGAGCGACTCCGAAAGGCCACAAGAAGGAGCAGGCTTTCTTACATAATAGCTTTAACAGGTATAAGGGACCAAGGGGGTCCGAGCTAGATTTATGGTACCCAAAATCGAACCTCACAGCAGCTCTAACGCTGCAAGATATAAGTTTTGTGGGTGTGCTTCGGCAAGACAGCAGCGAAGGCGTTCCAGCTATAATAGGCGGAAAAGAGACTGGCAATTCTCACCTGAAGAAAGATTAAAGAACTTCGCTTCAGGAAAAAGCGAGGTTGCACTCGAAAACTACTCATCACCGACCGCCATCGATGTCACATAAACTGACATGCAACCATGACAAACCCTCAAAGAAAGAAGTAACCCGGGGGGATGAACACCAGCGATGATGGTTGTCTGAATGCGGTGAGAGTAGACCTAAACGGGCCCACCAAAGAAATAAGTTGGTCAAGAGAACTTCGGAAAATAGAGAGACCCGACGAAATAAAATCCCCCAACCAGAGCTCCGTGTATAGTTAAAATAAGAGGTAGACCGATAGAGGCACTGATCGACACTGGATCGGATGTCTCGCTCCTCCAAACATCAGCTTTGGAAGAGTTAAAAACGCATAAAGGAGAGTTAAGGGATTGTAACCTAACAGTTACTCTCGCTAGCGGTCAAAGGATGACACTAAAAAGCCAATTAAAATTAAGAAGGCGCAAACTTCGTCTAGGTTTTATATCACCTTAGATCGGGAGTTTATATTAAGTGCAGACTGGTTGCAAAGGAACCACGTTCAAATAACCTTTCACCCTAACCAACTAACGGTTAAAGGGGTGAACATATCACTTGGTAATAATACCAGTTGTAGGGTCAAGTTACCGCCATGCACTGCATCGACGCATACTGTTAGAGTAGTTTCTAACAAACATAAAAAGAATCCACCCTGTCAGCATCAGACTTCAGTCCAAGAAGGGAAACCTGTAACAGAGGCAACTAAATTATCCCCCACCTGTTCACACCATAGGTACCTGTGAACCGTAAAAGCCTCAGAAAAACTGCCGGCTTTTCACAGTTTATTCCTTTCGGAAAAAGCAGCGTCTTTCAGTGATAAATCAATTCAGACAAAAATCCAAAAACTCTCAAATGCTTACAAGATATCTGGATAACCTACAACCTAGAGAA
The DNA here is from genome assembly GCF_053919585.1 of Euprymna scolopes. Lineage (NCBI taxonomy): Eukaryota > Metazoa > Mollusca > Cephalopoda > Sepiida > Sepiolidae > Euprymna > Euprymna scolopes. The sequence goes on from NC_136495.1 coordinate 2,005,965, forward strand.
CTCTCGAAATTACCCTTGTCCAACATTATAAGTAGAAGCCGAGTACAAGACAAAAAACTTTTGAGAGCGCCCAATAAATTTTTAAAAAAAAGAAAAGTATATATACACAGGAGCAAAGAGAAATTGTCACCAACACACACACACACACACACACACACACACACACACACACACACACACGCTGAAAAATGTTGAAAAATTCAAAACAAGTATAGCGTCGCAAAAAGTCAATGAAAAATCAAATGACTATAAAACAAAACAGGGGACGACTAAGGTTTTTCGAAAAAAAATACAAAAAATTGATTACATATTACATTTAAAAAATGATCAAAAGAATGAATGTTTCGAAAACAAAAGTCCATAAAATTGAATAAAAAAATTAACAGGGGACGGCTAATATTTTTCAAAAAAAAATAAATAAATAATAATAATAATAATAATAATAATAATAATAATAATAAAAATAATAATAATAATAATAAACAATATTTCGTTTAAAAAATAATCAAGAGAATTTATGTTAAAAAAAGAGTGAATGATAATAAGAATAATTGAGAGAAGAGAAAAAGAATTTAAAAAAATAAACATTGTGCCAACGATCCGAAGATATTATGACGTTTGCTAGTAAAAGCAAAGGTCACAAAAAAGGGGTACGAAATGTGGCACAATGACGTAGCCTCTTTTGAGGGAGCTGGGGGCTTCTACATTGATAAACCTTGTGCCTAACTTGGTCTGTACTTGTGAAGTGCAGATGTGTAAGCAGGTGTTTGTGATTTTGAAAATGTTCCACTATTACTCAGGCCAAGAATGACAGCTTGTTTATAATATTAAGGACAAGCGATATAAGACTTTTTTAATTTGAAAAGTCAAACCTGAAAGAACTCATGTTTAACGTTATGTATGAATGTCCCCCCTAATTTTCTCTCACTTTCTCTCTTTCTCTCTTTCACTCTCTTTATCTCTCTTTCAATGAAGAAAGAGAGAATTAAATATAATTTAATTGTTTTAAAACAGTTGTAAGTTTGCACCCCGTACGCGCGGGTTATAGTAGTTTGATGCACACGCAATGGGGCGACTAAATATGCTTCCTACTTAACTGTTAAATAAATTATATGTTTTTATAAAAGTGCATTTGTTCGCTATTTTTGTACAAGTATTTGATTTTAGCCTGCAGTTCTTCCGATTAATGCAACGACAAAAAGCTGCATGTAACGACGTAATGAATACACAAGAAACGACTTATGCCAGCGAGTAATAACCGACGACATGTTGATCCGTTTTTGTTGATGTTTCCAACATGTGCCTATCATTTAGATATCGCTGGTGATCGGTTATTCTCCGGGGAGCTTGTCGCGTTCCCAAGATGTTCCTCAACCAAGTAACCCTCTCCAGGGAAGCGATAGTACCATAAATGTACACGCAATTATAGTCTCAAAGTTTCATTTTTTTTTCGGACGCTGAATATGTTTCTAATTAACTTATTAGCATTTTTTATGTTGAGTTTTTTCTTTTCAATCGTACAAATGTCAGGACAATATTCACCTATATAAGATTACATCGTTTTACATATAAGGAATATTTTAAAGTGCACTTTTAAAGTAATTTTCCAACCTACATGTGTAATAAAATATTTAAAGAGGCAAAAAGAGAATGCAGGAATTTTCCGTGCACGCACACGCAAAGGAAAATATGAAATGTTAACAAAACATTATTGAAATATGCTAAAACTAATGTTTTCTTTTTGCGTTTTTCATACCTGTTCCGTGAAAGGAAAATCGTTTTAGAGTGCGGTAATTTTACATTTAAAATATATTATGCATCAGAAACATCTAGTACAAACTGGGACAAAAAAATTTGCCCTAGAAAAGACAACATGATTCCATTCCATTTGATGAAAACCAATTTTTTTGTTACAGACCATCTATTAGTTGGTCATTTGTGTACTAACCCCAAGAGCGACAGTAGTATTTTATAACGTCTGAAATTGACACAATGTTTAACGAGCGTAATCGAAGATACTCCGCTGTACAACTCATGCACTCTACCCATCCAAGTTATGACAGCTGACCATTGCCAGCACCCTCAAAATGTATCGCTAGATTGTCACAAATAATCGGGATACGCCCAGGGTGATGAAAGAAATTTCCGTCCACGGTTATGGTTTTTGGTGTGGTTTCAAGTGAGAACCGCATCATGCCACCTCACATCTTCGGTTTGAAATGAACACCAAAGTGTACTTAAATGTCCTGAAGATTGTGGTGATCCCCTGCTGCAATTAATTTGCCGCTGGCAGACCCCGGGTAAAGCCGCAGGACTCGACGCCGGCATTTAAGTTTAAAGAGACCCAGGTTTGGTTTCAAAATGAGTACTACGACTTAGTACCCTTCTCTCGCTGGATTCCCTTCATCACCCGACCCGAACCCGTTTGACTACTTTGTTTGGTCATACATCGAGAATATCACCAACATGACCTCCCACAACACCAAAGCAAGCAACCCGCTTAGTATTTGATGAGTTCCCGCCGACATTTGTTAAAAGGGCATACTCCCAATTCCGAACCCGTATCGAGGCGGTGGTTGAGGCTGAAGGCGGTTACATTAAATGGATGTCAGCTCTACTACATGATCAAGTTATGTGAATTGATTTTTTCGAGAAAAGTTTTTTTAATAGGGCTGTAGTGTTGTTTTCTTTAGGGCCAGACATTTATCGTTTCACTCTATATATGTAATACGTGGCTCCTTATCTGAAATTCTCAGGCGCTATTTTACAATAAATTCTTCCTTGGCTTTTTTGCTAGAAACCGAAAGTAATATCTGTTCTCATCCTATATTTAGTCTATTCAGCCCTCGGTCAATAAAGTAGAAATTCTTCAAGATTTACACATTTTTTTTTGTTTAAATCCAGAGTGTTTGCTTTCTAGAGAACTGGCTGTTGTCTACATGTATAGCTAACATTGCGTTTTAATTTGCCCATGTTGAGAGTCGGATAAATAGGAATAATTAAATCCAAATTATATTGGACAAACAAAAGGTATTCATGCAGAATACATACCGTGTTGAAAGAATAACTATTATTTAGAAGCCCATTCCTTACATAGTTAGGTCATAGTAAATTATTCTCTACGTTCTGTCAAACAATTTAATAAACACTGGAAGCCTTCAAAATTTCATTGTACTCGATGATCTTATAAAAAATAGCAATATGTGTATTCTGTACAAATGCCAAACAATTTTAAAGAATTTGCAAATCAGAAGTAAAATGTCAAAAATGATAGTATATTTTTAAAAGAACACAAAATAATAAAATTACATTAAATTTGTTTCGCATTTATGATCACGATTTTAAGCTTACATATGTATGATGATTTTAAGCTCTGCAATATCTATATTAAGATGCAACAACTATAACTCCTGATTGCTTTCACATCTTTCCATACAAATGTGTGTTTAAAAACTATAAACGCATGTTTGGTGCATTTTTTGCCTCATCTCAATCATAGTTTCTAATCGTTACTCCATTTTCTACCTCTAAAAATCAGTTTGCATTTTTCTCCAGGAATAACCATGGCAACCCCAGGAGCATCTGAAAAAGAAGTGTAGACAATACTCTGTGGAGTACTTGAAGTATGGATTTATACAATCTACAAAAACCCATGTGCTTGCTTTGTAAGAAAAACTTTTCCAATTGAGTAATGAAGGCGTCTAGTCTGCTCAATTATTTACAGAAAATCCATCCTGATAAATCTGGTAAAACACTTGCGTTCTATCAATTTCTCACCAATTTCTATCAATTTCTACCAATTTCTATCAATTTCTACGAGTTCAATTTTTGCAGTGAAAAACAATGAATATGCTTATTTCCTCAGAAGGGAAATTCAGGTGACGGTCTGAAGGATGCTTACAACATTTCTTAACTGATATCAAACATTGGAAAGCCCCACACTATTAGAAAAGAAATGATTCTGCCTACAGTTTAAGAGGTTATTAAAACAGTCTTGCACAAACCTTCTTCACAAGTCCCAAAATCAATTTCTCTCAGTGCCAATCAGTTCAAGAACAAAATGGCTGAACACATCGAAGAGACCCTCAGTAAGATATTGATGAGAACTGAGTTCAGTTTACTATTGGAAGAATCTATCTTTTCGGGAGAAAATCGCTATTTCTCGCATATGTACATTTCATCAAAGGTTGATCACTGTGTCCAGAATTATTGTTTGCACCTCTCTTGGAAACAGATACAAATCATGAAACAGTGTATCGAGCTGTTGAGACTGTTTCCAGAAAAATCGCATTCCACCTACAAACATCATCTCATGTGATGGCGCTCTGTCAATGGTTGGTCGCCACCGTGGATTTCTAAGTTATCTGAAAAAAAGAATTCCCCAAAAGTCCTCACGGTACACTGTGTGATGTATCGACAACACTTACTGGCAAGGAATTTGAGTGAGAAGCTACATGAATCCTTATTTACAGTGATTATTGCAGTCAACAAAAGTCAAATTGAATGCTCTCAATTTTCGACTGTGTATTGAAAATGACGAGGATTTTCAATGTCTGCTTTTTCATACAAAGGTTCGGTCGTTATCGAACGGTAACTGTTTAAAAAGATTTTACATACAGTTTAACAGTGTTTTTAAATCTTTTCAAGAATTAAATCCTGACCTTTACACCAACTGCAATCAAGAAAGACATATATTGTTAAATCCATTGAAATGTTTTCCAAATTACATGAAGTGAATTCACAGCTGCAAAGTAATCAGAGTTCATTAACTAAAGCGAAGCTCGCCCTTTCGGCATTCCTTCTCAAAATTATAGTTTTACATTAGAAACCGTGGACGCCGCGAATTCTGTTAGTTTTCGTGTTTGTCTGAATTGGAGCAGAAAACAGGAGTGAAAGACAATGACATTGCCATGTATTGCGCTCATTTAGCAGAACTCCACATGAATATGTCAGTCAAAGATGTCGACCTATTTTCTCTTGAAAACTCTAGTTAGGTGATTGATCCGTTCACCCATTATAGAGGTGCTAATCCATCTAGAAAAGGAACTTGTAAGTTTGAAAATGACGAGCATCTGAAAACAAAATTCAAAACCTCTTACTAAACCTTTTGGGTGCAAACAGCAATCCCAAAACGCTACTCAACCATTGGTAAAAGACATCATCATTGCTTTTCAGACTTTTTTCCTGGTTGATACATAAAATCGAAGTCAACTTGATGTTGACAGCTTGATTGCAATGCACCAAGCACACCCATTTAGTTGTTAATGATTACTAGCTCACCTTTACAATTTATTTCATGCTCAATGCAAGGTGTTTGTGATTGAAAAATGAATGTTAACCATTTTTGTTTGTTCAAATTATTTTATACTCTTTACATTTTTTATAACTGAAAAACAACCAATTCTTATGACATTTAACATTACCGTCGTTCTGGAGTTCGTTGAAAGAGCGGGCATTGGAATTTAGGTCTGGTGGTGAAGGGGGTGGTCGCAGCAAAGTTTAAAAACCACTGATATAGAGGTATACACCTAAAAATAATTTTGTATCGCTACCTGCTAAGTGTACTTATACTAGCTGACTTAAAACCTTAAACGTTGTGTCGAATGGTTACCTTAACAATGCATATGGGTACATGTGAGAAATGTAGCATTTGAAAAAGCACATGTATGTGCGAAAGGACATTGGAAAAATAATGAAATGCGTTGTTTTGGAAAAAAAACTCGAATAAATGCGTTTCATCTGCACTTTTAAAAAATGCGGGTCGGATTTTTACTTGTTCTTGCAACGCTACACAGGTTCCACATATTTATTTTGGATGGTAAGCAGCCAGGCGTTTTACCAAAAAGGGGTGCATATGAAGAACAAAGTAAGCAAAAATATTTTTATCACGTCAAAATTCAGTCGCAAAAGAGGAACATACAAATTAATCAGGCCGAAAATGGCGAACTTGAAAAATAGTGATATTGCACTATTTGGTAGTTAATTGCTCGCTTTTTTTGCTTATTGTCTGCTCATATTTGAATTTTTGTCTGGTCGTGTCAGTCATAATTTTCTTGCTCAAGGATGTGTGGTGGGGACCCTGGTTTACCGTCAATGTTGTTTTAGAGTCAAAGGCGAATGTTCTAGTTTACGGGTCGGCTAATCATTATGTTAATGGATATATTTTGCTACGAACTTTTACGAAGCAAAGGCTTATTTTGTTTTAGAGAGGAATTTAAAATTAAATATTTTTACTTGAACATATTTTATAAGTTTGTATTTTAACGATTTAAGTGGTATCTCCAGTTTTATTTTATAGATTAATAAGGTTTTAAAATTTGCAAAACTTGGCTAGAGGTTTTGCAAGACTATAATAAATGTGTAAGAAATTAAATGTAATTACTAAGGTAAGTAATAAATTAAAAATTAAGTACTAAAAAGATAAAAATAAAAATTTATTTGACTTTATTCAACTTAAGTGTAGCAATTTTTTTAACTTTATGGGTCATTTATAATTGACTATTCATCCTAATATTGCCAAAAACTATTATAAAATATAAAGACATTGCATTTATTATTATTTTTTTAATAAGAAACTGAAAAAAAAACGTTTATTATTTGCATGGGCTAGCTGAGCGACTTATAAATAATTTTGTTTAATTGGCGAGGTTTTTACCCGTGTCTGGTGACTTTGTATGTCGGTATTTTGTTACTTAGTTTCGGTAAATACTGTGACATTTAAGTGGTTTAATTTGGAATAAACTGGCACGCAGGATTGCATGGCAGGCATGTAGGACAATTGACATTGAAAAAATTATTCTTTCAAATTGAAACTCTTTGTAGAGGATAAAGCGCAGCAGCTTGCATTGCTACTGTAATAGTCAGATAAATGCCCACTAAACATTTGGGGTGCTCACAGTCCTAGGTTATAAATATAGTGAATGTAAATGGCGACGATTTTTCTGTAGACAGTTTGAAACTTGTCGACACATTTCGGACAACGAATTAAATTTTGAGGTTATGGAACGTAACTATGCGATTAGAAGTTAGTGACTGGACTTTTGATGTGTCGATTTACGAACAAAAAAGCTTAGAGAATATCGGAAATTCGAAGGTAATGAGTGAATGAAACATGCTCGCATTAGATAGTGAACTGTCGGTGCTTAATGAAAAGGTCAGCCTGTATTGTGTCAGGTAAAAGCGATAAATGCAATGATTGCTGTATAATGTTTATATCCGAATAAGCTGAGAGCACCAATAATTAGTCAGGTGTCAACTGTAATTTTTTCGAATAATAGTACGGTTTTCGTGATAAGAAGCCATATATTAGGTTGAGAAGAAAGTTCCTGCAAAACTTTTTGATTTTGATTTCAAATGATATACTTTCAAATAACTTTTCGTTAGATTATATTTACTTTTTATATATTTAAAAAAAATAACGCCATTTAATCCTTTAAATTGCATTCGTTTTAAAACAAGTATGTTGTCTTTTCAAAACGTTAAATACAAAACGGAAAAAGCAAATTCGCACAATTTTCTCATTTCAGTTTAAGCTAGGCCGAAAAACTACTGAAAAAGCTGGCGATTTCTACGCAATGTTTGGCCCAGTCGAACACACAATACAGCGGTGGATTAAGAAATTTTGTGGCAGCGACGGAAGTTTTGAAGATGATAGGCGATGTTAACCATCGGATTTTGACAAAAATCAATTAACAGCTTTAGTCATAGCCAATCTACGCAGAACTGTTAAAGAACTTGAATTAGAAGTAACATATAGGACGATTTCAAACCACTCGAGAGAGATTAGTCGACAAAAAAGTTTGATAAATCGGTGCTTTACGAATTGAACGACAACCAAAATGATCGTCGTAATGAAGTGTCATCTGCTTTTCTTTTACACAAAAAGAACGGCTAGTTTTAAGAACAGGTTGTGACTTGCAAATGATAGTGGGTTCTTTACGAAAACTAGCGATGTTCAGCTCAGTGGTTAGTTGCCAATAAAGTCCATGACACTTTTTGAAGTTAAAGTTCCAGCAAAATAAGGTAATGCTGACTGTTAGGTGGTCTTCGACCGGTCTCATCTATTACAGTCTTTTGAATGTAGGCAAACCCATTAGGTGGAAAAGTGCTATCAAGCAATTAATGAAATGCACCAGAATCTGCGACAACAACACCCAGCATTAGTCCACAGAAAATGCCCAATTCTCCTCCACGACAATACACGACCGTACGTTGCAAAACTGACACTGCAGAAGTTGAAAGAAACTCTGTCTTATCCGACATACTCTCCAGATCGCTCACCTACCGATTACCATTTTTTCAATAAATGCTGGTCCATTCCGTTTGTTTTTTTTATGATGATTATATATTTTTGAGATGATGATTTATAATTTTTTTTTTGTATTATTTGAGTTGTTTGGAATCATCTTGGCTGTTTTTTTTTTTCACCACGTTTTGGGCGATGTAAAATTTGGCGCTGTTTCGTTTTGAATTTCTAACGTCTATGTTCGTTGAAAAAGCAAAAAACCAAACATTTTTCACTATCCATCATAACATCTAGTGTGAATGCTCCTGAAGATGGTTCGAGGTTACATCAGCTGACACGTTGTGGAAAAAAAACAACCAAAATGAGAATAATAGTCAAAACAATCCAAATAATATTTATTAATCATTATCTCAAACTTATAAAATCATCATGTGAGAAGACCATATATAAATCTATTATATAAATCTCACTATGTCTGTGTGTGTGTCTGTCTCTGTTTTTCAATTTTATCTCCTCCTAGATGTATGATCATTAGACGATGTGCATTTTTGGTGCAGAATTTTATTAGAGGAGTTTCATTGATTAAAACAATTGTGAAGGGGTTCAAAAAAGGGGTTCAAACTTGAAAGAAATGACAACTGGACGAGCATAGCGCCCATAGCGTCGTTCTGCGCATGCGCACGATTTGCAACATTTATTTATTTAGTAAATTTGCAAGCATACAAAAGCAGTTGTCTGTCATCGATTACTAACACCAGTGTTCCGGGTTTGAGCTCTACCATTTCTTTTTCTGTTTTTTTTTTGTTTTTTTGATACATTATGATATTCTTGACTTTTAAATGTTAAGTAATAATTATACAAGAACATTTTTATATACAAAAATACAGAAAAATGTTTTTGCAATATATAACGAATATATCATAGTCCAAATATATAGGATATATTATATATCGGCTTATTTGTTACATTCCAATAATCACGTAAATAGATCCAGTAATGAAATTTTGTATTGAATTGGGTGAAAATGTAATTTTAAAAAATTCATTCCTAAACGACGAGGGGCGTGCATTAAGTAATGCCCCTGGCACACTTCCCATAGGAGTAGAGCAACGACATTTGGCACGGTTATTAGTCTTTCTCTACATAGGATCCACCCAGAGTTATGCATTTCTCTCATCGTTTGATGCAGCTCTGGAGACCGTTTTTGTAGAACACCCCAGGTTGGTCTTCCAACCACAACGTGACTTCAGAAATCAAGGCTGAATCATCTGGGAAACGCTTTCCTTCAAAAACAACTTCATGGCAGGGAAGAAGTGAAAGTCAGAGGGTGCAAGGTCAGGAGATAATGGAGGATGGGGAATGATTTCATAACCACACGCCCGTGCTTCTGATCTGGCGACATGCGACTTGTTGACCGGAACGTTATCCTGCAGGAGGAGGGTACCTTTGCTGATCTTGCCCCGCCTTTTGATTTTGATAGCTTCCCTTAATTTCCTCAAAAGTGAAGCATAATAGGCTCCTGTAATTGTGGTACTCTTTGCCAGGAAATCTGTCATCATTACTCCGTCCTGGTCCCAGAAGACTGTGAGCATGAACTTGCCAACGGAAGGCTGCACTCTTGCCTTCTTTGGAGGTGGTGAGTCCAAGTGCTTCCACTGCATTAACTGGACTTTGGTCTCTGGATCATAGTGATGGACTCAGGTTTCATCCTGTGTAATCAATTATTTGAAAAACTTTGACTCATCTTCTTGGCACATCTCCAAACTCATCCTCGAGCACTCGATGCGTTTTCGCTTCTGGAATGGTGTGAGCAACCTCGGAATCCATCTGCAAGACACCTTATGCATATGCAAATGGTCATGAATGATAGTTTCCACAGATCCTGTACTAATCTTGACATCTTCGGCTATTTGGCGAATAGTAGTGCGCCGATCTTCCAAAATGGCAGCCTCAACTTGACGGACAGATGCCTTATCAATGGCAGAAGGAAGGCGACCAGGTCTGGGAGATGTTTCCACAGACTTCCGGCCATATTTGAATTCACGATGCCAGCGTTTTGCAAGGTCATATGATGGGGCATTATCACCATGTTTCTTTCATTTCATCAAAAGTCTCGTGTGGTGTGCGTCTTTTCCAAATACAAAAACCGGATCACTGCTCGACATTAAACAGGCTCCATTTCACACCTGACTTAGTTCAAACACCTGTAAAACAGAAACCACAATTAGTTCAGAGCTGTAATTTGCCACATAAAGATATAAATCATAATTTGCTACGTAAAGATATGAATCATTGTACATGCAAAATTTCATCTAGATCAGACTACTTGGAATTGGTCAGGGGCATTACTTATTGTACGCCCCTCGTATTTAACCGATCATTATGAAGATTATTTATGTGTATATGATTATATATTTCTATGCATTTGATTCACTCCTAAACTAATTAACCGATCATTATTAATTGTAATTATGCGTGTATTTCTATGTAGTGAATTCACACCTAAACTAATTAACTGATCATTCTGAATTTTAATTATGTGTATATGATTATATATTATTATGAATTGAATCCAATCCTAAACTAATTAACCGATTATTATGAATTTTATTTATGTGTATATGTCTGTATATTTGTATGTATTTGATTCACTCCTAAAATAATTAACCGATCATTCTGAATTTTAATTATGTGTATATGTTTATATATTTGTATGTATTGGATTCACTGCTTAACTAGTTAACCAATCATATATTATTTTAATTATGTGTGTATGATTATATACTTCTATGAATTTTATTCACTCTTAAACTAATAAACCGATCATTATTAATTGTATTTATGTACACATAATTATATATTTCTTTGTATTGAATTCATTCCCAAACTAATAAACCGATCATTATTCATTTTAATTTTGTGTATATGTATGCATATTTGTATGAATTGGATTCACTGCTAAACTAATTAACCGATAATTATGAATTTTATTTATGTGTATATGTCTGTATATTTGTATTTATTGGATTTACTCCTAAACTAATTAACCGATCATTATTAATTTAATTATGCGTGTATGTTTATATATTTGTATTATTGGATTCACTCCTAAACTAATAAACCGATCAATAATAATTTTAATTATGTGTGTATGATTATATATTTCTATGCATTGGATTCACTGCTAAACTAATTAACCGATCATTATGAATCTTTATTACGTGTATATGATTATGCATTTTTGTGTCTTGGATCCACTCCAAAACTAATTAACTGATCATTATGAATTATATGTCATGTATATGTATGTATATGTCTATAGGTCTCATATTTCAAAAATCACATACAATTGTCACTTACTTTGTTAATGTATTTATGTGTACAAGAAAATCTATTCAAGTAGTAAAGTACTTGTACTCTATAGTACTCATATGAAAAACTTATGTAAAATCATCGAGTAGTTTCATCTTTATATTAGAAATAAGATACTTGCACAGTATTCTACCCAAGAAATAAGGTACTTGTGCAGTATAGTACTCACATGAAAAAACAAAGAATGTCTTACCTGTGACGTACATAAGTTATTAAAACCGTACATCCCGTTAAATATTTGAGTAGTATTACTTACATAAAAATAATGTGCTTCTTAGCTATAGCACCCAGATAAAAAAAAACAAATTCTTACTCCTGACGTACAGAAAATTTAGCACAGCAGAAAATGTCATAAAAGTATTGAGTTCTTTCATTTTTAAATTAGAAAAAGGGTATTTGTACAGTATCTTACACAGGAAATAAGGTACTTATACAGTATAGTACCCATATAAAAAACAGACGAAATTTTACTTGCATCGTACGTAAGAGTAATTAGAACAGAACATCATGTAATATATTCGGGTAGTATTACATTTATATATGAAATAAGGTGTAACGTGCATCCAGGATATAAGCGCCCGCGTGTTTGCGTGTTGTGTGGGTACGTGGGAGAGGCAGATAAGGGGAAAAAGACTTACCTCGAGACCAGCTCAGCGTTACCGACCAAAAATAGAAAAGAAAGACCAAGATGGCGGCCGCCGTCTTTTGTAAAGTATGATGTCTCGCAAAGTCACACGAATTCTCGGAATATGCAAATTTAGCCGGCCTAGAACGACGATAAAAGCGGGTGAGGGGAAAGACGTGGGGAGTGACGATTGAGTTGGCTGGGGAATCGTGTGGCTGTTGCTCCTTGTGCCGTGTTGAGGATATCTTACCGTGTTAAAGAGAGAGTCGGGCGCCATCTTGAATTTTTCCTTACACTTTTTCGTTACAAGCTATTTCGGCCATTTGGCCTCTAGGACTATTACCGAGTCAAAATTTGACTTAAAGCTCATACCCGAGTTTGACGGGTCCACGTCCATCGTCGACTGGGTTGAAAGGGTTGAGCTGACGTGCGACCTTTGTGAGGTGAAAAGGGTACACACTGTGATTCCCCTGAGATTGGCTGGGGGTGCCTTGAGTGTATATCAGCAACTCAGTGCTGCCGAAAAGGGAGATGTCAGCGCAATTAAAGCTGCGCTGTACAAGGCATTTGCCATGGATCCTTGTACGGCCTATGAAAAATTTGCTTCCCGAAAACTTCTACCGGAGGAAAGCGTGGACGTTTTATTCGCTGAGTTAAAGAAACTCGCAGTTCTGTTCGGTGGAGGGGTGTCGGAGCGGACGCTCGCATACGCGTTTGTGGCGGGCCTTCCCACTCGGGTGAAGCAGCTACTGAGAGCCTCAACCAGCGTTTCAACAACGACCATGGAACACTTGATGGAACGTGCTCGAGCCATCATCAAAGATGAGGAGGACCTGGGGGAACCAGTTGTGATGGCGACACAGACAGGCCAGATTGGCGCTCGGGAGATTCCGAATCAGAACCCTGCAAGCAATGGGAAATGTTTTCGCTGCGGCCGACGCGGACATTTTGCAAGGAATTGCACCAACAGGGGGCGTGTGCGCTGTTTTGTGTGGCGGTTTGGGGCATCTAGCCCAAAACTGTGCGGGAAACGTATCAGGGGAGAGGACGTCAGCGCCGCCCTGCTCCCCGAGCAAAATTTGAACAAGGCGCAACCAGTAATGACCGTCTATGTAAACAGGATACCCTGCTCAGCACTTCTCGACTCAGGCTGTTCGCATACTATAGTGAGCACCAGGCTGTGTCCAAGTTGGACTAAGAGGAAGATCAAAGTAACCACGATAGGAGGCGAGACCCAGACATGCTGTGGAGTTGGAACTGTCAAGATCTACACGGACACTGGTGCAGCCACTAAGATCAATGTGCTCGTGACCCAAGGAAATCTCCTTGGGTTTGACCTGTTGCTTGGCTACGATGCCATCAAGGCGCTGGGGGGAGTCGCAATTCATCGGGATGGAAAGGTGCGATTCTTAGAGGCCCCAGTGTGTGCAGCGCTCCATATCGATCGGCCGGATTTTACAGTGGACTACGACTCGCGCAAGAGGGCCTGGATTGCATCTTGGAAGTGGACCGAGGGAATGGCACCGACTAAACTCAAGAATGGGGTTGCAGAGTACCCTATACCCAGTGAGGCCCGAGCAGAATACGAAAGGGAACTAAAGGCGTGGATCCAAGATGGCTGGTTAATCCCCTACCCTGAGGACAAGCTTGGGCCTCCCAAGGGTCTAATACCCTTGATGGCAGTAGTCCAGCATAACAAGTCGAAAGTACGGCCCGTGCTGGACTATAGGGAGCTTAACAAGCATATTGAAGCCTACACTGCCGATGCTGACGTATGCGCCACTAAGTTGCGGGAATGGCGTCAGAAAGGCACTAATGTCTCGATATTGGATTTGCGAAAAGCCTATTTACAGGTGCGAGTTGATGAGACGTTGTGGCCGTTCCAGACAGTTTGGTTCCAGGGGCAGAGGTACTGCCTTACACGCTTTGGCTTTGGCCTAAATGTGGCATCACAGATCATGAAGACTATTGTCAACACAGTATTGTCCCAAGAAAAGCCCATGAGGGACTCAACGTCAGCTTACATTGATGACGTATACGTCAATGAAGATGTACAGTCTGCGTCGTGTGTCAAAGAAAAGTTGGCTCAGTTTGGTCTGGAATGCAAGAATCCCGAACGTTTAAGGGAAGAAGCACGTGTATTGGGATTGGATGTTTATGAAGAAGATGGCACCCTACAATGGAAGTGTGGCAGTGAAATTCCAAGCATCCCCAACCTCGTTACAAGGCGGACCGTTTTTTCTTGGTGCGGAAAACTTGTTGGTCACTTACCGGTCTGTGGCTGGCTCCGCGCAGCTGTTGGTGTGATTAAACGCAGAGCAAATTTAACAACCACGAGTTAGGATGACATATCCGATGATGTCCTACTAACTCTGATGATTAAAGAGACACTGGAGAGAGTGAACAAGAAGGACCCTGCCTGTGGGCGGTGGTGTGTTAACGGAGACAACGTAGGTGTGTGGGTTGATGCCAGTTCTTTGGCGTTGGGAGTATCGTTGGAGCAAGGAGGAAACGTGTTCGAGGATGCGTGTTGGCTGCGGCCCGTAACAGATTCTCAGCATATCAACCTGGCAGAGCTGGACGCTGTTGTAAAGGGGGTAAATCTGGCCCTGCAGTGGCAGTCTAAGAAGTTGACCTTGTACACAGATTCTCTCTGTGTCTACCACTGGGTGTCTGACACTTTCAGGACGGACACGAATCCGTACCAAGGCAGCAAGCGAAATGTTAATACGGAGAAGGCTAGACACGCTAAAAAACCTGGTATCTGAGTATGGGCTATCACTGAGCGTCACTCTGGTGCCATCACATTGTAATCGTGCTGACCAACTGACCCGTGTACCTCACAAATGGTATGAAGCCGCGAAGATGGGAATGGAGATTACTGCTCGATCTTGTGCAGTTGCAACCGACCCATGTCAAATACAAAAAATTCATGCACAGAGCGGACATCCGGGTATCAAGAGGACCCTTTATTTTGTGAGGCGTGCATACCCAGCAGTGACCAAGATGGATGCCAGACAGATCGTCAGAAATTGTGAGGCTTGCCAGTCTATTGATCCTGCACCAGAGCGATGGCAGAAGGGTCGCTTGGAAGTTGAGAGTGTGTGGCAGCGACTGGCCAGGGATATTACCCATTACAGTGGCAAGCCCTTTCTAACTCTCATTGATTGCGGGCCTACGAGATTTGCGGTGTGGCGGCAGATGATGACCAGACAGGATTCAGCAAATGTTGTTCGCCACCTATCATCCATTTTTTTTTAGCGAGGTGCGCCGAAAGAGCTCCTGACTGACAATGATGCAGCGTTTTGGAACCAGCAAGTTCGGCAGTTGTTAGATGAGTGGGGCGTCCGACTACGGTTGCGATGTGCGCATGTGCCGTCAGGAAATGGCATTGCTGAAAGAAGCCATCGCAGCATCAAGAGAATTGCTGCCAGGAAGCGATGTACTATTGCGGAAGCAACATATTGGTACAACATTACGCCAAAGGACGGGACGTCCCCTTCAACCGCACCTGCGAATTCTATTTACACGTACCGAGTCGGAGTGAAGGGAATCAACACTACGCAGCCAACCGACAAGGGAACATATAACAGATATGAAGTGGGGGATCCAGTGTGGGTGCGGCCTCCAGGAAATCGGTGCACCGACAAGTTTAAGCGAGGACAAATATCTGGAGTGATTAGCCAGCAGTCTGTTTTGGTCGATGGAACCCCACGACATGTGCGAGATCTTCGCCCAGCTACCGAGGTGCGTCACACAACTACAGAGGAAAGCAGTGAAGCGTCTAGCGATGAGCTGCCGATGCATGGATTCAGTGAGCCTCTTCCAGAGACTGATAGCGATACTTAATCTGATGAGGCGGAACCAGATCCAGAGCCCGAATCTGAAACAGTGAATGCACCTCTTCGCAGAAGCACACGCACTAAAAGGCCACCCCCCCCCAGTGCTCTCTATGTGATCATCAGATTAGGGGGGAGTGTAACGTGCATCCAGGAGATAAGCGCCCGCGTGTTTGCGTGTTGTGTGGGTACGTGGGAGAGACGGATGAGGGGAAAAAGACTTACCTCGAGACCAGCTCAGCGTTACCGACCAAAAATAGAAAAGAAAGACCAAGATGGCGGCCGCCGTCTTTTGTAAAGTATGATGTCTCGCAAAGTCACACGAATTCTCGGAATATGCAAATTAAGCCGGCCTAGAACGACGATAAAAGCGGGTGAGGGGAAAGACGTGGGGAGTGACGATTGAGTATGCTGGGGAATCGTGTGGCTGTTGCTCCTTGTGCCGTGTTGAGGATATCTTACCGTGTTAAAGAGAGAGTCGGGCGCCATCTTGAATTTTTCCTTACACTTTTTCGTTACATAAGGTGCTTCTTCACTATAGCACACTAATGTAAAAATAAACAAATTCTCACCTGTGACACACGGAATAGTTAGCACAGCAGAATATTATGCAAAATTATCGAGTCGTTTACTCTATATCTTAGAAATTACGTACTTGTGCATTATCCTACCCAAGAAATAATGTACTGGTGCAGTATAGTACTCATAATAAAAAACAAAGAAAATCCTACATGTGACGTGCATAAAAGTTACTAAAACCGAAAATTATGTAATTAATTCGGGTAGTATGACTTTTAAATGTGGAATAATGTGCTTCTTTACTATAGCACTCTGATGTATAAACAAAGAAACTACAGAAAAATTTCACATACAAAAAAGTTTCACAACAGAAAATTATGTAAATTATTTTAAATATGTGTTATACATTACCCGCTCTTGGTAAGGATTTTTTCCATATAAGTTCTGTAAATTTCCTGTCCTAGAGAAGGTACTATTATTTCATACATATAATTCTCGCCCTAGAATAGGTAAAAATATTATTTTGCTTAAGATGGCAAATCATACATAAACATTAAAAAATCCTCTGTTGTAGCAGTTAAGATAAAAATGAAATGTAATAAGTCTTACGACGTACCTCTCCACCGTACTGTATATCGATATTCTATGACTGACTGGGATAGCTTCCGTACATTCATATCTGACCAACCGCTGCATTTCATGTTTAAAAAGGATCTGTCCTGTATAGTATCAGACTTGCCCGAATCGTTCATTGTAGGCATAGACCGATTCATACCATCCCAAAAATTCCAACAAAAACCTAACAGCCAGCCATGGTTCTCCCCTGAATGTGCTGCTGCCATCGCGCACAGAAATCACTTTTTTCCATAGCTACCAACGTAATAGATGTACTGAGACTAAAGCTGCTTTCAGAACTGCCAGCAACCACTGTAAAAGACTAATAAAACATGCAAGAGAGCTATATGCTCAGTCTGTTAAATCCAAAGTAGTTGAGCAGCGGCTTCGTTCCCACCAATTCTGGCAAATAGCAAACAGGATCTTGAACATAAGCGTGCGTTCTATACCAACTATCATCAATGGACCTGAGGTCATCTCGTCAGCATCAGACAAGGCCAGACTATTTTCCAAGAACTTTGCAGCTAATTCTAACCTATGCGACAATAACCATAAACTCCCTGTATTTCCTCCTATAAGAGACAACACGCTATGCAACATACAAATATCTGTGCATGAGGTCGCCAAGCTAATCAAGAACCTTGATTCCAGTAAAGCAATTTGCCCTGATGGCATTCCAGTTATAGTGCTTAAAAAAGCTTTAACCAGAACTTGCCCCCATACTTACAAAACTGTTTAAGCGTTGCCTTAAGGAGAAGTGCTTTCCAACACTCTGGAAAAGCTCATCAGTATGCCATGTATTTAAGAATTCAGGTGAAAAGTCATCTCCCTCTCAGTACAGACCAATAAGTCTCCTGTGTGCCATGAGTAAGTTGTTGGAATCAAAAATAAATAAGTACTCAACCACCTCAATAGAAACAACCTTCTTAGTGACATGCAATTTGGTTGCCGCTCTGCAAGATATACAGCAGATGTGCTGACGGTTATATCACATAGGATTAGTGAATCTCTTGACATATCGAAGGCCTTCTATAAGGTATGGCATAAGGGCCTACTTCACAAGATTTCCAGCTACGGTGTTACTGGAAATGTTTTCTCAATCATCAAATCATTTCTCTCTTATAGGCTCATAAGAGTAGTGGTGGATGGGCAGAAATCAGAGGCCCACAGTATTAATGCTGGAGTCCTCCAGGTTTCCATCTTGGGCATAACTCTCTTCCTGATCTACATCAATGATCTCCCTAAACACATACTTAAATCATTCGTTGACAAATATGCTGATGACACGACCATCTATGGCAACACACCAAAGGCTGTAAATGACAAAGTTCTCTCTAATTCTCTCTCCTCTTATCTCGAGCGCGTGGTACAATGGGGAAGATGTGGCTGGTCACTTTTAATGCATCCAAAACCAAGCTTCTATCTTTACATCATCAACTCTCTGATCCCCATCTGGCATCAACTGAAATGGATGGGTCTCGTCTTGGGGAGGCTCCAGGTTTTGACAAGTTTCTGGGTTTGACCTTTACTCCTGATCTGAAATGGAACACGTACATCAACTCTGTTGCCAGGGACGCTGGGAAAATGGTGGAATCCTTCTACCGCTCCAGAAGATATCTCACTACTGATGCAATTCTCTATCTGTATAAAAGCCAAGTACGTCCAAGGATGGAGTACTGCTGCCACATCTGGGCAGGAGCTGCTAAAAACAGCCTATCCCCCCTTGACAGAGTACAAAATAGACTTCGTGGTTTAGTGGGGGATGCCCTTTTTTCTTCCCTGCAACCTCTCTCCCACAGAAGAGACGTTGCGAGCCTATCCTTGTTTTATCGTTACTACCATGGCAGGTGCTCGTCTGAGCTCCAATCCCTCGTCCCCCCTCGCCAATCTTTCACAAGAAACACCCCTCAGGCTGAAACTACTTTCAATAATTTTCCTCACTCTTTATCTGTGCCTAAATCCAAACGTAGATTCCATGAGCAAAGCTTCTTTCTTAAAACTGCATGCCAGTGGAACTCTCTGCCGCTTGCCTGTTTCCCACCTGACTACAACTTGGACGTCTTTAAGTCCAACATAAACAAACTCCTGACAAACCGCCCCCTTAAGTAAGACACTCTATCAAAACACCCAATGCTAATGATTCTACAATACTATCTCATTGATTAGTGTACACGAAATAACCCTTATCCTTGAGTGGCCTTCAGGCCTTGATAAGTTGTGACCCCCATGTAAAGTATATATATATTTGTAGTCATCGACATACAGTCCTATTTTGTTGTATCACAACTCATCAGTGCCGCTAGACTAGCATCTTTCCCAAGCCAAGGATTGAACTTAGAACCGTCGTGTTGACAGTCGGCAGTTCTCTCACTCGGCCATGGAATCGACGCCCGTAAATAACTCGTCAGAATGCCTATGCATGTGATACTTGATTTCACAAACAATTATCAACAGAACTTTGCACATTAGTAGGCAACACAGATAAACAAGAATTCATTAATTTGAAAAACAATTGCATCGTGAGACCTTGTTTCTAATTGATTTGTAAATATCTAAACATATTGACCCTTGTACTTTAGTAATATTACATTCACTAAATAAATAACTATACTACATGTGTATTTATATATTACATATATAGATATATACATATTTAAATATATATGTTTAAATGCATATTTTATACTTATATGTATACGTATTTACATATTTATATACAATTATATATGTATATATAGCGTGTCTATTCTGTCCCACTATAGATAGAGCAAGGACATTTTTTAGTAAAATTTCCAAAGGTTCTTGTGTTATGCGTTGAATATCCTAATCAGAGAATCACCCCTTTCGGTTTCGTTGCTATTTTTTAACTGCGCTTGTAATAGCAAATCCGGTAAATGCGATGTCCATTTGAAAGACCAATCAAGTTACTA
The DNA here is from genome assembly GCF_053919585.1 of Euprymna scolopes. Classification (NCBI taxonomy): domain Eukaryota; kingdom Metazoa; phylum Mollusca; class Cephalopoda; order Sepiida; family Sepiolidae; genus Euprymna; species Euprymna scolopes. Next base: position 2,026,110 of record NC_136495.1, read on the forward strand.
TTGAAGCGATTGCGTGGTGTATCCATGAGACCAGCAGTCCTCACAAACTCCAAAATTAAGCGTACATTCTTAGCAGCTAGCCGTTCTAAGTACGTCGGACAAAGCATAAGATTGAGGATTGTTATTTTGATCTTTTAATGAAGGACTATTCAAGGGTGTGGCTAGGTTTATGTCATGTTTTTTGCATGGCAAACCACTCTCTCCGTCTTTAACCATTCTCAATACAATCTAAAGAAACTTATGAAAAGCCTTTTAATATAAGCATGTGCAAAGTGTGTGTCCACAAACACTTCTTTTTTTGGAGATATCACATCGGAAAGTAAGTTTGCATTTCTCTGTAGACGTATGTCCTTCGTTACATAATGTAATCTAAGTAAAGTATTTCTCCAAAGTTTATTTTATTTACTTAAGCAAGCTTCTCTATTTTCTTTAAACTCACTTTCTTTCGAATTCACTTATATTTATTAAATTACGTATAAAAATAAGGAAATTTCAAGAATAAAATATTGGATGAGTATTTATTGTTGATCAAAGGAAATAATACGACCATTTGTTAATTCACAAAATTTACTTACATTCGAAATCTTCTTACATCCAAAATATATTTACATTAAACATTACGTTCAAAATTTACTTACAGTACAAATCAACTTACGTTCAAAATTCACTTGCATTACAAAATTCACTTACGTTCAAAATTCATTATGTTCAAATTCACTTACGTTCAAAATTCACTTATGTTCAAATTCACTTACGTTCAAAATTCATTATGTTCAAATTCACTTACGTTCAAAATTCACTTATGTTCAAATTCACTTACGTTCAAAATTTACACACACTCAAAATCCACTTACGTTCAAACTCAACTTATATTCAAAGTGCACTTACGTTCAAAGTTTAATCACATTCAAAATCCACCTACGTTCAAAATTCACTTATGTTCAAATTCACTTACGTTCAAAATTTAACCATCATTCAAAATTCACATACGTTCAAAATTCACTCACATTCAAAATCCACTTACGCCCAAAATTCACTTACATTCAAAATCCACTTGTCCAAAATTCACTTACATTCAGAATCAACTTACGTCAATAATTTACTCACATTCAAAATTACCTTATGTTTAAAATTCCTTTACGTTCAAAATTCACTTACGTTCAAAATTTACTCACATTCTAAATCCAGTTACGCAAAAAATTCACTCACATTCAAAATCCGCTTACGTTCGCAATTCACTTACATTCAAAATTCACTTACGTTCAAAATTCACTCACATTCAAATTTCACTTACGTTCAAAATTTACTAACATTCCAAATCTACTTACGGTCAACATTTGTTCACATTCAAAATCCACTTACGTTCAAATTCACTTATCTTAAAAATCAACTTACGTTCAAAATTTAATCACATTCAAAATCAACTTGCTGTCAAAATTCACTCACATTCAGAATCCAATTACGGTCAAAATTCACTTACATTCAAAATCCACTAACGTTCAAAATTTACTCACATTAAAAAAAACCTTACGTTCAAAATTCACCCACATTCAAATCTCACTCACGGTCAAAATTCACTTACATTCAAAATCCACTCACATTTAAAATTCACTGAAGTTAAAAATTAACTTACATAAAAAATCACTTAGAATAAAAATTACCTTACATAAAAATTCACTTACATTAAAGATTTACTTACATTCAAAATCCACTTACGATAAAAAAAAACACTCACGGTCAAAATTTACTCACATACAAAATCCACTTAGCGTTCAAAATTCACTCACATTCAAAATCCTCTTACGTTTAAAATTCACTTATATTCAAAATCCACTTACGTTTAAAATTCACTTACTCTCAAAATCCACTTACGTTAAAAATTTACTCACATTCAAAATCCACTTAAGTTCAAAATTCACTTGCATTAAAAAATCACTTACTTTCAAAATTTACTCATATTCAAAATCAATTTCTGTTTAAAATTCACTCACATTCAAAATTAACTTACGTTCAAAATTTACTCACATTCCGACTCCAGTTACGTGAAAAATTCACTCACATTCAAAATCCACATACGTTATAAATTCACTTACATTCAAATTCCCTTACGTTGAAAATTTACTCACATTCCAAATCCACTGACGTTCAAAATTAACTTACGTTCAAAATTTACTTACATCTAAATTTCACTTACGTTCAACATTCACTCACATTCGAAATCTACATCTGTTCAAAATTTACTCACAGCCAAAATCTAATTACTTTCAAAATTTAATCACATTCAAAATTCACTTACGGTCAACATTCGCTTACGTTCAAAATCCACTTACGTTCAAAGTGTACACACATTCAAATTCCACTTACATCCAAAATCCACTTACATTCAAAATTCACTTACCTTCAAAATTTACTCACATTCATAATCCACTTAAGTTCAAAATTCACTTACCTTCAAAATCCACTTACGTCCAAAATTCACTTACATTCAAAATCCACTTCCGTTAAAAATTAACTTACATTAAAAAAAAAACACTTACGTTCAAAATTTACTTATATTCAAAATCAACTGACTTCCAAAATTTAATCACATTCAAAATTATCTTACTTTCAAAATTTATTTACGTTCCAAATTCACTTACGTTAAAAATTAACTCACATTCCAAATCCAGTTACGTGACAAATTCACTTACATTCAAAATCCACTTACATTCATAATTTACTTACATTCAAAGTCCACTCGCATTCAAAATTCACGTACATTCAAAATCTACTTACGTTCAAAGTTCACACATTAAAAAATCACTTTGGTTTAAAATTTTCTCACATTAAAAATAAACTGACGTTCCAAATTTACTCACATATAAAACAAACTTATGTTCAAAATTCACTCACATTCAAAATCCAGTTACGTGAAAAATTAACTTACATTCAAAATTCACTTACGTTCAAAATTCACTAACATTCAAAATTCACTTACGTTCAAATTCACTCTCATTTAAAATCGACTTTCGTTCAAAATTCAATTACATTAAAAATCAACTTACGTTCAAAATTCGCTCACATTACAAATCCACTTACGGTCAAAATTCACTAACATTCAAAATATACTTATCTTCAAAATTTACTAACATTTAAAATCAACTTACCTTCAAAATTCACTCACATTCAAAATCCACTTACGTTCAAAATGTACTTACATTCAACGTCCACTTACGTCCAACATTCACGCATATTACAAAACCCACTAACGTTCAAAATGTACTAACATTCAAAAGCCATATAGGTTCAAAACTCACTTACCTTCAAAATCCACTTACGGTCAAAATTGCTCACATTTAAAATCCACTTACGTTCAAATTCACTTACCTTCAAAATCCACTTACGTTAAAAATATAAACACATTCAAAATCAACTTGCGGTCAAAATTCACTCACATTCAAAATCCAGTTACGGTCAAAATTGACTTACATTCGAAATCTACTAACGTTCTAAATTTACTCACATTAAAAAACCATTTACGTTCCAAATTCACCCACATTCAAAACTCACATACATTCAAAGTTCACTTACATTTAAAATTCATTTTTTTTCTAAATTCACTTACATTCAAAATCCACTTACGATCAAAATCCACTTACGATCAAAATCCACTTACGGTCAAAATTTACTCGCGTACAAAACCCACTGACGTTAAAAAGTCACTCACATTCAAAATCCATTTCCGTTAAAAATTTACTCACATTCAAAATCCACTTAGGTTCAAAATTTACTCACATTCCAAATCCAGTTACGTGGCAAATCCACTCACATTCAAAATCCACTTACGTTCATAATTCACTTACATTCAAAATCCACTTACCTTCAAAATTTACTCACATTCAAAATCCACTTACCTTCAAAATTTACTCACATTCAAAATTCACTAATGGTCCAAATTCACCTACATTTAAAAATCACTTACGTTCAAAATTCACTTACATTCAAAATCCACTTACGTTCAAAATTTACTCACATTCAAAATCCAGTTACGTAAAAAATTCACTTATATTCAAAATCCACTTACATTCAAAATTCACTTACATTCAAAATTCACTTAGTTTCAAAATTTATTCACATTCTAAATCCATTTTCGTGACAAATCCACTCACATTCAAAATTAACTTACGTTCACAATTCACTTACACTCAAATTCCACTTACGTTCAAAATTGCCCCCTTAAATAAATACTTCATCAAATCTCCACACTAACGTAATGTACTTGCAATAACCCCTATCCCTGAGTGGCTTCCGGACCTTGAAAAGTAGTGATCACTGTGTAAAAAAAAAAAAATTCGCTAACATACAAAATAAACTTACCTTCCAAATTTACTCACATTAAAAATCAACTTGCGTTCAAGATTCACTCACATTCAAAATCCACTAACGTTCAAAATTTACTCACATTCAAAAACCACTTGCGTTCCAAATCCATACACATTCAAAATCCACTAATGGTCAAAATTTGCTCACATTCAAAATCCACCTACGTTCAAATTCACTTACCTTCACAATCTACTTACGATCAAAATTCACTCACTTTCAAAATTCACTTACGTTCAAATTCACTTTCCTTCAAAATCCACTGACGTTAAAAATTCACTCACATTCAAAATCCATTTCTGTTAAAAATTTACTCACATTCAAAATTTTATTACGTCAAAAATTCACTCACATTCAAAATCAACTTGCGGTCAAAATTCACTCACATTCAAAATCCAATTACGGTCAAAATTCACTTACATTCAAAATCCACTAATGTTCTAAATTTACTCACATTCAAAAACCACTTACGTTCAAAATTCACTAACATTCAAAACTCAGTTATGTTCAAAATTCACTTACATTCAGAATCCACTTACGATCAATTTTCACTTACATTACGAATCCACTTACGGTCAAAATTCACTCACATTACAAATCAACTTACGTTTAAAATTTTCTTACATTCAAAATCGACTCACATAAAATTTCCACTTAAGTCCAAATTTCACTTACATACAAAATTCACTTACATTCAAATTTACTTACGTTCCAAATTCAGTCACATTCAAAATCTATTTACATTAAAAATTCACTAACGTTCAAAAACCACGCACATTCACAATCCACTTACGGTCCACTCACATTCAAAATCCACTTACGGCCAAATTTACTTACATGCAAAATTCACTTACGGTCAAAGTTTAGTTACATTCAAAATCCACTTACGGTCACAATCAATTTTATATTCAAAATTTACTTACGTTAAAAATTCACGCACATTCAAAATCCACTTACGTTCAAAATTCACTCACACTGGAAATCCACTCACATTCAAAATCTACTAACATTTAAAATTCACTTACATTCAAAATCCACTCACGTTAAAAATTCATTCACATTTAAAATTCACTTACGTTTAAAATTCCATTAGATTCAAAATCCATTTACATTAAAAATTCACTCACATTCAAAATCTACTCACATTAAAAATTCACTTACATTAAAATTCCACTCACATTAAAAATTCACTTAAATTCAAAATCAACTTACATTAAAAATCCACTCACATAAAAATTCACTCACATTCAAAATCCACTCACATTTAAAATTCACTTACATTAAAATTCCACACATTAAAAATTCACTTACATTCCAAATAAACTTACGTTAAAAATTCACTCACATTTAAAATCCGCTTACATTAAAATTTCACTTACATTCAAATTCAACTTACATTAAAAAGTCACTCACATTCAAAATCCAGTTATGTTAAAATTCACTCACATTCGAAATCCACATCCGTTGAAAATTTACTCACATCCAAAATCCGCTTACGTGCAAAATTTACTCAAATTTGAAATCCCCTTACGTTCCAAATCCACTTAAATTCAAAATCCACTTACGGTCAAAATTTACTCATAGTCAAAATCCACTTACGTTCCAAATGCACTTACATTCAAAATCCACTTACGGCCAACATTTACTCACATTAAAAATTCACTTCCGGTCAAAATTCACTTATATTAAAAATTCACTTTCGTTCAAAATATATTTACGTTCAAAATTTACTCACATTAAAAATTCACTTATGTTAAAAATTCACTTACATCAAAAATTCACTAAGATTAAAGATTTATTTACGTTAAAATGTACTTACATTCAAACTTTATTTTTTTTTACGTTTAAAATCTCCATTTAAATACTCCGTAATTTGACAAGTTTGATTTTTAGTGGTTTTCTATTTTTCTGGGAACTTCGAATAATAATGTCTCATCTAACGAGACGTTTATTATGTGAGACAATAATAAAATATAAATAACGTTAACATTTTGAAAAATATCATTAAACAAAGATAAATCTTGATGTTAATTGGTAAAATAACGCGTTATATTTTCACACATGTCAAGAGTTGCATGTCATTACTTTTATTCATAAACTTTGATGTTTTTTAATTTTTAAATTATTTAACTTTCATTTCTTTATTTTTCCCGTCCAATGAAGTATTAATTTTTCATGTTTGTGAATACATTATACGAATTAATATTCTAGTTTTATAATCACTTTTTGAGGATATGTTATTTTTTATTAGTCACTTAAGTTACTGTATATTAAAAGTATATATGAGGAGATTTGGTAAAAAACAGAAAAAAACAATAAGGAAAATAAACAAGACAGGAAATCACTACGTAGTGTTTCGACTAACCACATCAGTAGTACAGTTGTAAGTGCAATAGTGGTTTAATGCGTTACTTTAATCGCAGAGTTATATCCTGTCCTATTATTCTGGTTGTGAATTTTAGTATTGTTGTAGACCCGTGGTATGGATCACAAATGAAAGAAACCACAAGTAGTGTAAAGTGTATAAAATATAATATGTATTTATCATAAAGAATACAAGAGCCACTAAAGTGGTATGAGAGGAACATGTTCGTAGCATGCGGTTAAACATGGTATGAATGTCTCCATTTAGTCTCTGAAACCAGTGGTATCCATAGGACTAATTGATTCACCTTAATTCTTGAATAGAAGTCATTAGTACCCCACAACACCACCCTCCTAAGCTTTTCATTCCGCTGGGATAGTCGTATAGCTCTTTTTCCTGTGGTTGATCTCTATCGGGTGGGTCATTTCCCTTTACCGGGAGGACCGGCGTTGTCTTGCTGCTTGTGGTGTTACCAAGTCGAACGTGTCATATATCTGGTCCATTACTTCTTCTTGTTGTTCAGCAGGCGGTTGTCTTTCGTCATCAGTTATAATAATAATAATAAATAATAATAATGGCAAGCAATCTACGAAACATTGATGCAAGCAACAGTAAACGTAGTCACTAGTTTTGTCTTTCTGCGCCAGCCTCTCGAACCAAAGGTTCTCAAGTCCTTCGCCATCCTTACAGAAGGCACGACTCCATGCTAGTCTATCTTCAGCTAGCTCCTTCCACATATTCACATCGATGCCAAGAGCGATCAGATCCCGTTTGGCCACGTCTTTAAAGCACAGCACCGGGCGACCGCGGCTTCTTGTTCCATTTGCCAGTTCGCTGTAGACGATATCCTTAGGGAGACGGCTATCGGGCATTCTGCGCAGGTGTCCAAGCCAACTCGATCGTCGGATCTTGGGTGTCTGGAACCAGGAGCGGCTGCCGACACGTCTTATCACCTCTTCGTTCGTGATTGTATCCCACCAATTGATGCCCATTATATGTCGCAAGCATCGGAGATGGTAGACGTTCAGTCTTTTCTCGTGACGAGCATACGTGGTCCAAGTCTCTGCTCCATACAGTAGAGTACTTAGAACACATCATTTGTAGATGCGGCATTTTGTGCGAGAAGTGAGATATTTATTTAACCATGCTCTTTCACGTAGTCGGTTAAATGTAAACGCTGCTCTACCTATGCGCGTTTTTAGCTCCTGTTCAATACATACTCTCTTGTTGATGTTGGATCCAAGATACGCAAAGTTCTCGACAGTCTCTAGTTCGTGGCCATTGATGCTGATTGGTGATGCGTCACCCAGGTGCATCACGACTGTCTTCTTCACACTGATTACCAGTGCAAACTCTGCACAAGCAGCGCTCAATTTGTCAAGCAGCCGTTGGAGTCCACTTGCGGAGTGCGAGACCATTGCAGCATCGTCTGCAAACAACACCCTCGAAGAAGACTGTGGCTGTCATGTTGTCATGGAGCGATCTTATCAAACTAAAAAGAGTTGGTGGGCAGGCAAACTTTTGTAGGATGGCATCAGTTATACGTTTCTGAATTTGGTTTAAATGTTCTTGTGCGTAAATCTTGGACCGTCGATAATGTAGATCGTCTGTTCGATCATTTTCTGGACCTTTCCTATTTCCCACATCGTGCTATTATTTTTATGTACCTGGAAAAATCCCTTTTCATCAGGTGAATATTTATTTTTAGGAACTGTAGTATTTGGCGGTTTCACCTGTTTTGGTAAAAGTTTCTCAAAGACCGGCCTAATTTTCCTCGCGAACATTACCTCTGCCGGCTAATTGACACATACAAATATATTGTCTAAACTTTAGCCATCGTCTCATGTAACTTTTGAACGCCGTCGCATACACATTTATTCGTTATAATAAAATCCTATCTTACTTTCTACGGGTGACATAATCACGATTGCCAAGATCTATTGGCGAAGTAGTTCGTATTTTCCCTTCTACATGCAAAGTCCTCGCACTCTCCAAGTAAAGACCAGGTAAATATATAAACATTAAAACTATATGAACCTAACACCCTTATTAACTGGATTAAACACTCATACATCTACAACTATCATTGCACTTCATTAATCGAAAATAATGATTTCTCCCAAATAATAGCCCACTTATTCTCATTGGCTGTGACCATGAAATGCTATTATTCCGGATTGTACAATAACATATAAAAAACGAACCTCGCAAATCTTAATCAATATGGTCGATCACTCGACACGCATTGTTTTAAATCATTTATACTTTACTATCATCGCTTTTGCTTTATTTTACAGATTTTAACTTTTACTTACACATGATATTACGCATTATTATTTACACATTGTTACATTAATTGTCGCAGCTTTCTTTATATCATATCCGTGTTCCGTGTCCTAAATTGAACGATGCTAAAATGAACTGATTTTTTTAAAATCATTTATATTTTATTATTGTCGTTTTCCCATTATTTTACAGATTGATGTTTGCAAAAATTAACCATAACATTTACTTAAAAGTAACACATGTTATTACGCATTATTCGGATTAAAATTATTTACACATTCTTACATTTAAAAGAATATGTCGCAGCTTACTTTAGATTATATCCGATTTCCGCGTCCTTATTAACTGATACTTTAATTAACCGATTTTTAAGGATCATTTTTACTTTACTATCATCATTTTTGCTTTATTATATAGACTAATGATTACAAAAATTAACCATAACATTTAGTTAAAACTAAAACCTGCTATTAGATTAATATTATTTACACATTCTTACATTTAAAAAAATTGCAGCTTTCTTTTTATTGTATTCGGTTTGACCATCTTAAATTAACCGATGCTAAATCTCTTTTGAAATCATTTATACATATTTTACAGACTCATGTTTACGAAAATTAACTATAACGTTCAGTTAAAAGTTGCAAATGCATTATGCATTATTTGGATTAATATTATGAATATATTAACGTTGTACTAAATTGAACTAGTGCTGTGTTACCATGACCGAGAAAAATATTGCGACAATATTTTTCTCGATGATGGGCACGAAGTATGTGTTCCCGACGATAGAAGTCATCATTTATAATTTTTTTTTTTTGCAATTTTATTTTTATTCTTAAAAGTTAAGTTTGTTATTGATGAGATTAACGTGAAAAAAGAAAGAAAATGTAAATTGTAGAATTTAAAGTAGGAGGTGGTTACATAAACGTCCTCTGAATCTCTAAATAAAAGAGAGTTGTAGCAGCCTCCTACATCAAACTGGCACCGATCCCAAATCGAAGTGATTAGGCCAAAAATATTATTTTTCACTTTCAAAATCATAAGAACTATTTCTTTTTATATAAAACACATTTTCACATTATAAGCCTGAATTACGTCCAGATATATTATCATTTTCATTACGTTTCATTCAGTTTATATTTGGCTACATTTACGCTATTATTTTTTACGTCCTCTGTCTGTCAAATAATTTACGCCATTAATGTACACATTCCCTCTTTAGTACATTGCCTACGAATATACTTATTTGTAAGTTATTGTTTTTTTTTTTTTTTACAATATCTGTTTTTGGTTTAATTCCCTTTTCGGGACTCTTTTTCCACACTGCTAAGACATAAACATTTTTTAGATACTTTTTTTTTACCTTATAATAAGTTAACCTATTTTCTTTAAACTGGCGACTACTATAGGTTTTAGACTATGCTGAATAAGACAATCCCTTTTATCTTTATCGGAAACAAGTATTATTCGAGATATAATGATATGCCTTATGAAATGTAATTCACTGCCAACCACCTCAAATCTGGGGGGGGGTGATAGTCTTTGCGGGTGGGTATGCTGAAAGCATATGTCAAGGTTGAACTTGGGGCAAATACTTAGACAGTCCCCATAATAAAATGTGGTGTCTATGCAGAAAGCCGTTATTGCCCTGGAAAGATTGTCCATGTCTATTCCATACGATGCTCTTAACATGGTTGATAATGGTTGGGATAGAACGCGCACTTCTGTTCAAGATCCCATTTGTTATTTGCCAAAACTGGTGGGAACCAAGCCGTTGATCAGCTACTTTGGATTTAACAGACTGTGCATATAGCCCTCTTGCATTTTTATTACTCTTTTACAGTGGTTGCTGGCAGTCCTGAAAGCAGCTTTAGTCTCAGTGCATCTATTACGTTGGTAGCTATGGAAAAAGTTATTTCTGTGCGCGATAGCAGCAGCACATTCTGGGGAGAATCATGGCTGGCTGTTAGGTTTTTGTTGGAATTTTTAGATGGTATGAATTGGTCTATGCCTACAATTAACCATTCGGTCAGATCTGATACTATAGAGGACACTTCCTTTTTAAACATGGAGTGCAGAGGTAAATCAGATCCCAGTCAGCCATAGAGAATCGGTATACAATACGGTGGAGGGGAACGTCTGGGGACATATAACATTTTGTTTTTATCTTAACTGATACGACGGAGTGTTCGGAGGATCCTAGAGGAGAATGAACGGAACATGAACATAGCTCAGGGGAAGTTGAGAGAAAAAAGTCTAGGAGGCTCGCATATTGACCGGGTGTATCGAGCACACAGGTGGGTTCGCAAACAATCTGAGTGAGGTCATAAGCAATGGCAAAATCATGACAAAACCTCCCCTCATCGTCTGTCTTATTTGAATGGGTCAGCCATTCCACGTTATGGACGTTGAAGTCACCACAGATGTGGATGTTAGCCGAGGGATGTGCAGACAGTATGTGGTGTATTTTCTCAGATATGCTCTTCAAGATAGTAACTCCGCTGTGGTGGGGCCGATATAGGGTAAATATAAATGCAGTGGTGTTAGCAAGTGCAACCCGGAAGCACATATAGGGTGAATTAGGATCTTCTCTAGAGATATCCCTTCCACACGGGAAGCCATCCTTAATGTAGGCACATATTCCATACCCATGGCGATCTTGGGGGTCAGATTTAGCTGTTAAGTTAGAGTATCCGTTAATTATGAACTCATCTAGGGGAGTGGTCGGCCCTATTCACGTTTCACTTAGAAATAATATGTTCGGTTTCGTCTCCTGTAAGTGGGTTTCAACCTCTGGAAGGTTGGAACGTAGACCCCTGATGTTGGAGAAGGAGACCTGCTAGTAAGGGTCTACGTTGAAAGATGGGGTTCTAGGTTTATTCGAGTTTTTATTCTGCAGATATTTCATCTTGAGGTTTTGGGATTTTTAGAATAGGTCGGAATACTTGGTTAGAGCAGTACAGAGAGGGAAAGTAAGAGAGAAAAAGACAGGAATTTTCTTTGTAACACACGAAAAGGAAAACCGTAACAATTACCCACTAGTACGGCATCGAGAGGCCCCACCAGAGACTACTGCATAGTCCAGATCCACTCACCAAATGGCAATACATCAGTTCCAGTACTTTGCGCCTGCTGATAGGACAGCCTCCTTAGTGGTTAATCCAAGGTTCGGGTCCCTGACTATCAGGCGGATACTGTCAGCCCAGAAAAAACGTTTACCTCCAGCACCCTTACTAGTGACAAGGCCACAAGGACAGACAGACAGAAAAATTTCCGACATCTCAGACTACTGTTCACCAAGTACTACCGACTTTTAAGCAGCTTTTTCTTCTCCCTTTGTCAGAAAAATCACTCATTGAATGAGGACTGAGGGACAAAAAAAGGAGAAGCGAAAGTTACTGGAGCTGCCGATAACACATCAACTGTATTATCTACTCTCATTTATCAATGGACCAGAGGTCATCTCGTCAACGTAAGACAAGGCCAAACTATTTGCAATGAACTTTGCAGTTAATTCTATGCGACGAAGGCCATCAACTCCCCATATTTCCTCCTATAACACAAAACAAGCTAGGTAACATACAAATATCCGTGCATGAGGTCGCCAAGCTAATCAAGAACCTTGATTCTAGTAAAGCAACCGGCACTGATGACATCCCAATTATAGTGTTAAGAAAGCTTCAACCAGAACTCGCTCCCATACTTACGAAACTATTTGCCTTAAGGAGAAGTGCTTTCCGACTCCCTGGAATATCTCATCAGTTTGCCCTGTATTTAAGAATTCAGGTTATAAGTCATCTCCCTCTCAGTACAGACCAATAAGTCTCCTGTGTGTTATTAGTAAGTTGCCGGAATCCATATTAAATAGAGAAATAGTCAACCACCTCAGCAGGAACAACCTTCTTAGTGACACACAATATGGTTTCCGCTCTGCAAGATCTACCGCAGATGTGCTGACGGTTATATCCCACAGGATTAGTTAATCTCTTGACAAAAGCTTCCTTTCTAGGGCAATTGCTCTTGACATATCAAAGGCCTTCGACAAGGTATGGCATAAGGGTCTACTTCACAAGATTTCCAGCTACGGTATAACTGGAAATGTTTTCTCAATCATTAAATCATTTCTCTCCGATAGGCTCATAAGAGTAGTGGTAGATGGACAAAAATCGGAGGCCTGCAATATAAATGCTGGAGTCCCTCAGGGGTCAATCTTGGGGCCAACTCTCTTCCTGATCTACATCAATGACCTCCCAAAACACATACTTTAATCATTCGTTGACATCTATCCTGATGACACGACCATCTACGGCAACACATCAAAGGCTGTGAATGACAAAGTTCTCTCTGATTCTCTCTCCTCTGATCTCGAGCGCGTGGTTCAGTGTGGGAAGACGTGGCTGGTTACCTTTAATGCATCCAAAACCAAACTCCTATCCTTACATCATCAACGCTCTGATCCCCATCTGGCATCAATTGGATGGATGGCTCTCGTCTGGGTGATGCCCCGTGTTTTGACAAGCTTCTGGGTTTGACCTTTACTCCTGATCTGAAATGGAACACGTACATCAAGTCTGTTGCCAAGGTCGCTGGAAAGATGGTGAGATCCTTCCACCGCTCCAGAAGATATCTCACTACTGATGCAATTCTCTATCTATATAAAAGCCAAGTACGTCCAAGGATGGAATACTGTTGCCATATCTGGGCAGGAGCTGCAAAAAACAGCCTATCCTGCATTGACAGAGTACAAAATAGACTTCGTGGCTTAGTGAGGGATGCCCTTTTCTCTACCCTGCAACCTCTCTCTACGTGACGAGCCTATCCTTGTTTTATCGTTATTTCCATGGCAGGTGCTCGTCTGAACTTCAATCTCTGGTCCCCCCTTGCCAATCTTTCACGAAAAACACCCGTCTAGCTGAATCCACTGTGCCTAAATCAAAACGTGGATTCCATGAACAAAGCTTCTTTCTTAGAACTGCACGCCTGTGGAACTCTGTTCCGTCTGCCTGCTTCCCACCGGACTACAACTTGGATGTGTTCAAGTCCAACGTTAACAAATTTCTAATGAACCGCCCCTTTAAGTAAACACTTCATCAAATCTCCACACTAATGTAATGTGCTTGCAATAACCCTTATTCCTGAGTGGCTTTCAGGCCTTGATAAGTAGTGATCACTGCGTAAAAAAAACAGAGGTTATGCGTGTCTTTTCCAAAACCCGTTCTTAACATAAGGACGTTGTTGATTGGCCACCAACAACAACAACAACCGTAGTTTCATTTTCTATGAGGAAGGGGTATGCTTCAACCGGGCAACGCTGATTAACGCGTCCTGCGAATTCTTAATAAAATACAATATTAAGTTTAGTTATAGTCGTGAAATATAGTTGGAGAAAGAATAAACAATGTGGATGATAATAGTAACAGAACAACTCATTGTAATTGTAGAGGAAGAATAAAAAATTTGTTCAGAAGTATTGGGTATTTATTAATTGTATCCCAAGCAAATAAACCTACTTATAAAAATACTACATAGTGGACACTTGACTGATTTTAAGGCGTGATATAGAAACCCTAATTCTTTTTTACTTATCCTAAATAAGGGAAATTTGACTACTCAAACACGTTTTATCTTTTAAAGAAAATAATACAGTACCAGAAATAAGATAGAATATCTTATAGAAAGTACCGATCCCAAGGCTACAGAATCCTATTTGCTTTCTTTGTCTTAATGAAAAAGAAACTGTCTTAATTTTCTTATTTAAAGATAAATTGTTGAATCAAAGAGATAAAATAGGTAGTAACCATATGAAAATCAATTTATTCTAGATAAATATGATATTAGCCTAATAAATGTACAATAATATAACATAATTTTTTACGGAATCAAACACTTGATTTAATACACGTAAATATTTTAACGATCGTCATTAAACTATCATTAAATCTTTGTTCTAAATATGTTATTTTGTAATTTAAATTATATGTGTGCAAATAGTTTTTACTAATAAACATTACGTCTGAATATATATATATATATATATATATATCTGTGTACATATATATATATATATATATATATATATATATATAGATATATAAGTGTATTTTTAAACACCTGATATTCTGTATTCAAGAATTTATTCATCTACTAGACTACCCGTGACCCGTTGGGTCAGTAGTTATATTCACTATGGAATTCATGTATGAGCGTGACACTTATGACGTAAAGAAAATAGTTTTTTTTTTGACATAACAGAAACATTTCTATGAAAGTATATTAAAATGAAAAAAGAATATAGAGAGATTTCTATGAGTCGTTCTATTTATAATTGTTTATTTTTGAGAAAAAAAACTTACAACCATTGAATTATAAGTGGTTTGCCATACTTATGGGTACATGTGCACTGAATAGATACTATAATACTTACAGTTAAACTTAAATCTTGATATATCTTTTTTGAATGAAAGCGTTAGATAAAAGTATAGAATAGTTAAAAACACTTTCCCTATGTTAAGAATGACTTTTAAAGTAGAAAATGAAAATAAAATGTAACATTTTCATTTATTTTAAACAAACATTCATGACCCATTGGATCAAATATTTAATTTATATATTAATAATAAGGTCAATAAAACTAATTAAGACACTTTACTTGTAACACAATTTGAAAAAAAAAATTTTCGGGATTATTCATTTCCAAGGAACCTATATCTACAAGTTCCAGAGTTTAGACTCAAAATTAGCGGAGGAGTTTGGTAGAGTTCTCAAGGGTCAAATTGTTGAACTTTGATCCCTTAACAGACAAATTTCTGGCCGAAAACGGATTGCAAAGATTCCCCAAATCTATATACCCTGTATATCAAATTTTGAGTCTGTAGACTTAAAATTGACAGAGTTATTGCGTAGGGAAATGTACATAGACAGACAGACACACACAGAGAGACACTTTCACTTTTATAGATATACTAGCATTACAGTCCTGCGTTGCCCGGGTGTTTGGATGTGTCTGTTGAGCAAAAAATAAAAAAAGTGGTAGTAGGAAGACAGTCTCGAACCCGTACCGCGAAGGAGGAAAAGAACGGGATAAAAACGTGACTTCTTTGCTGTTACGACACCGCCAAACTTGAAGTGACTTGTGTTTAAATTAAGGTTAGACAATCCAAAGGAGATGATAACTTTTTAAAATATTTGCGAAAAAAGCGACCCCCTGTAGAAAAGTGTCTCGTTGAAGGTGAAGATATTAATGTTTTTAGCCAATTTTTCGATATTTGTCGTCTGAAAGGTCGAACTTCAAAACGATACTGATCTTGGTAAAATCAGTCGCCTCTGTAAAAAGTTTTAGGCAGACATACAAACATACATGCATACATACATTTATATATTGGTAACTAAATATTTTCGACCCAAACCTATTAAAAAGCTTGCCCTATCTCTGAATACCCTTTATGTAAAATTTCAAATGGTTAGACCAGAAATTGTCTGAGTAATCTGGTAGAGACCGCAGAGATCAATTTTTTAAAACTTTGACCTCTATTATGACTTCTTAACATTTATTGTTTTTGACTCAAATCATCTTATTAAGTTAGATCCCTGTTCAAGGAACCTATATCTAAAATTTCAAGTACTTCGACCCAAAATTGTCGGAGTTTGGTAGAGTTCTCAAAGATCAAATCGCTGAACTTAACAGCCAAATTTCTGGCCGAAAATCGATCGCAAAGATTTTCTCAACTATCAGTACCCTGTATATCAAATTTCGAGTCTGTAGACAGAGTTTTGCGTAGGGAAATGTACACAGACACACAGACACACAGACACGTTCACTTTTATAGATATTAAGATAGATTTGGTCTGACTTCTCATTTATTAAATAGACATTAAAACCTTATTCTATCTTTTGTACATCAGTAAAGCCGGTCATTTTTTATTTCCCTTTGAATTCCACAACGAATACAAACTGAACTTTCAGTTAACGTGAAACTATTCTAATAACTACATTATAATAACAAAAAAACGAGCGCAGTATTTTGTAAATATCTTTGAACTTTAATTAGTTTTTAAGTATATATCATGTCTTTATTTGGCCACAATAACATTTACGTACGAAAAGCTATAATTATCTGTTAGCGTTTTTAATGTCCTCTGGGAAAAAAAATAATTGGTATTCGCGATTGAACATAATTTCCGTAATGAACTGCTTTCTTTATGATAATATTCGTTTTTTATCTTACCGAGTTTCTGCCTTTGTGTTTCTTTTTTAATTTACTGTAAAATCGATATTTCAATTAAAATTCGATTATGTGATTATATTTGCTGTTAGTGTATTTCTTATTTAAAATAATAATTGCAATATAATATCTGCTTAATCACGTATCAATAAAAAAAAGTTATAAGAAAAATCCATTTGAAAATATAGGAAAAAACGAAGGATCTGAGGATGATGGATATTGACAAAATAGAAAGTGGAAGACTCAATAGACGACATAGATGGACAAGGGAAAGCCATAAAACAAAATACAGGCAGAATAATCAGCTTCTAAAAACATGTTTTATAACACTTGTTTATTATTTTTCTGTTAGGCAGATTGTGTGGATTATTATTCTTATCTTAGTAATTTTTCTACACCGTTGCGACCGATGTAACCTCCAACCGTCTTCAGGTATATTAACACTGGATGTTATTGATGAATTTATTTTTCAACGAACATAGCCGTTTAAAATTCGCAATCAAAATAGCGGCAAGTCTATTTCTGGTTTTTATATTTTAAAATAACTCCGGATCGATTCCGTTTTTTAAATGATGCTTGATGTTTAAATAAAATAAGTATTATATACGTTTGAAGCCAAAACAACGCATTATTACAAAATAAACAGACATTTTTTGTTTGAAATTTATATTGAAATTAATAAATATATTTCGAAGCAAAGCTTCATCTTCAGTATGTCTTTCTTTTTGCCTGTTTTTGGAAGAGAAGCTGCGAATATTGAAATTTAATATGGCGTGATGGAAAAATATAAAGGTATTCGCAGCTTCTCTTTCAATTTTCGGATTTTAATCATGTCAAATCACACTCATTTCCTTTTGACGGATTGATTTTTGCTATTTATTCTGATGAGTTAAGGGCATAATAGTTCACTGATTGATATAATAATTACGTGATTGGTTCTGCGCTACGGAGTAGATACTGTCAATAATTGTATAAGTTAGCTGAATTAAAAGAGTAAATTATAAGATGGTCAACATCACGAACAGTGCTAATTTCTCGCATACAACTATATTTAATAGCATCACGAATTTAGGAATATAAAGTGCTGTCATTTATTCTATCTCTCTCTCTCTCTCTCTCTATATATATATATATATATATATATATATATATATATATATATATATATATATGATATAAAGCTGAACGTATGTGTGTGTGTCTGGTCACAAATAGGCTCCTATATGGTTATCTATTATAGAATACTGATCACATATAATGATAGAAGAAGTATAGAGACACAGGAATGGGTATGTTTGATCTCGCATAATGATGATTCATTTAAATTGTGGGGTCTGCGTACGCGCCTGGTCCACAAAGTATGGAAATAAAAAATTAAAAAATTAAAAAAAAAAGTTTACAAGTGTTTTTAATATAGATGTACATAATAATACTTTGATAAGTATGTTTTAATTTAATAGGGATGGTATAATAAAATCGTGGTGTCTGCGTTCGCGCCTGGCCTCCATAGAATGGAAATAGGCACACACGTTAATAAAGACTTTTCCTATCTATCTGCGTAAGTATATATTGATAATTATGTTTCAGTTTGAAGAAATATGGTATAATAAAATTATGGGGTGTTCATTCGCGCCTGACTTCCATAGAATGGAAATATGTCTCAAAGTTTAACAAGGTTTTTTAATATAGATCCACAGAATATTGTGATAAGTGTTTCAGTGTGAACAGGCATGGTATAATAAATTGTGGGGTTTATCTATTTTATTTTTACTTTCATCATATTTTGCTTTGGTTTTGATACCCCCAAATTCGAAGCTGTCTCTTTACAACCCTTCCTTTTCATAACCTATCATAATCATACTTTCATAAATCAGTCCATTTTCTGTAGGCTGTTTTTGAACCTAGTCGACGACGGGTACTTTTGCTAGTATATATATATATATATATATATATATATATATATATATATATATATATATATACATTAAACTTGAACTTGATAAATTTAGCTTTAAAATTATGTCATTTCATTTAACATATTTAGTTTAGTATGTATAATATCTAAAAATTTGTCCAAGACTTCTGGAACAATTGAGTTTCATTTTATTTACTATTTCACCAATATTTTTAGGTTGAAGTTCTTTTTAAGATTAAATTACATGATGCTAACGAACAAAGTATATTTTATCTTCATACAAAGTAATTTTTTTACAAATTACACGATATTAGTGTGACTCTGGGCTTGTAAGTTTAGGTTTAACGTTCCGTCGATACTGTTTCCTCATTTCTATAATAGCATTGGAAGAATATGTCCTTCATCTTATTTAATTATGATCGATAAATTAGACTATAAAAATCGTACCACTTTCTTAATGCAACGTCATTGAGAAGGAAAACGTCGAAATAATAAAAAGTTCTTTCCCACTTATGACGAAGTGTTTGCTGATTCTGTAAGTAGTTATCATTGCACTAGAATATAAAAAAGGATGTTGGAACTGAATTAGGAAAGACAATATATTTTGCGCATGAAGGTGAACAATGCAATTTGATAGCGAAATTTGATTTGAAATTACAAAATTACGCAGATGCATACACATGATAAAAATGCTTCGGTCTAATGTAATGTCTGATGTATTACACAGCTACTGCTGTCTAATTTATTTCAGCTTACACGTATATGAAATAAACCTGTATATTAAATCATCATTAATACCAACTTATGCTGATACTTTGTCTTCAACGCTTCTGATGCTGTTTTTGTCAACGTTTAAAAGGTTATACACCAATATATATATATATATATATATATATATATATGTGTGTGTGTGTGTGTGTGTGTATGTGTATATGCATGTATGTGTGTATATATATATCGTAAGTTAGAAAAATATTTATGGCAATTAAGCTACACAGATTATTCCGCGTTTCATCCACACTAGGATTCGTCAGGCTTACGAATCTTTGTGTAGATGAAACGCAGACGTATCCTAGTGTAGATGAAACGCGAAATGTTCTGTGTAGCTTAATCGCCATATATATTTTTCTAACTTACTAACTAGCTCTACCTATGTATTCAGCACTGTTGAAGTAAATACTCAGTTTACGCATAAATTATACTTTCGTATATTAATGAATGTGATTAAATGAAGTAGTCATATATATATATATATATATGTATATATGTATATATATATATATATATATATATATATATATATATATATATATATATATATATATATATATATAAACTGAAGTAATATTTAATTCCTGAATAAATAGCTTACACATCGGGGCTGTCTCTGTTGCTTTCTTTCATTCGAGCACAGAGAATTTGTTGGCGTAAACTGAACGTATAGATGTGGAATTCAATAACGTCATAATATAATTGACTTATTTCGATATCTAGTTTATATAAGAGTTTTCTAATCTATAAACCTGGTATCATACAATAATAAGATAGAAATGGTGTAATACATTTATACGTACACCTAATTTGGTAGAATGTACGCAATATCGTCAAAGTTGTAAACCGTTTCTAGCATATTATTTTCCACCTTGAACAAATAGAAACGTTGTCATATTTGGAATTAGCTAAGCACATATACAATACAATATACGATGAGAAGGAACATGGGCTTATACACCCGAGATTACAGACTATCAAGGGGCATCCTCTCTAGATTGTTAATCAAAGAGAAGTGAATGATTTCTCCAATATTTGTCGAGTATGCATTTGAATTTATTGAGTGACCATGCAGATGACACTTCTTCCGGCAGCTGGTTCCATACGTTTACCCCACGTTGATAGAAGTGTGCTTTAACAACCCCACCTATCCCTCTTCCGATATCGCTGCTTGTCCAAATTGGCGCATGTGTTTTTTGTGGGAGTCAGGGACATCAATAAATACCTTTTGCTTCTATTATTAGTCGTTACGCATTTTATTTTTTTTTTGGGGGGGGGGGTCAGCTGAACGTGAAGACATGATTCATTAAACGGTTCGATCAGGTACGTAGAATTCCTGTAAAATATCATAACTGATACTTTTTTACGCATGGCGCATGAAAATAAAGTTGATGGAGCATTTTATCTCGACTAATTCTTCTAGCCGATCATTTTACCGATAAGGTTCCAAGTTGCAAATATTTATTCACAAATTATTCCTTTTCATAACATTCATAAAATAAACGTCTTATATACATATATAAAATATGATGTCTACGCTGCGCGGTAATTTGCATCTCTAAGTACGATACAGGACCTCTCGTGTATGTACCAAATTAATAGGTACTCAGTTGATCGAATAATCAGATATTTCATATCAATCTACGAAATGAAAATAAAAACCACACGTTTGCATGATATTAAATGGAGATGATACAAGATCAAGAAATTCGTTTCTTCAGTTTCATAAAAACTACTCAAATTTAATGTCGCTTTCATTTTTGTATATTTCATCATTGATTATATCCGACCAACTTATTAGAATTCGGATAAAACTGAAATATTAAATTGCTATTCCAATAAGAGAAATGGCTAAATGTCATATTTTAGCCTCTAGATAAAACACATTAACACTAGCGAACGTTTAGGTCAGAGAACGCACGCATTTGGGCAGTTAACTGTGTATGAATCCCGACATCGTGTCTGCAGGGTATGTTTTAGGTCACACATAAATAAATGAATTATGCATGAAAACTAGCATGGTTGAATCTGAACTGAACTGTACGTGATATCAACTTAATTACGTTATGCGATCTTTTCTTATACAATATTTTTTTTTTTACTTTTGTGCCAAAACTTTAAAAAATTATTTTCCATTTCCACTCTCATATATTTGTTTACGGTACACACGAATGTTTACTATTCATGTAAATGCGGTGATCGTTAATCAAAATAAAGTAAATTAAAAAAAGTTTCACAGTAATATTTTGTTGTACTTTACAGTCTGCATAATTTCATTGCTAAAAGTTTTGTAAGTAACATTCTACAACTAAATAAATATTGTTTATCGTTGTTAGGAAAATATGTTTGTATGGTTAAAAGCTCCAATATTTCAGAATATATACATATAGAAATACATAAACACATGCACTCATACACACATATTTGTATATATATATATATATATATATATATATATATATATATATATATATATAGATTATATGTATATTATTATATATATATATAGAGAGAGAGAGTGAGAGAGAGAGAGCGAGAGAGAGAGATTATATATATATTATATATATTGGATTTTTTTACCCTTCAGCAGACTATCCATTCATGTGAAATCTTTTTATTATTTTTCTACCTCCTATTCCCCTTACCTCACCCTTTTTTAACCAAGTAAGATATATGACTTACTTGTAGTTTCATTAAATACTTTTACATGCAAAATCCAATCCCGCATTTTGCTAATTCCTGCCCTCTGATGAGAAGGAAAGTATTTCTTCGAAACTCCGCGGATTAAGGACTATCCACTTATCTTGTGCTTCCTTTTTAAAATTAAATAGGTTTTTAACTCTTTTTCAAGATGTCTTTTAACATGTTTTATTAATCATTTGTTCATGTATATATATATATATATATATGTATGTATATATATATATAAAGGTCGTCACAATAAAATGTGTACATGAATACGCTATACCACGTTCCCAAGAGATATTTAGGAATGAAGAATGGCACTTCTAGCAGGATGGAGCATTTCCCCACTATTTCCATGACGTACGAGCATATATTTCACCTGCGAAACAGATAGTTTTGACGAAGAAAATGTATCACATACTGTCCAGGATCACCGGATTTGAAACCCTCTTCCATGGAGTTTTCTCTTTGGGGGGAAGGTGAATGGGGCATGTAAAACAGGGTTCACACCACAAAACGAGCTAAAATGAATAAGTTGAAAGCAAACATTGAAAGAAGATGTATCAACATACCAATTGAACTGACTAGGAACGTTTTCGATTCAATCAATGAGTGTTGTCAGCTGTTCATGGACCACGGTGGCCAATAACTTGAACATATTCTAAATTAGCTGGTTTCTATATTTCGTCACAGTATTTTGATGTATGAAACTTTATTTTCTTATAATTCATGCAGGTTTTATGGTCATTTAAAGAGTGTATACATTTTATTGGGACACTCTGTGTATATATATATATATATATATATATATATATATATATATATATATATATATATATATATATATATATATATATATATATATATTTAACTTATTTAGAAAAAAATTACTTTAAACCTTTTCGGATGCTATCTAATTAAAATATACGGTTCATTTTAGTTTTTAGTTGTGTATTTACAAATCTTAATATTATAAGTCATTTATGGTGTACTGAGTATTTGTAACGTAGTAGAATATATTATTATATTGTCAGAAACAGTAGAACAATAACAAGATATTGTTTAATCCGAATCAACGTTTGACGAGCCGATTTAAAGGCTATTTTTGTTTTATCTGGTCTTGAAAACATTCGACAGGATAATATTTTATAACATAAAAGCACGATATTCTAGCTGTACATTTGCAGACATGTCTCTGTTCTAACGGTAAACCAACTGACAGTAGGTCACTATTTTATTAGGCTACCAATAGGAAAATGAAAAAGTTAAACGTGATTCGAGTCACGTGTCTCGACTATTTTTAATTTTCCAGTTATAATTACTTTTTTATCATCGTGTTGCCAAGACGTTTCTTAGATGAGGTAAGCTCAGCTATTTTATGACGCACTTTACTAAAAGCTTTTTCTCTTCCCAACCTTATTCTGTGATGAATAAAATGAAGCTAACTTATTACTAGCGAACTATGTAGTTAGTCTTGTTTTCAGTATCGTTACATCATTCTATAATATTAATGCTCTGTTTTTACATATATTTATAAATAACAGATATGAGGGGAAAACAAATGAACACATATCCAAGGAAATGGCAGAAACACTAGAGGATGGCCTCCAATCTGTAGTGTAATGGGGACAAAAATGAATGGTCACATTCAATGCTGCGAAGACTAAGCTTGTTTCCTTCAATAACTACAAGAAACCTTCTCTACCACCAATAGCAATGGCCAAGAACACATTGCCTGAATGTACTTCTTTTAAACTCCTCGGCCTAACGTTTACAGGGAATATGCACTGGAATAGATACATTGAGAGCATTGCCAAGGCTGCTGCAAGGATGGTTGGCTCCCTCTACCGTGCTAAAAAACTACTTACGCCTGAAAGTATCCTGTACCTCTATAAGGCCACCATTCGCCCATGTATGGAGTACTGTTGTCACATCTGGGCTGGTGCATCTGCTGCTTGTCTCTCGCTCCTGGACAGGGTTCAAAAGAGAGTCGCCAACCTGATAGGTCCTGAACTGTCATCTAGGCTTCAGCCTCTGTTCCAACGACGGGATGTTGCATCCCTCTGCCTGTTCTACAAATACTTTAATGGTGAATGCTCTGACGATCTGCAAACACTTGTACCTCCTCGACGTAACTAGCCCCGACAAATCCGACAAGCTACTAAGTCTCATCCCTTTACAGTAGAGACCCCTAGGTGCAAGAAAGCCTTTTACTCCAATAGTTTTTTTCCCCAGAACTGCAGGTCTTTGGAACTCCCTTCCGGGATTCTGCTTTCCCAACTGTACTGATATGCAGAAGTTCAAGTGTAATGTGAACAAACATCTTTCTACTCATCTCCATTCATAATGCCCCTACAAATTAAGTCACTGATAGTAGCCCCCTGCTTCAAAAAAAATATTTTAATGCAAAATCCAACTTTAAGAAAAAGTATTAAAGTCGAATCCAGAGCGCAATACTAGTACTCACAAGCAATGCCATATGTTTTACATGGCTATATAATAAATATCACTCATTTTTGTACATTACTTTAATTAAACGGAAAATATGATAATCAGAGATTGACTAACAATAGCGTTTACATATTCCTTACTCTGAAAACATGGCAATGTATATTTACATCTTGCTGTTCATAAAAAAGCGGGTAACGTTAACAAAGAAACATCTGTTCAGAATGAAATATAGATGTTGGAAGATAGAAGATATCGATGACAAAAATTTTAAATAGATTGATTTTACTTTATTCATGAGGAAGACCGATGATTGATTCACATGGAGGGCGTAGTTAAGAACATTGTGTTTTAAAAGAAATACAAAGTAATGCATTGCAAACCTATTTTTTGATTGAACATAGAAACTCTTCCCCTTCTTCTTCGCTATGTGTTATAGTCCTGTTAAAGGGTTACAAAGAAAAACAAAACGCCAAAATAAAGTAACAACCTGTATTGCGAAGTATGCAAAAGCTTCATCGTGGCTGACGAACGACTTAGGTTAGTCTACTAGATACCAACTGACACCTTAGTCTTCTGGTATTTATTGAGATTGGAATAGTATATTAGAAGATAACATTCATTCCGCCACAAAAGTGTATCTGTATTTTTGCTCTTTGGATTGACTTTAAACGGCTCGGTGATTTTCCATTTTCTACCAGAACATCGTGGTTATGGTGCGAGTTGGGGAGGCTTAATATAAAACGGTTTCAATAGCCTCCATTTCTTGGAGGATTCATTCATTTTTGTTTTTGACCTGCAAGAAAAACGTTTTATGTGCTCATATTTTAATGAATGGGGACAAGTTCAGCAGTACATTATTCTATTAGATTTCTATATTAAGTAGAATTTTATATATTTTTTTTATATTTACATAATTACTAGTAGGTCACATGGCATTGTCCGGTCGTATAATGCACATAAATATTATATTTTTATTCATACAGAAACTGAGACATGTCCATGCGAGTATTATTTCTTTTTCTTAACAGTTCAATTCTAGTAAGTAACAAAAACTCAAGCGGAGATCTAAATAAAATCCTAAAGACAGTGAGTCAAGTACAATAACCATTCGACTAACTTTACACGATCTTTACAAAATGTGTAAACGTAATTATTCTTAATATAAAGACGCTGTCACGTTTCATGACCGCGCAGACGCATTTGTGAAACAGTTTACAAACAGATGAACTCTGATGATTCCCAAGTAATATTTTTTCAATTTTGACTTCTTAGAACCCTTTTTGTCTAGATGAAAACCGAATGAAAAGTTTTTTTCTATGTCTGAATACTCCATATACAAAATTCCAAGTCTGTAGATAGATCAAGAATTCCTTGAGTATATAGGTTGAGAAGTGTCTTTACACTAACTCAAATTCTCACGTATATATATATATATATATATATATATATATATATATATATATATATATATAGTAATTTATAAAATATATATGGCGATTAAGCTACACTGAATATTCTGCGTTTCATCCAACTATAGGATTCGTCAGGCTTATGCGCGAATTCTGTCGTTGCTTCTTGTTTTTATATATGTTGAGGATTATATATATATATATATATATATATATATATATATATATATATATATATATATATATATATATATGTATTAATCATGAATTTCGGTCGTTGACTGAGATGATTGGATCTGAAATCTTTATACATCATCCAGTTGGGTATTGTATGGTTTTAGGAAGACACTCGTCCTCTTCAACCATGGAGGTAAGGTCACATGACTTTGAACGAAGAAATGTGCATAGGTAACACCACATCGGCATTACTCAATTTGTTTATGTTTAAACAGTATCATAAAATCAGACCGGGCTTTTTGCGTATCATATATTTTTTTACTCACGTTCATAATCTACATACCAAATTTTAAAAGTTGTTTACATATCTGAATAATCTATATAAGAAAATGTCAATTTTTCAGGTAAAAATTTTTTTTAGTATAGGTTAAGAAGTGTCCTCACACACGCATTCTTTATTAGATAGATAGATAGATAGATAGATAGATAGATAGATAGATAGATAGATAGATAGATAGATTTCTATTAATTATGAGCTTCGGTCATTGACTGGGATGATGGTTCTAAAACATTTACACTTGGTTGAGAGGTGTATACTTTAAAGAAGGCACTCGTCTTCTGGCTTCTTCAATCGTAGAGATAGAATCACATAACGTTGAATGAAGATATGTTTATTGTTAAAAACCACTATAAAATCTGGCAGGTGTTTTCTGTCTGATTAAGAAAACATTCCGTTAATCTAAGTAGCAATGTATTCATTTATTTCTTTAGGGCGGAAAGGCTCCAGAGCAAGGCCTGGTTGAGAAAATGTCACCTACTTCTTCCCTTCTTTTCTAGGGGTTGTTCAGCATCCTTAATACAGCAGCTGTGTCCAAACCGAAATCCATGTCCACCCATGCTAGTCTTCTATTATATAAATCTGAAACGTCTGCTTGTTTGTGCGTTAGCTTTTTGGTTCGTATGTGCGCTAAAAACTTTTGTCCGCCGCATGGGACCGGGTCGAATTTGATACTATTTGAAAGAGAAATTCCTCTGCGAATAACATGTCAAAATTACAAAAACAGATTAATCCTGTGGTTATCAACTTTACCATTTTTTTGGAAGAGGGGGCACTTTTTTGTGTCGCGATTTTCGCACACTTATCAAACTGAAACTTTGTTAAAAAATATTATTTTGCAGCGTCTTCAAGTCATAAGTTTTCGTGACTATAACAGCTAGCGTGTTGTCCTGTAACTTTTTATTCCTTGTTTTTCTCTTTCGCATTTTAGGTTCGAACTCAGCTGCCGGGCTCATCTTTTCATGTTTTATGTTCTAGTTTTTCCTTCTTCTTAAGTTGGCAATGATAGCCTCCCTTCATCACCGATAGAAAAAAATAACGTATTCAATTTCAACTAATGAAGATAGACTCCCTCCTCCCGCAACTAATGCTTCAGGCTAAGTAGCTATTATTCAGGTAAAAGAAAAATATCAAAACGTCAATATAAAATAACATTGTACAAATAAAAACTAAATTCCCTGAGGAAGTATAATTATGCAAAGCAAGACATATTCCTGGAAAGGCGACTCTTTATTTTCTTCACATGTGCACAGGAGCGATAAATGAGACCTTTTTCAGAAGAGTTTAATGTTGTTCAAAATTATTCCTTTTAAATTAAACCAAATAACTTGCATGTTTCGCTGGAGGCAAATTTTTATCGGTTCAGTAAAATTAAATATTTATTTCAAACGCTTTGTGGTGCATGTTGCCCAATTCATTAGTTAGAAGTAGAAAACGCTAAAAAGCAACTGCATTTTTAAAAATAATCTATATATGCATGTAACGTTGTGACTATTTGGCTATGATCAGAGCGTAGTATCTTGTTATGTTGTGGCGGGAAGTGCCTAGTGAAAAACGATTATTATGATTAATTGTTGAATTATTTAAGTTAAAAAGATAGTCATACATTTTTTAACAAAAGACTGTTTATGTTAAATATTAAACTGGGGTATGTTGACTATAAATGTAATGAATAGAGGAAAATCATAAACAAAACTTTGAAAGTTGATTTAGTAAACAACGATGATGCTTACGTGACAAACAAGATTATCAACTCTGGTTGACGAAAGAGACGCGTAAGCCAGGAGAAATCAGAATTAGGGTGTGTCTGTAACGGAAATTCAAAGAGACAAGTTAGTAGTGAGCTAACCACTGGGTTAATTAGTGAACAGGAGTTGTCTCTGTGGTCCGATGGAAAAATCTACGGGCCAACTGAAGGAAAATGTAAGAGAGAAGGTAACGAGTTGCAAACCCTGAATATGGAGCAGTTGGTAATAAATGTCTGGAAACGATAACTCGGCGGTTTCGGTTTTTCATTCGGAAGAAGATGCCATCATTTCAGGTCCCTGCCGTCAAAGTAGAGAGAGAGACAATGACTAAGGTAAGGTTACCTTTTAGGTGTCAAGCAAACAAGGGTGTTATTTTTCATTGTTAAAGACTGTCGATTATTGCTCCGTTCGTTATTGCCTGAATATATGAAAACACCCACATACACATAGAAAGACTATTGAACATATACGTAACAGATCGACAGATACAGACACACCATATACAAAGAAAAAAATTTCCTTCTAACCACTAGACGATACATGAGTATCGATTACAGAAACACTTATACTTTATAATAACTAGACATACATAGACACAGTTATATAAACCCGACAATACAATATAAATAAATATATATATTTCAATAATTCATTAAGACTAAACAAACAAGTAACATTACAAATTTAGAATTGAACATCTCATGTACTTACAAATTTGACAAACCTCGCAAACACGTAAATGAATTACTTTTTTTAAATTAATAACAAAATAATAATATTATTCTACTCTTTTAATGAAACCTTCATTAAATCATCTTTAACGTTTATGCGATTATTTATTTTAAATGATTGCCTCTTCGTACTTGTGATACTCTAAAATCAAATAAAACATAGTTCATTATAATGCGTTCAAAATCACATAAAATATCTGATCAGTAGTTTTCAAATCAATAATTTTGTTTTAAAGAATATTTTGTCTTGATATGATAAGTGTATATTTTTGAGATGAGGATTTATAATTATTTTTGTATTATTTTGACTATTACTCTAATCTTGAGATTTTTCACGACGTTTCCGTCGATGTAACCTCCAGCCATCTTCAGATGCGTTCACCCTTGATGTTACTGGTGAATAGTGAGAAACTGTTTGGCTAATTTGCTTTCCCAACGAACACAGCTGTTAGAAATTGAAAATGATGAAATTTAATAAGTCCTCAGATGTACCTCTCCATCGTACAGTATATAGATACTCTATGGCTGACTGGGATGGCTTCCGTACATTTATATCAGATCTACATCTGCGTTCCGTGTTTAAAAAGGACGTGTCCTCTATAGTATCAGACCTGACGAAATGGTTAATTGTAGGTATAGACCGTTTCATTCCCTCGAAAAAGTTCCAGCAAAAACCTAACAGCCAGCCGTGGTTCTCTCCAAAATGCGCTGCTGTCGTGGCGCACAGAAATCACCATTTCCATTGCTTCCAACGTAATAGATGTAAGCCGCTTTCAGGACTACCAGCAACCACTGTAAAAGAGTAATAAGGAACGCAAGAGAATTGTATGCTCAGTCAATCAACTCCAAAGTAGCTGAGCAGCGGCTGGATTCCCATCAGTTTTGGAAAATAACAAACAGAATCCTTACCAGAAGCGTGTGCTCTATCCCAACTATCATCAATGAACCTGAGGTAATCTCGTAAGCATCAGACAAAGCCAAACTCTTTGCCAAAAACCTTTGCAGCTAATTCTACCCTTTGTGACCAAGACCGCCAACCCCCAATATTGCCTCCTGTATCAGAGAACACGCTATGTGATATATAAATATATGTACGTGATGTTGTCAAGCTAATCAAAAACTAGTAAAGCAACTTGCCCTGGCGGTATTCCAATTAAAGTTCTCAAAAACCTCAATCAGAACTAGCGCCCATACTTACAAAACTGTTTAAACGTTGTCTTAATGATAATTGCTTCCTATTACACTGGAAAATCTCATCAGTATGCCCTGTATTTAAGAATTCAGGTGATCGGTCATCTCCCTCTCAGTATAGACCAATAAGTCTCCTGTGCATCATGAATAAGTTGCTGGACTATGTGTTAAATAGAGAAGTAGTCAACCATCTCAGTAAAAATAACCTTCTTAGTGACACACACTATGGTTTTCCTTCTGTTAAATCTACAGCAGATGTGCTTACGGTTATATCTCATAGGATTAGCGGATCTCTCGATAGAGGCAACCTTTTTATGACAATTGCTCTTGGCATATCAAAGGCCTTTGATAGGTTATGGCATAAAGATCTCCAGCTATGGTATAGCTGGAAATGTCTTCTCAATTATTAAACCATTTCTCATATGCTGATAGGTTCATAAGACTAGTAGTTGATGGGCAGAAGCAAAAGCTCACAGTATTAATGTTGGAGTCCCTCAGGAGCCCATCCTGGGCCCAACTCTCTTCCTGGTCTAGGTTAATGACCTTCCAAATCATATCCTTTCATCGTTCGTAGACATTTATGCTAATTACACTAGCATATCTAAGAGCGTAAACGACCAAGTTCTCTCCGATTATGTCTCCTCTGATCTTGAGCTCGTGGTACAATATGGGAAAGAAGAGGCTGATTACTGTTAATGCATCTAAAACCAAGCATTTATCTTTATATCATCAACGTTCTCATCCCCATCTGGTATCTAATGAAATGAATGGCTCTCATCTTGGGTAGGCCTCATGTTCTGTCAAGCTCCTGGGCTTGATCTTTACGGATATTCTGAAATGGAACACAGACATCAAATCCGTTGCCAAGACCGCTGGAGAAATGGTGGGAGCCTTCTATCGATCCAGTAGATATCGCACTGCTGATGCAATTCACTATTTATATAAGAGCCAGGTACGTCCAAGGATGAAGTAATGTTGCAACATCTGGGCAGGAGTTCAAAATAGACTTGGTAGCCTCGTAGGAGTTCTCCTTTTCTCTCCACTGTTACCTCTTTCTAACAGAAGAGATGTTGCGAGTTTGTCTTTGCTTTATCGTTATCTTCGTGGCAAGTGCTCGATTGAGCTTCAATCTACAGTACCCCCTCCCCAAACTTTCACAAGAAACACTCGACTAGCTGAAAACACTATCAATAATCACCCCACTCTTTATCTGTGCCTAAATCTAAACGTAGATTCCATGAACAAAGCTTCTTTCTTAGAACTGCACGCCTATGGAATTGCCTTCCATTTTCCTGCTTTCCAGCTGACTACAATATGGTTGTCTTCAACTCCAATGTAAACAAGTTTTTGATTAGCCGTTCCACTTATTTTTACAAATTTACCGAATTTCCATTACTATCGATTACTATATTGTCCAACTGACTACTTTACTCTCTTTAACCCTTACCTTCGAGTGGCTTCTGGGCCTTGATCAGTGGTGATGCCTATGTTAAAAAACGCCAAGTCTTTTTTTTGTTTCATATAAAGGTCCATTCAAGTTCCTTTATATAATGAATGTATATTTTTGAGATGAAGATTTATAATTATTTTTGTATTATTTGGACTATGATTCTCATCATTTTTTTACAACATTTCGGTCGATGTAACCTCCGGCCATCTTCAGGTGCTGAATGTTATTGGTGAATAGTGAAAAATGTTTGGTTTATCTGCTTTTCCAACAAACAAAGCCGTTAGAAATTTAAAATACAAATAGCACCAAGTTTTATATTAATAACTCTGGTTCCATTCCGTTTTTTGATACGATGAATGCATATAACATACAGTGTGAATGCATTTGAACATGTGGTCAGACGTTACATCGACAAAAACGTTGTAAAAAATATTTTAAAAAATGAGAATCATAGTCCAACTAATGCAAAAAATAATTATAAATCTTCATCTCCAAAAATATACATTCATTATATCAAAAAACTAGAATGGATCCGGAGTCATTAATATAAAACTTTCTAACGGCTGTGTTCGTTGGAAAAGCAAATAAGCCAAACATTTTCCACCGTCCGTTCACCAATAACACCCAGCGTAAATGCACCTGAAGATGACCGGAGGTTACATCGACCGAAACGTTGGGGGAAAAACAATATAAGAATCATAGTGCAAATGATGCAAAAAAATAATATTCTGTCTTATTTACTGCTCTTGTCTAAAACTAAATTCCATGGCTCTCACATTATCCCTGCTATTATATAAAAGTCACTTTGTGTGTGTGAGTTCCTTCCTGATAGGTTCCGAAACGGCTGAGTTTATCCTTCGCAAATTTCATACAAAGCCTGGAGATGTTTTTAGATATGTTCTGTACAGAGATTCATCTGATAAGTAGAGAAAATCGAAAACATCTGATCTTAAAAATCTTAAAAGTCTATCTTCTGTTATAGATAAAACTAATTTTTACAGAAGAATATTTTACGTTACACCGGTAAAAACTTGCCCGGTGTAGCGGAAAATATTTTCCTATAAATGTTCTGTTTTTATCTATAAGAGTAGAAAAATTATTTTAAAGCTCGCCAAGCTGACGTCATATTGTAAACAAACGCGGACGAAATTTGATGACCGAATTATTATTTTTTAAATGTCTTTCGCTAATAAGTAAACCAGGCAAATTATTCTTCGTATTATATTGTATTAAATACGGTTTCGATTCAATGATAAAATATACGTATTCTGCATAAATTAAAATATCATGTTTAAGCGGGTGTCCAGCTAGTTCATGTTTACTTTAACAATATGCAATCGAACAGTCGAAAGTATCAGTTAATTAGTTTTGTATTTTACTTCATGAAAATATGTATCTCTATTAATATACAATGCCTGGTTTGAATATGTTGCAACCTATTTGTATTATACGATTAATTCAGAAACTAATAAATTGGATGATGAATTTTTATACGGAGCTATTAGGCCTAAAAAGGTCTATAAGTGGCTCACATTTAGTTTAATAAAATTTTATTAATAATATATCAGAATTTTTTGAATTTTTATAACATTAAATTATAACCATTAGGAATACATATTAAGTAATCAATTTTCTTAACATTTCAATTGTTTTAAAAGATTTAACATTTCAATTGCTTTAAATTATTTACCATTTCAATTGCTTTTAAGTATTTAATATTTCTATTTTGAAAAGTATCTAATATTTACATTTTTTAAGTATTTTATATTTCAATTGTTTTAAAGTATTTAATATTTCAATAGTTTAATATATTTAATATTACAATTGTTTTAAAGTATTTAATATTTAAATTGTTTTAAAGTATTTAATATTTCAATTGTGTAAAGTATTTAACCTTTTAATTGTGGAACGTATTTCATATTTCAATTGTTTTTTAAGAATTGAATATACCAATTGTTTTAAAGTATTTAACATTTCAATTGTTTTTAAATATTTAACATTTAAATAGTTTTAAAGTATTTTATATTTCAATTGTTTTAAAGTATTTAATATTTCAATTGTTTAAAAGTATTAAATATTTAAATTGTTTCAAAGTGTTTAAGATTTCAATTGTTTAAAAGTATTTAATATTCAATTGTTTTAAAGTATTTAATATTTCAATTGTTTTAAAGTATTTGATATTTCAATTGTTTTAAAGTATTTAATATTTCAATTGTTTTAACGTATATGAGATTTAAATTGTTTTAAAGTATTTAACATTTCATTTGTTTTAAAGTATTTGAGATTTCAATAGTTTTAAAGTAGTTAATATTTCAATAGTTTAATATATTTAATATTACAATTGTTTTAAAGTATTTAATATTTCAATTGTTTTTAAGTATTTAATATTTCAATTGTGTAAAATATTTAATATTTCAATTGTTTTAAAGTATTTAATATTTCAATTGTTTTAAAGTATTTAATATTTCAATTGTGTAAAGTATTCAACATTTCAATTGTTTTAAAGTATTAAATATTTCAATTGTTTTAAAGTATTTAATATTTCAATTGTTTAAAGTATTTAACATTTCAATTGTTTTGAATTAATTAACATTTCAATTGTTTTAAAGTATTTGATATTTCAATTGTTTTAAAGTATTTGATATTTCAATTGTTTTAAAGTATTTAATATTTCAATTGTTTTTAAGTATTTAATATTTCAATTGTTTTAAAGTATTTGATATTTCATTTGTTTTAAAGTATTTTACATTTTAATTGTTTTAAAGTATTTAACATTTCAATTATTTTAAAGTATTTTATATTTCAACTGTTTTTAAGTACTTAATATTTAAATTGTTTTAAAGTATTTGATATTTCAATTGTTTAAAAGTATTTAATATTTCAATTGTTTTTAAGTACTTAATATTTAAATTGTTTTTAAGTACTTAATATTTCAATTGTTTTAAAGTATTTAATATTTCAATTGTTTTAAAGTATTTAATATTTCAATTGTTATAAAGTATTTAACATTTCAATTGTTTTAAAGTACTTAATATTTCAATGTTTTTAAGTATTTAATATTTCAATGGCGTAAAGTATTTAATATTTCAATTGTTTTTAAGTATTTAATATTTCAATTGTTTTTAATCATTTAATATTTAAATTGTTTTAAAGTATTTAATATTTCAATTGTGTAAAGTATTTAACATTTTAATTGTGGAAGGTGTTTTATATTTCAATTGTTTTAAAGTATTTAATATTTCAATTGTTTTAAAATATTTAACATTTTAATTGTGGAACGTATTTTATATTTCAATGGTTTTTGAGTATTTAATATTTCAATGGCGTAAATTATTTAATATTTCAATTGTTTTAAAGTATTTAATATTTCAATTGTTTTAAAGTATTTAATATTTCAATTGTTTTAAAGTATTTAATATTTCAATTGTTTTAAAGTATTTAATATTTCAATTTTTTAAATGTTTATAGTTCAATTGCTTAAAATTATGTAATATTTCAATTGTTCTTAAGTATCTTATATTTATAATACATATTAAAGTATTTAACATATCAATTGCTTTATAGTATTTAATTTTTCAATTTTGTAAAATATTTAATATTTAAATTGTGTTAAAGCATTTAATATTTCAATTGCTTTAAAGTATTTTATATTTCAATTGTTTGAAAATATTTTATATTTCTGATGTTTTAAATTATTTTATATTTCAATTGTTTTAAAGTATTTTATATTTCAATTGGTTTAAGTATTTAATTTTTTTAACTGTTTTAAAATGTTTATATTTCAATTGCTTTAAAGTATTTAATATTTTAATTGCTTAAAAATATTTTACATTTGAATTTTACATTTAAATATTTTACATTTAAATTGATTTAAAGTGTTTAACATTTCAATTGCTTTAAATTATTTTATATTTTAATTGCTTTAAAGTATTTATAATTTAATTGCCGTTTAGTATTTTACATTTTAATTGCTTTTAAGTATTTAACATTTTAATTGCTTTAAATATGTAATATTCTAATTGCTTTTAAGTATTTAACGTTTTTCCTTAAAAGTATTTAATATTTTAATTGCTTTAAAGTATTAAATATTTTAAAATTATTGTTCATTTAAATTGCTTTAAATTGTTTAACTGTTCAATTGCTTTAAAGTATTTAACATTTCAATTGCTGTAAAGTATTAAAAAAGTGCGTATATCTTAATGTACTCATTCCTTAATGTATAGAGAGATGTATTTAATATACTTGACGTGAATACTTTTTAGGCGTTCTTATTTATATGATCATGTCATTTCGAGCTCTCTATTGTCATGGTATTAATGAAATTCAAATAACAACCTCGCAATAATAATACTTTATAGTCCAAATCTTGTCTAAACGTAAACGAGTTTATTAAAATCATATTTATTTAATATAACAGGATGCGGCACATTTTTATATAAGTACTAGTGGAGAGGCTCACCTGGCCTTACCGGATGCAAAAATACATGGTTACATGATATTTAACTTTGTACTAAAATGAATGATCATTTGGGTATAGTGTATAAATAGTGTATGTGTTTTAAGCTTATTTCGACATTTTCTCCGGTCGTCTTGAATTTTTCTTTACTACTGAAATCAAGCACTGCCGATTCAGAAGAGGTGTGTGTTTGGGAATTGTTCCAACCTTGCCCCACAAAGGAATCTATTGTTTGCCAACATGGAACAGATGCGATGATTGTGGGTCGAACAAATAATTCAAATTATTTCGATTATGTTTTTCGCCACATAACAAATTTTGAAAAAAAAAAAGTAAAATTCAGGGTTTTTTTTAAGAACTGCTTTTGGAAATGTGAACAGTCACGGATATCCTCACAATGCAACGAAAAATGGTGTTCAGGTGTTGATTTGATTATTTGATTCACAACAATCGGCATTATGCATATTCATGTTCTCATCTAAAACGACTTGAAAATTAAGGTTGGCATTCTTTGTAACAATTGTATCATTTCTCAACATTGTAAAACACTGGGTTTTATACTCAAGTAATAAGTTCACATGACTTTATCTTTATTTACTGCTACTTTACTTTATATGACGTTAGGATTGCTGAAACGTTTGTGCTTCATTCTAAAGGAAAATCATCAGACTAATTGCCTAACAGTTTCTCTATTTTTTTTGTTCAAATGATCTGATTCGTATTAAAATGCTGATAAGATACGGACTATTTTAACTTCATTTTAAAATTTCTAAAAATTTCTAATTGAACCTTTTAGATGTTATGGCATGTACCTGCGAAAAAACTCATTACCAAAGCACCGCCCACGCTGCTAATCGCTTCCTCAATTCCGAATTCACATATAAATAAACGTACTGTTATTTTTATTGTTTTTTTAATCATCCTTTGTTAACCAAACATTAAATAATCTAAATTAAAATATGTTTACGATAATAAGTGAATTATAGATAGTAAAAGCTGTCAATCAGTATTATATGTCATTTGCCGACTGAAATCAATAACTGAGTTCATTTCAAGTGCCATGTGTTGTTGCATCTAGATATATATATCTTCAAAGTTATGAGTTCAGTAATCCGTATTTCTATAACAGTAAGAATGATTAAAATAATAATTTTAAATAGCCGAGTTACCTGAAACTGTTTAATTTACCTTTAAAGGCTCTCATGCCTCATTAGTAATAGAAGGTATGTAAATAAAATAATAATTAAGTTAATAATAATAGTTTAGAGTGTTTATGAATCAACTCGGACATATTTAATATTTCTTAGCTTGTACATTTCAAATATAATGTAGCTTTACCATCAAAAGAATGAACACATGGAATCAGTTATAGTATTCACAATGTTGCAATCTAACCATCGCCCCACTCCGTCTGTAGAAAAGTAACTGAGCGTGTAATTATAACACAAGTGTTTCGCATCCCCAACCGTACCTCTCTAGACATTGCGCGATTCTGGTAGCTGAAAATCCAAGACGACCGGAAACAATGACAAGATAAGTGGATATTTGATACAGTATCTGGTAATCTTAAATGGTTACCCATTTATTATATCAAACCATGTTGCATACTGTGAGATTATTGGTAGACAATCCCGGCAAAAAAACATTGGATGGATTGTTTACACGCAAATGGAGTCCATGTGAAGGAATGCAGGACTTTCCACAATTGTCTAATGGAGTGTATATTTGACCCAGAAATATGTGAAATAATATCGGTCAAAGAATTGAAACAATAAGAAATATGAAACATTCTAATGTGAAAAGAATATTTATATAAATAAATTGCCACAAAGAAAAATCCGATCATGGAGACTGAGGCTGTCACATTTCTTCAAGGCCCGACATCCGACACAACCACGCACCCCAGCTTACGCACCTTTCAGGAACATAAAAACACTAATAATAATTTATATTCAAATGCTGATTTATCGGTGTAAAATAAAAGCAATAAAGTTTTAAGTGATCAGCTGTGTTGTGGTTTTACTCTCTCTCTCTCTCTCTCTCTCTCTCTATATATATATATATATATATATATATATATATATATATATATATAATAAAAGTTACAATAAGTTTACTAAGGTAATCAAAATGGTAAACTTAAAATATATTATAAATATTAAATTCGACCGTTTTGGATTTCACCATTTTTGGATTTTTACCCTTCACCGGACTATCCATTCATGTGAATTCTTTTTATTATTTTTCTTTTGCATCCTGTTCCCCTTACCTCACCCTTTTTTTAACCAAGTAAGATCTTTGACTTACTTGTAGTTTCATTAAATACTTTTATATGCAAAATCCGATCCTGCATTTTGCTAATTCCTGCCCTCTGATGAGAAGAAGAGTATTTCTTCGAAACTCCGCGGATTAAGGACTATCCACTTATCTTGTGCTTCCTTTTTTAAAATTAAATATGTTTTTAACTCTTTTTCAAGATGTCTTTTAACATATTTTATTAATCATTTGTTCATATATATATATATATCAGTTTGTATATATCTTATACCAGCGAGAAAAGTAGATCTTAACGATTATATAGAATGGACAAATGCATTTTGAACAAGCTGCTGCAACGAATCCGTGACAATACAATTAACATAACTAAAACTTAATAGGCACGGTTGGCTTTCAGAAAAGATTGTGCATTTTATTAGCGATTTTATAGCTATTATTTTTCTACTTATATTTTCGAAATGGAATCAAAATTATTTTTTGCCACCTTTTTGATAAACCTATAGAGGAATTATTATTCTATGATATTCTGAAGAAACTAATCAATAAATAACTTTGACTAATATCGTTTTATACACCAGCTATGATAACTTTTTTCGGATGTTATGTAGACTAATTATTAGTACTTGTCTTTAATAAAATGTTTAGTTTCATTTGAAATCAACGATTATATAAACTTTTATCCGATTATTCGTTCCCTTTTGATTATTAATTTTCAAGCTGGAGTAGTAGTAAATGTGCTTCAGTAATAAATCTTATCAAATATGTGTTAAATACCATTATGCAATTTTTCTGACATGATTAAACAGCTAATTGAAATTAACGGGTTTTTTTTTATCAAGATAAACCAATGAAAATTCTTCTTCTCGATGATAGACTTACAATGTACAGGGTGGAATGATAATGAAAATCACACTACATTGAAATAAAGATCAATTCATGAAACTTGATTCTATAGTAGAGCTGAAATCTATTTAATGTTGCAGCGTTCAGCCTCAATCACCGCCTCGATACGGGTCCGGACCTGAGAGCATGCCTTTTTCACATGTGCTGACGGAGTTCGGCGAATAATCTGTGAATGGGAGCGATGTTTTTGACATATAACAAAACAAAGTAGTTTAGCGGGTTAAATTCGGGGGAGGAGGGGCAGATAGAAATGAGTACAACGTCGTAGCATTCGATTCTGAAGTAAAGCCTGGGTGTCTTTGGGCTTGTTAGCCGGTGCTGAGTCCTGCTGCCATACTCAGGGTTTTCCAGCCGCCACCTGATTGCAACAGGGGATCACCATACTTTTCAGCAAATCCAGGTGTTGATTTTTTACCCGACTCTAAAGATGTGAGGTTGGATGAGGTGGCCCTTACTTTAAATCACACAAGAACTATTGTAACGTGATCGACCTGAGGGAGCGATTTGTCCCTCATTGCGGAGCTTCAGACTTACAAGGGACCTGAAGAAGGCCGGGTAACTATGCTGAGATTGTTTAATTAATCCCGGACGACAGCGGATATCACAAAGGCTTGAAATTTAAATATATAGATATATTTTGCTTTATTGTTTGAAAAATCAGATATATATTTTGTGTTATTGTCAAACTCAGAGATATAATTTTTATTTAAAAATCGACGACAGGAAATGTTAGAAAAATGGCGTTGATATTGCCTTGCCTGAGGGACCCTGTACCAGGGGTTCTGAATGACAGGGTTTAACCTTTAAGGTCATGGGAATAGATATCATTTTTTGGTCTCAGATTACAAAGCTGGAAATATTGGTGAATTGCACACCCGCAATTTGAGGTTTCCCCAAATGCGTGTTGTAATTTGATTGGTTTGGGAAATTTTCCACCCCGACACACACACCCCACTATATAATGCTAATGCCGCTCGAAATTAGTCAGATTGACGCAGAATCTCGAAATAAAAATATCGCTTCCTGAAGACGTGACCACTCCCCCTCTCCTTCCGTCTGAGTGGCGTCTCCGAAGAGAAGAGAGATTTGGGACTTTGAGAAACGTGCTAAGAACTGAACCAATATATTGTAAAAAGACTAGATATTTTTGTGAATTTAATTTTCGTAGAATAGAAAATCAAGTGTCTGTTTTCCTTCTTGCCTGCGAGATCTTTAGTATTCGTTTTCAGCATACCAGGACTTGATATGACCGCCTCTCACAGAACCAGACGACACGAGCCGAGTTTTTTTTTCGATGAAGACGATCAGGGATCCTTGCGTGACGTCCCAAGAGAGGTGGGGCACAGTGTAACACTGGTGAGAAACTCTGTTTTCATCACCCTAGTCACATACCTGTTACTCGTGGCAATTCATCAATGCATTTTAAGGGTATTCACAATATTTCTATTGTCATAACTTTGAACGGTAGAAAGCATGAGTTGTACAGCGTAGCATCTTCGATCTCGCTCGTTGAATATTGTGAGACTTTCAGCTGTGGCTTGTTTGTGCACAACTTGCCAGCTAGTAGATAGTCTACAACAAAAAAGAAAACAAGTTTTCATCGAACAGAAATGAAATCATGTTGCCTTTTCTAGGGCGGCAATTTTGTTGTTTTAGCCTGTACATATGAAAAAGAATTCGAAATTATTTTGATGTACAATTAAAAAAAACAAAGAGTTTTCACTATTTTTCATTTTTATTGGTGAAACATAGTCTTAATTTTACGAGTAAATTTATGATAGTGCACTTATTACGCCTGAAAATATCGTATGCCACAAATTATCTTCTCAATATTGTAAGATATGACGTCAATTTTGATCATTAGATCATCGAAGTTAAGCAATATTTAACTTTTTACTAAAATGACTGACCATTTACAAATTTTGTATGAATATTGTATGTGTTTTCAGCTTATTTCGACATTTTGTCCAGTCGTCTTGAATTTTTCCTTACTACTGAAATCAAGCAGTGCCGACTCAGAAGAGGTGTGTGTTGGGATTGCCTCACAGTTACATGCACAGCCTTCCTTACAAAGGTATCTATTGTTTGCCAACATTTAACAGATGCGAAGATCGTGCGTCAAACAAACAATTCATATTATTTCGATTACTATTTTATGTTTTTCGCTTCACACCAAATTTTGAAAAAAATAAAAATACGTAAAATTCAGGTTTTTCTTTTTAATGAACTGCTTTTGGAAAGGTGAACAGTCACGGATATCCTCATAATGCAACGAAAAATGGTGTTCAGGTGTTGATTTGATTATTTAATTCACCAATCGGCATTTATGCATATTCATGTTATCATCTAAAACGACTTGAAAATTAAGGTTGACATTCTTTGTAACAATTGTATCATTTCTTAACATTGTAAAACACTGGGGTTTGTACTCAAGTAATAAGTTGACATGACTTTATCTTTATTTATTGCTAGTTTATGAAACTTTAGGATTGCTGAAACGTGTGTGTTTCATTCCAAAAGAAAATCATCAGACTAATTGCCTAATAGTTTCTCTCTGAATGAAACGCAAACGCTCCTCTCTAGCTTACTTGCCATCAATATATTTTTATATTACTTATATTAACTTTCATTAATGTATTGATTACTGTTCAAATAAATACCGCGATCAATATGAATTTAATGTGTGTATAATATTAAACATATGAAGTATTTATACTTATATATATATATATATATATATATATACGTGTTTATTTATTTCCAGAGCCAGCCAACGTCGCAGATAACACAAGCTATGAAAGTAAAAAAAAAAAACACACAGAAGTCCAAGACTCTAGTTTCACCCTGATTTAGACTTATCACTTGGACGCATCCGAACTCAGAATTCGAAACCCGATCACTTGCATGTGAGTTGAGTGCTCTACTACTTGAGCAACCGCTGCTTCATATAAGAAATTCTATTAACTTACACAGATTTAGCAAACCGCGATGAAATTCGACTCTGAAAAATACTTATTTCGTATCAAACTAGAGGTTTATTCATCCAACCACTCAAAACACAAGCCGATATCTCAGAAGTAAGATTTTTACACTCGCTAGGACAATGCTATCCAACAATCTAATCAAACGAGTAGATTTATATTTGAATTTTCAGAATGTGAGATGATATCATTATTTTCACAGCTAAATAATAAAATATTATTATTTTTTTTTTTTCATTGTATATCTGTACCCTAATATCGTTCGTATTAATGATAAAATAAATTTTATTTGAGAGTTTTTTCTTCTAACTTAATTCACCGTTTTATATGAAAACATGTATACTTTTACAACAGTCATGGTCTATACGTATTATTGTACAAAACTTTAAGATTGGGCATTTTATAATCTTCCAAACGCGTAAATATACATGGTTACGGCACTTGTTTTTCTCAGGACATTTTATCAAAATTTATTATTCTTAATTTTGTACTCCAAATAACGAAAAACTATCGCGCTAATGCTAACGCTGTAATTCATATAAAATCAAAGAATTATGGTTTTCACATTACTCATGACGTATATATTCTTCTGGGTTGCACTTGCTCACACTACTGCGTTTATATTTGCAACTAGCGCCCCCAAAATAGTGGAGTTACTATCTTTAAAAGAATACCTGAGAAAATTGACAACGTCCTGTCTGCGTATCCTTCAACAAACATTCACGTCTGAGGAGACTTCAATGTTCACAATGCTTAAGACCGATGTCGAGGTGAGGTTCTATCATGATTTCTCCTTTGCTTATGATCTCACTCAGATTGTTCACGAATCAACCCATGTGCCCGACACTGACGGCAAGTACACAAGTATCCTATACCTTTTTCTCACAACTTGCCCTGAGCTATATTCATCTTCCGTTCTGTCTAACTGAGATCTTCCGACCACTCTGTTGTAATAAATGAAATAGGTCTTCAGACGTACCTCTATGGCTGACTGGGATAGCTCCCGTATATTTATATCAAATGTACCTCTGCGTTCCATGTTTAAAAAGGATGTGTCCTCTATAGTATCAGTCCTGACGGAATGGTTGATTGTAGGTATAAACCCTCAAAAGTTCCAGTAAAACCTGACAGCCAGCCGTGGTTCTCTCCAAAATGTGCTGCTGCACATAGAAATCACTTTTTTCATTGCTTCCAAAGTAACAGATGTACTGAGACAACAGCTGTTTCAGGACTGCTAGCAACCACTGTAAAAATGTAATACAGAACACGAGAGAGTTTTATGCTCAGTCCGTCAAGTCCAAAGTTGCTGAGCAGCGGCTTGGTTCCCATGGGTTTTGGCAAATAGCAAACCGAATCCTGAATAGAAGCCTGTGCTATATCTCAACTATTATCAACGGACTTGAGGTAATCCTGTCAGCATTAGAAAAAGCTAAACTCTTTGCCAAAGAATTTGGAAGCTAATTCTACCCTTTACGGCCAAGACCGTCAACACCCAGTATTCCCTCGTGTATCTGATAAGACGATATGCGACATACAAACATCGGTGCGTGATGTTGCCAAGCTTATCAAAAACCTTGATTCCAGTAAAACAGCTGGCCGTGACGGCATTCCAATTATA
Source organism: Euprymna scolopes (assembly GCF_053919585.1). Classification (NCBI taxonomy): domain Eukaryota; kingdom Metazoa; phylum Mollusca; class Cephalopoda; order Sepiida; family Sepiolidae; genus Euprymna; species Euprymna scolopes. The sequence goes on from NC_136495.1 coordinate 2,070,445, forward strand.
GTGTTCTAAAAGCTTCAACCAGAACTAGCACCCATACTTACAAGGTTATTTAAGCATTTTCTTAAGGAGAAATGCTTCTCAACACCATGAAAAATCTCATAAGTATGCCTAGTATTTAAGAATTTAGGTGATTGTTCATCTTCCTCTCAATACAGACCAATAAGTGTCTTGTGCGTCATGAGTAAGTTGCTTAAATCTGTGTTAAATAGAGAAGTAGCCAACCATCTCAGCAAGAACAACCTTCTTAGTGACATGCAATATGGTTTACGCTCTGATAGACCTACAGCAGACGTGCTAACAGTTATATCTCATAAGATTAGCAAATCTCTCGACAGAGACTTCCTCTCTAGCTTAATTGCTAGATATATCAAAGGCCTTTGATAAGGTATGGCATAAAAGTGTACTTCACATGATCTACAGCTACGGTATAGCTGGAAATGTCTTCTCAATTATTAAATTGTTTCTCTCTGATAGGTTCATAACTGTAGTGGTTGATGGGCAGAAATCAGAAGCTCTCAGTATTAATGCTGGAGTCCCTCAGAGGTCCATCCTGGGCCCAACTTTCTTCCTGATCGACATTAATGCACTTCCAAATCACACCCTTACATCATTCGTAGACATTCTTTACTGACAACACTAATATCTATGGTAGCACATCAAAGACCGTAAAAAACCAAGTTCTCTCTGATTCTCTCTCCTCTTATCTTGAGGACGTGGTCGTCACTTCATTATATACTAACAGGTCGCCAGGCGTTTTCCAAGCTTAAACATGATATTTTTATTAATGAAGATTTCGTATTTATTATTATATTATATTGGACCAAATATATATTAATGCTTTAGAAAGTTATAAAAAGAATACTTCTACGCCACCATCGAGAATCAAAACCAAAATGGTTAGCTTACAATTTACTTTTCACTTTGGCGTTAATACCTGAGCTATCAAGACACGTTTGTTGCAAGACTAAAAATTAAAACATGAACTTATAGCTATTACGTTACGCATGTATATTTGTAATGCCGCCGTTCAACTTTTACCTGGCAAATTTCATTTTTCTACATTTTTAAACCTTTGCACAGATTTCCCCCGACTAAAATCCAAATATAAAGTTTCGCATTATTTCGAGTATCCTATATATTAAGCTTCATGTCTGTAAAAAAAATGACAGAGGAGTTTTGTAGGGTATTTTTAAACAAATATATACGCATACATAAATATATATAGAAAGAAGTTTGTGTTTACAATAACCTTTTTACGCAAATATTACGCAAGTCTAAATCGTGTAGAATATCTGCATGAATATAGTTACACGTAATAGTTTACTAAGGAAGATCATCCCATAAGAAAACTGGGGGGAAATAGCAAATTAATTAAAATAAATGTTTAAAAGAATATGGGAATTAGCTAGATCTTTTACAGATGAAGGTAATTATACGACCCATATATAAGAAAGTTGTTTTTTGTTTGTTTGTAATAAATAGAAGAAAAAGATTTTAATATGAATATCAATACGCAAATATTATATATATACATATATAATATATATATATATATATATATATATATATATATATATATATATATATACAGGAGTATAGATTAGCCTCTCGAGGGCGCCGGGATGGCTATTGTCAATAATCGAGTCAAGATCAACTATTATTATTAAAAATTAGATGTTTATTTTGAAAAGTTATTATGAAATAACAGTATTATCATAATCAATATTAAAATTAGATTGTATTAAAAGGATAAATAATGTGTATAAGCTTTAGAGTGTTAGAACCAATAAACAAATGAAGGACTATGTATACATAAGCAAAATAAACAAAACTTGAGTATAAAACCAATAAATTTGACCAGAGACAACATGACTACGAGATCATCTGTTAGGTCTTTGTGTAGTCGAATGACGTAAACACATTGGATTAGTTTTAATATATACAAGTAAGTTGGTTGAAGGAAGGAGTTAAAGAGGAGACGTCAGATTGCCCGAACTCTCTTCGCCATTCATAATCGAACTCATCTCCACTTCAACGTCATGTACGCGCATTCGTTTGTACAAGCAATTGTCTCTGCCCTCGGTAAACATATTGCCAATACGTCCACGTCGTTGCTTCATGTCAGCATCACAACACAAGTAATACTATAAGATTTGGCCTGCCACCGATAACGTAACATTTGCATAATTTTATACAACTATTATATACATAGAGAATATATACACGCGTACTCAACGCACACGTTACAGAACAGTTTTAAAGAATTTCATTCAGTTTTAAACAAAAACACGTATTTCATTCGCTTATTTTTCCTTATAGAATGTATTTATAATTATTTATATCTAAATGAATTTACAATGATTTTAAATATATGATAAATGTTAAAGCAATTGAGAAACTAGATATTTGGATAGGAATAATATAACGCTCAACATAAATGTGTTTATCATCCGGGTTGAATTTTTAGAATTTTACAAATTAAAAATACAACTAAAAATGTAGTCAAAAAATCTCGAGAAATTAAAGTAAATCATTTTGATAATTTCTATCTTTACTTATCTCACTTTATCTGTGTGTAAGGTTTCGTCCCTTATGGACTCCGAAACGACTGGGATGACATTTTTTTAATTCTACAGAAATGTACTTTATGTGTCTGGGAATGTTTTTATAAAGGAGTTGTATCGGAATGCCCTTGATAAATAAATAAAAAGCAATAATAAAAAATGTAATATCTAAGAAGAAACGGTTTGATTTTGATAAAGTTAACACTTTGATAGAACCTAATATCTTAGGTGCCTTTTTTCTATCACACAAGAAGAAAACCCCGTTGTACAAAATCAATGGCAGGTTCTTTGATAAGACAGGGGTGCTTGCGAAATCAATGTATCTGTTTAAAGTACAATTAAACCAATGATATTTTTTGCATGTTAAACTTTAGTTCAAGCCATCATATAAAAATAGCTTTATAAAATCAACCGTAGCTTTACTACAGTGCAATTTATACTACAATGTATTACGGAGAAGCATGTAAAGCTTCTTCCAGGTGCACGAGGATGGGTCTCCAACGTGAGTAGAAAATCAACTGATTTGATTGAAAAATGGACAAGTATATCGATTTCGAGTGTAAGTAAAGTATATATAAGTTAATCCCGGGCAACGTCAATTCCAGGTCTCATTGCCAATTATATAAATTAACTATAAAGAATTATAATTTGAGGTCATTCAAAAATCGGGTATGTATTAGTACACATGGATATATAATTTTCAGGAATCTCTATAATCAAAAATGCAACACCAACCTGTTTATACCGTCTTTCCTTCTAACTGTGGAATATTTGCCAACTGCAAAGATGAGTCATAAACGAATCTGTAAGTTCATTCTATCTCATTTCTTGAGTCTTGAAGTAAGTTCATCATTGAAGGTCAAAGTATCAGGCTTTGTGTTTCGAGTCTCAATCCTCAGTTATATTATTATTCTTCAGAAGCTATTGATTTTGCTGCGCTTTTTTGTTTGTTATGTCTAAGGCATTCATTGAACAGCAAGAGTTTCGTTTGGTTATTTGTTTGATAAGGTGTCCACCAACACGCTAACATGTTTGTTCAAAACTGATGATAAAGAAGAAGCTGTCAGCAACGATAAACATTGATAAGAAAATCAACTTTTGATCTATTGGAAAAAGTCCGTTCGCTCGTTTAGCGATGAAAAAATCTATTGCGCACTTACACGTGACCAACCGCATGGCATCATCTCTGATGCGTGGCTGCATCTAATAAAAACGGATATTTTTTGGATTTATTCATTAAACCTGTGATATGAAGGATATACATGTGACATAAAACAAACTAGATAAACAAAACGATGAAAAGACTATTTCAAACCTGACCTTCAAAGACGAATAGACGGGGACATATTTCGATTCATTGAAAAATGATTTCTTCATAAGATATGCTTCTTGTATATATAGTTCCTGTTATTTGTTTGGCTTTCGCTTTTTGCACGTTTTTTATTACTTTCGTTTCTCTTTCTCTTTGTCTCACCCTATTTCTATATATATATATGTGTGTGTGTGTGTGTGTGTGTGTCTGTGTCTGTGTCTGTGTGTGTCTGTGTCTGTGTGTGCATGTGTGTGTCTGTGTGTGCATGTGTGTGTATGTATACAAACACCATACATATATATGTGTGTATGTGTATGTATTAAAAGTACTGGGAAAGTGCACATTAACTCTTTATTACCTGGTTTAACTAGTGCGTTTAGTCGTGAATAAATGAATAGAACAGATTAAACAAAGTAGGAATTGATTGAAAGACGGCGTTTACGTATTAGTTCAGTATCTGTCCTTTACTTACATTCAGTATGCCGCCATCTGTCTTAGACAGTGAAGGATTCCGTTTGCTGTAATAAACATACTTTTTCAAACACTATAGATAATAATCAAGGTAATTTTACGAAATTTCATGAAATGCAAAATTTTTAATAGTAGTTTAATTATTAAATTTCATAATTTTTTCCAGTTTGAAGACAATCGTAATTACCTGTTAAACAAACCAAAAGTAACAATAAATATTTTTAATCTGCTACATCAAGATTCAGATCATAAAGAATTAAGCAACATAGAATACTGCAATAGCACATTTTAAATAAAAATGAACACTACTACATACAATAAATACTATTTAATGTTTTGTTGAAAAGGAGAGAAAGAACGAGAGTAAAAGAAACACACACACACACACATACACACACATATATATATGTATATATATGTGTGTGTGTGTGTGTGTGTGTTTGTGTGTGTATGTGCGTGTAACTTTCATGAACATAACATTTTTCTTAGAAAACTTTCATGTAGATAAAATTATTCTAACAAAAATTTTATGAAAATAACATTTTTCTAACAAAACTTTCATGAAGATAAAAATGCAACTTTAACATTTTAAGTATCTATACATTATACTACTCTTACATTAGCGTTCGTATGATATAGTGTTCATGACGTCATGTCTTACTCATTATTATCAGTGCATCAGTCAAAGTTAAACTCGGTCTAAGTTTCCAAACAAGCAAAACCCAATGAAATCGAAAAGCAATCTCTATCTATATAAAAGCCAAGTACGTCCAAGGATGGAATACTGTTGCCATATCAGGGCAGGAGCTGCTAAAAACAGCCTATCCTACCTTGATAGAGTACAAAATAGACTTCGTGGCTTAGTGGGGGATGCCCTTTTCTCTACCCTGTAACCTCTCTCCCACAGAAGAGACCTTGCGAGCCTATCCTTGTTTTATCGTTATTTCCATGGCAGGTGCTCGTCTGAACTCCAATCTCTGGTCCCCCCTCGCCAATCTTTCACGAAAAACACCCGTCTAGCTGAATCCACTGTGAAAAATTTTCCCCACTCTATATCTGTGCCTAAATCAAACCGTGGATTCCATGAACAAAGCTTCTTTCTTAGAACTGCACGCCTGTGGAACTCTGTTCCGTCTGCCTGCTTCCCACCGGACTACAACTTGGATGTCTTCAAGTCCAACGTTAACAAATTTCTAATGAACCGCCCCCTTTAGTAAACACTTCATCAAATCTCCGCACTAACGTAATGTACTTGCAATAACCCTTATCCCTGAGTGGCTTCCGGGCCTTGATAAGTGGTGATCACTGTGTAAAAAAAAGCAATCAGTCACATCCTTCCAAGCTCTTTCTCAGCAATTTTATTTTTGAGCTATTCGATAGATTCTAGACTTTTTTAACAATGTTGAAATTGGGAAATTGTTTCAACGAACGGGACAGGTTGCACACTCAATCCTTCTTAAAAAAGAAATGTAGAGGTCATACGACACCTAATTGATAAATGGTACGGTCAGCCCTCAAGCCCATCTCCGCAAAATACCACCTAACAATCACAATCAAGTACGCTTCAGTTTATCATTCGAAAAACAAACAAACTCAACGATGCATATTTAGACACTGAGGTTGATTCATTAATAAAAAAAATTGACACATTATCGGCGCAAAACAGCGCATTGAGAATTGGTCTCACAACCTCGAAAATTGACGTATAAACAGATAAAGTCATTAAACCAAAAAGGCTGTATATCATAACATTTAACAAGAAAAATTGCTTTGCCAGACTGCAGATTTATTTTTCCCAGCGGACTATGAACGGTGAATATCAAGAAGACGGATAGGCAAAACAAATATACGGAACTAGCCTAGAGCTGAAAGGGATATAGAAGATAATGAAAGTAAAGATAACGCCATTAATTAACGCAGCTGATAGCAATAACAAAAAAAAACGGCTGAAATATAAAAGAAGCCATTAAATCAAGAGATGTAAGCACCAAACGCTAACCGGATATATCAAATAAAATATATAAAAAGAAACAGAAGTAAGACAATAAGATAGAAGCGCATTGAATCAAGAAAACTGAAACCGTATCAGTGAAAGTTACCCTCTTCTTTAAAATAATTGTACTGTCGACCGGGGAGAGAGAAAACAAATCAGACCGCCATTGGATAAGTGGAAAAGAAAACTGGGATCTTGTGTACGCTTATTATCACCGATATTCCAGTAAAATCATCATCATCATCATAATAATAATAATAATAATAATAATAATAATAATAATAATAATAATAGTAATAATAATAATAATGTGATTACCTATCACTACTACTGTTTATAATAGGCACGATGCCTCTAAACAATATACTAAGAAAATGACAAGCAGAATACAAGTTCACGAATACCGATGAAGAATGAAACACGTAATGTACAGGGATTGCCTGAAACTGTTTACAAAAACAAGAAGAAACTAAAGTCGCTAATAAACAGAATCAGAATCTTTAGCCAACATGCACAGAATAGAACTCAGTCTTGAATAAGTGCCAACCGATTATCATGAGAAGGGAAAAGTGGAAGCAGCGAGTGGTATGGAGCTACCAAACGGGGATGAAGGTACTAGATGAACATAACACCTATAAATATTTGGGAGTTCTGAAACCAGACACCATCAAAGCAACAGAAACGAAAGAGAAAATCGGAAGTAAATGCCTCAGAACAACGAGAAAACTTCTCGAAACTAAACTATATAGTAGAAACCTAATTAAAGATATAAACACATGTGTAATGTCACTAGTAAGATACTCTGAACCATTTATAGCTAGAACCAAAGAAGAACTCATGCATCTCGACCAGAAGACGAGTAAACGTATGACTATGCATAATGTACTACATCCACAGGGTGATATTGACCGACCCTATGTGAAAAGGGAAAACGCGGGAAGAGGGCTCATTTGTATAGAAAACTTTATATATAACAAACAGCAGCACAGACGATTCACAATGATGACAAAAGATGAGACCAACAAAAACATTTGAACATGGCTGCAAAAAGGAAACATAGCCAGAGAAACTGAATCCCTGATAACAGACGCACAGGCTAATGCAATTAGAACCAAGCACATTAAAGCTAGGGTCGACAAGACAAAAGATAACAAATAATGCAGCCTCTGTGAACAAATACACGAAACAATAAACACATCAGCAAATTACGCAAAGTAGCCCCCCCCAACGCATATAAAAAAATATGATCAAGTGGGCACGGCAGTACACTGGGAATTATACAAACGACATCTTGAACATCTAGCCAAATAGTGCTAGCACAAAACAACAGCAGTATTGAAAATGAAAGTCACAAACCCTATGAGATATGAATATACAAGCGTATAAATCCATTCAAGCAAGAAGACTGAATGTCATACTAGTTAACAAGAAGAAAACGTTCATGTCGGATTGTAAGTTTTGCCTCATAGCAGACAACAGAGTTAGAATCAAAGAAACAAAGAAGTGAACCAAATGCACGGAACTGGCCAGAGACCTCAAAGAAGTATGGAAAGTGAAGACAGTCAAGATGACATCACTAACAGTAGAAACGCTAGAAAAAAAATACCGAAACACTTTGAAAAAAAATGAGAGCGATTGGAATTGGGGGAGGGGCTGAAATGATACTCTGCCAAGCACAAGCGTATGTATCGGACCTACCTGTGGTGGAAAGTTGACTCGGGACCTTTCGATTACAAATAAAGTCTACTAATGAACTATACGTATCTTACCCCAAAGTGACGATTTACTTTCGCCCAACGGCGATAAAAAAAACAAGCCGATAAGTGATTTGGCGGTTGAAATACACTGCTTTGAGAACGTGTCTCGCGTTATTAAATTTTCGTATCGTGGCGTGTTGATTCGGCGGTAGTATTCGGAATTGTGTGAACGAATTTGTTAAGGACAGTGCCGTCACTTATGAAAACAAACATTTATATGTTAGATGAGAAAGGTTGCCATCTTTTTCTGTAAGCAATCGGGTTAGGGTTGAGCAATAAAGAAATCATTTTTTGCAACTGTTGTCTTTCATGTCGTTTTTACGACCGAAAAAGTAAATGTGTTTTGTGTATTCATCTATAAACGAACTCTTGCATATCACCCTTACAAGTAATGTGCCTCATTATTCCTCAGTAATGTATCTCCCCTCTGTATGTGTTAACGAGACTCGTCCGAGTCGGTTATAAATGTCTCCCTAATCATTATCATCAGCATCTGTTCTGAGTCCCCGTTTTACATGTCCCGTTAAAGTGTCCTCATGTGAACCCCTATGCAACATATATATATATATATATATATATATATATATATATATACTTTTTTCTGGCGCTCTCGCTCTCCCTCGTGTACTATAGACACAACTCGTACACCTCGTAGCGGCAGACACAACAGATAACAATAATAAAAAACATATTAAAAGCACAAGAGCTACAGAAACTGCTAAAGAGCTAAAACACAAATAGGCATAACAAAGGAATCATGAAACTTCAAGTCCAACGTGAACAAGTTTCTGATGAGCCGTTCCACTTAAGTTAACAAATTTACCGAACTTCCATTACTATCGATTACTATATTGTCCTTTTGACTACTCTACACTTTTTAACCTTTATCTTTGAGTGGCCGATCGGCCTTTATAAGTGGTGACGCCGAAGTAAAAAAAAATGTATAATAGTAATTCCCCCCTGCGCCCCTGCGCTCCTGCACTCCGTCCCCACCATTTTTTGTTTGTAAAACTGTGCATATACTGATACCACACCAATTAAGCGAAGAGGATCAAATCTAGTTAGAATAGCAGACGTGTGAAACACTAAACCCGCTGGATGAGTGCAAAGAAATTTGTGACCTTAGGGAGGCTATTGCCACACAAATTCTAGCTAATACCAAATAGTCGCTGTCACCGAGAAATCAATGGTAAGAGGCTGTTGGGATAACGCAAATTCAATAGCAAAGGTTATCGAAAAAGGTGGCGATTACTGGAAATCTGGGGAGACGTCATCACTCAGACTCCAGAGAACGCTACAGGCTGTGTGCCCACTCCTAGTGAGTAAATAATAATAAAGAGGAACAGCTAGATAAAGATGAAGTACAAGGAAAAAATCGTGCAGAAAAGATGCCTGTTTTGATAAGAATGAAACTTCATGGGCATTTTGAGCGAGATACTAAGGCACTAAAATGACGGGACATGTGGCATTTTTTGTCAAAAGTAACCTGAAAAGAAAGGCACAATACATCTTATGTTTGCAGCTGAGGAGCAGGTACTAAATACAAATGCAATCAATAGAAATATGTACTGGTGAAATGTTCTAATAAGTGCAAGCTGTGTGGTGTGTGTCTAGAAACAGTGTCACATATAGTTTGGTGCGTGTTCTACATTGCTTAAAAAGAGTACAAATGATGCCAGGACACAGTATGTGCAAATATGCATTGTAGTTTGTGACAGCATTTTGGAATCTCAGTTGAGGCAAGTATTTCCAACTTCGCCCAGAAGAGATAGTAGAAAATGAGGAAGTTTAGATTTTCTGGGATTTAATTGTTCAGGGTGAACGAGGAGTAACTCTCAGGAAACAAGATATTCTAGTTGTTAATAAAAATACCAGGTTTTTGCGTGGCTTGCCCAACGAACATCAACTTAGCAGGTAAGTAGGAAAAACTTCGGAACTATCAAGAAACTGAGGTTGGAAATGGCTAGGTTGTTGAACAAGAAAACTTCCATCGTGCTAAACATCTTTTTTGGCTTGACTCAATAACAGCTGAAATTGAGAAACCGTTGAACTCCTTAGGAATCAAGTACAATATTATTGCACTCCGGAATTCAGTTTTGCTTGATACATAATTCCTACGCTAAGTGCGTTCCTTTCTAATTGACACATTGAATATGCTCAGTAGCTTTTTTTAAAACACCGCTATTGACGGAAAAATAGCCATTGTAAAGCATTACACACTGCGACGTAAACAGACACATTAATAATAATAATAATAATAATAATAATAATAATAATAATAATAATAATGATGATAATAACAAAGGCGATGAAAAGACCGAGGAGCGAAAGAACAAGCCAGACTTCCGCTTGTTGAATGCAAAAATAACTGTAACGTTGAAAAGTAGCCACCCAAATTCCAGTAGAAGACCAATGGTCGCAGCCCATAGGAAATCAATTGTCAGAGGCTGTTTCGATAACGCAAATTCTTTTCTAATAATTATCGAAAGAGGTGGAGAGTACTGGAAATCTGAGATGTGCTGTCACTCAAACCCCATACTACACCACAAGTTGTTCTCAATATAAGAAATATTTGATGATGGCTTTTGTGACTACTCCTAGTGAGTAAAAAAGAATAACCACAAAAACAAATTGCATAAATACGAAGAGGACTGAAAGGCGTTTTTACTACTTCTCCTCCCACTCGATCCTCGTCTCCTTTTACTCTTAAGCAGCAAGACCATCAACAAATCAAAACCACCACAACAACAACAACGACAATAATAATAATAATAATAATAATAATAATAATAATAATAATAATAATAATAATAGGGTGGTTGTCCATCGGATCCGAAGATGACGTTTGTGTCCTGCGTCTCATCTGTGCACACGGAGGTGGCTCTGCAGCCCCAGTCTAGAACATTGGGGGCACTTAAAGTCAGTTGTTGTGATCACCGCTGAAGCTGCTCTGTGGTGTCTCTTTCTCGCAGCAGTGAGTTTCTGGCTACGAGCCTCTTCAAAGTTGGCAGCAGCCTTGTGGGATGAGTCTCGCAATTTTGGTCTGTCCATAGCATGTCCCTCTAGGTCTCCCGGTTTGATACGACACCATTGCAGATTGGCTTTAACAGTGTCTTTATACCGCAGTTTTAGTCGACCTTGGTTTCTTTTGCCGGCCTTGAGCTCTTCGTACTGCAGCCAATCAACAGGTAAAAATCACTGCTCACACAAATTCTTCCAACTGACTTTGCCGTTTCTCAAACGTAAAACGATTTCTTCTCCCTCACCTACCCACAAGTGACCTGTTTTTATGAGGCACGCACACGTCGCGAGACGTCGTTCACTACAAAACGTCAGGACCGCCATGATGGACTCTTTCTTTCTTTCTCGACGCGTGCGACTCGCAGGACAGACAGACACGAGGACGTTTGTACGGTAAGCCATTTTCCCCACACGTACGTCAGGCATTTAGGCATCCGACATGCGTCCATTCGAATCACGTGTCCAACCCAATGAAGTTGGGTCTTGATGATGCTGGGCTCAATACTGGTGGACTTAGCTTTGTCAAGGACCTTCAGATTGGTGATGTGATTCTGCCATTTGATTCTCAGGATGGAGCGGAAAGCTCGCATGTGGAAGCACTCCAGTTTCTTTATATGCCTGTGGTATAGTGTCCACGTTTCACAACCATAGAGTAGGGAGAGAAGGACCACAGCATTGTAGACTTTCAGCTTCATAGATAGGTGGATATTGTGTTCATTGAGCCATTGATTGCGAAGTCTTCCCAGTACCTGACTTGCCTTGCTGATTCTGGTGTCAATCTCTCTGTCCAAGGAGCAATCACAAGATATGGTGCTTCCCACATATTTGAAGGGATTAACGTTGGCAAGTGGTGTGACGTCAATGGTGATGTTGGGAGGAGGAGGGTTGGAATATGGTGCAGGGTGGTGGAGCACCTCGTCTTTCCAAGACTGATTGTCAAGCCGAATAATAATAATAATATAAACACACAACTAACCTGCATGTGAAAATTACTTAATATCTTTAGTTGGAAGATTAAAATACTGATAACCTTGAGTAAATAAGTATATATATATATATATATATATATATAAGTAAATATATGTGTGTTTGTATATATATATATATATAAAATATATTTTAGTCATCGACATACAGACCTGTTTCGTTGTTTCACAACTCATCAGTGCCGCTAGACTAACACCTCTCCCAAGCCGAGGATCGAACCTAGAACCGTCGTGATGACAGTCGGCAGTCCTACCCCCTGACTACGGAATCGGTGGCCGAAATTAAACTGTCCGAATGCGTATTTAAATAAACATCCGTCCGCTACTCGTAAAGGGCTCAAACGTTTTGTTTGTAAACAAATTGCGAGCTTCGCATTATTTCAGCTAAATTAAGTAGCGAGTAAGATAATTTACGAGAGTGCTCTACCGAAGAGGGGAGCTTTATAATATATATATATATATATATATATATATATATATATATATGTATGTATGTATGTATGTATGTAAGTAAATATAAATGTATGTACACATAAAAGTAAATATGTGTGTATATATATATATACATATATATATTTATTATTTTTAAAACAGTAATCTACGTACACGCGCGCTTCGAGGTGGCTACCTCTCGTCAGCGTAGTTCAACTGTTTCCAGGGATCGAACCTCAGACCATGTTTACCACAGCCCGGTGCCTTAACATTTAGGCCACAAACTCTAGATTAATTTTACTGTTTATTTTTATCGCTTATAAATTTAGATTTGTTATTGTTGTTTTTTCAAGCGATACATACGGTTAATATTGGCTCGGCCTCGAAGCTCATTTTTTTATTTACTTAGAAAGTCGCCCATTTTAATTTGTTTGAACGTATATAACATTTTTTATTTATTAATTATTTTTAAAACAGTAATCTACGTGCATGCGCGCTTCGAGGTCACTACCTCTCGTCAGCGTAGTTCAAGTGTTTCCAGGGATCGAACCTCAGACCATGTTTACCACAGTCCGGTGCCTTAACCGTTAGGCCACAAACCCTAGATTAATTCTATATATATATATACGTAGAGAGAGAGAGAGACAGACAGACAGATATACAGACAGACAGACAGATAGAAGACGTGACTTATTTACGTATGAATTCTAAAATGCAGTTGATTCTAAGTACTGTCTGTCGGTAATGCTGTCATACGTTATTCATATTGAGGCAGCACAATACGAATACACGTGGCCTTGAAACCTCGGGTGCAGATATCACACGAAAATAATTTGATTTCAATGAATTATTGACTATTGATTCCAATGCTTGTTGTGCATTCCAAATTAAACCAAAAAGACATGAGCAAAATCAACGTCGGAATGATGTTCCCGGGCTACGTATTTTGGACGATTGTCAATTTTCAGTTTTCCCAGGTAATAAATTTGGGCAGATTTAATGACGCCAATGGAGGAAATGAAATCAAAATGAAATCGCAACGAATCGCGTCCATTTCTCATAATAATAAAAAAAATAAGAAGAATAAGAAGAAAAACACCACTACTACTACTACTACTACTACTACTAATAATAATAATAATAATAATAATAATAATAATTAGAATAATAACGCACAGACAAGTGGTACAAGCATAAGCCGGCAACAGTATTGAAAGCGAGAATCACAAAGTCCTATGGTGCATGGACATACAAACTGATAAACCCACCCAAACAAGAAGACTGGATGTCGTAATAATTAATGTTGTCACTCAGCTTCCAGGGAACATCTCAGGCTGTTTTCAGGGAAAGATCTCTGAAGACTTGTGTGAAACCGCCTTGTGAGCCAATAATAATAATAATAATAATAATAATAATAATAATAATAATAATAATAATGTGATCTGGTTCCACATAACTGGACTAGGGAATGTATGGAATAGTGGCGAGCATGCGAGATTTCATGGAAATAGGCATGAAACAATAAAAAGTGCTGTTAATATCAAATGGAGATCTTGAGAAAGTTCAGGTGAAGAGAGGGATTGTTTTAGGGGAAACCTTGTCGCATTGTTGTTTGTTTTGAGTATAGTATCCGTGTCGTTCATGTTACAAAAGGTAAATGCGTGTTATGAGTGGGGAAATGAAGTACCGGGTAAAGCATTTATTATTTGTGGATGCTTAAAGTTGTATAAAAAAAAAACAAAATATGCTTGTCAGAACTATTTAGATGATCAGTAATAACATGCGTATGGAATTTGGTATGAAGAAGGATGGTCCTTTGAAACTTGAAGGGGGAAAATTGATGAAAGTAAAGAAGTAAAACTTTTGAATGAGGAAATGATAAATTGAGAAGAGGAATGCACTTATTCAGGAGTTTGGGAATTAGATAAAATAAAAGACGTTGGAATGAAGGAAGTAGTAGAAAAATAATACAAGAGAATACTACGTTTGGTTCTTAGTTCCGGATTAAATGGGAGAAACAAACTATCAGCAGTCAACACCCTATATGAGGCCGGTATTATTCGATGGAATGAATATGAGCTGAAAAATATAGACAGGGAAGACAAGGAAAACGATAACAATGAATGGAACTATTCATCCAAAGAGAGATGTCGATGTTAAAGAAGAATAAAATAAGAAAGTTTATATCTCCAACTATGAAGAAAAAACTTATAAAGTGTCAGAATGTGAAAAATTGTAAAAGAGCGAATAGTAAGATGCAAAGCAATAAATGAACAAGATATGAAAGACAAGAGAAGGAAGTGCATGGCCAGTTAAGTTGAGATTTACCAGAAACTATGGACAAAGGAAAAACCTGCTGATGGTTGTTTAAATGTGGCTTAAAGATTTGGACAGAATTCCTAATATGTGCCGCGAAGGAGTAAGCGCTCGGGAAAAATTATGTGAAGTATCACATTGATAAAACAATTGAAATTCCCCTATGTCGACTTTAGGGACAGAAAGGTATTAATGTACCGTCAGTTGTTGCGAGAAGTTAGCTCAAAAGGAACACAAAGGAAAAGAATCACAATATTGCGAGAAATGTCCATTGGTATATATTAAAAAAAGATATATTAAATGTGATAATGTGATTGAAGCAGGGAGAGCAGATTTAATAAAGTGCCAGCCGATGTGAATGTGAGGAAAAATAAAAAGAGAAGGTCGAAAAGTAGCAAGACTTGAAAAGAGACATAAAAGGATTCTGGAAGTTGAAAAAGGTAGAAGTTGTACTCATTGTGATGGGAGCTCTGGGGAGTGTGACAAAAGGATTTTATAGGGGGGGTGAGAAAATAAGGATAAATTGTTGGATTACTTTCAAAGATTGCCTTGTTGGGAACCGTCAGAGTCTTGCGGAAAGTGCTGGAAACCTGAAAAAAATGCTCATAGCCTATGTTTAATCGTTATCAGTATGAAATTGGCAATACCAACAGCCAATCACAAAATGTGAATAATAATAATTGTTGTGGTTGCAAGGTTGAACAATAATTAGTAAGGAAATACAATGAAGACGCAAACAACAAGATAACGCAATAATAAGTGTATTAAAGAAAAAGTATATTTACAATATGTACAAATGACGGTGTCGAGTCAGAGAGTCTTGGTGGGAGGACATGTACGCTCTTCGGCGTCACTTCCGGTGGAATTTGAGTAAGACACACCAAGGCCAACCTAGGCTTGCCATTTATTGTGTTATATTATTCGCATATGCAAATAAGTGGTTGCCACCACAACACCCCCCTCCCAAGATTTGAAGTCACACAGATTTCAATATCTTTTTCTTTTTGGGTTTACCATTAATGGTTCATTCACTTTTCTTTTCCTACCTGATCTTCGGGGTTCAGGTGCATTTTGAGGCGTTTTTTTTTTTTTTTTATTACATTTTCACCCCAAACAAGGAAGATTGCCACTTTGGTGTAGGGGGCTACTATCAGGGGCAACAACTACTGGGGTACTATGTAGGGATTTGGGCAGCAAGGTGTCGGTTCACGTTACACTTGAACTTCTGCACGTCAGTACTGTTGGGGAAGCAGGGACCTGGAATGGAATTCCAGAGTCTTGCGGTTCTGGGGAAGAAACTATTGGAGTAAAAAGATCTTTTACATCTAGGGACCTCTACAGTGTGCGGGTGAGATCTAGTAGCCTGTCGGGTTTGTCGAGGGTGCTCGCGTCGTGGGGGCACAAGTGATTGCAGTTCGTCAGAGCGGTTCCAAATTAAAAGATTCGTATATGATATCTATGGTGGCCTCCTCTTCGACTGTTGTCGTATCATCATCATCTTGGATATGACGTTATTTTATCTGATTTAGGTGCCTTTTATGTATATTCTGTGGACCTTTAACCATGTATGTACAATCACCAATGCGTTTATCCACTACTCCACATTCCCAGTAAGATGTGTTATTTCTGTAGCACTTAAAATATACTTGATCTCCCGAGTTATATTTCTTTCTTCTCGTGTGTGTAGTGTTTCGGATAATTGCCTGCCTTGGCAATAGTTTGTCAAACGCTGATTTTACCTTTCTGGCAAACATTAGATCAGCTGGTGATATGTTTGATGGTGTACTAGGATGTGGTGTAATCCTATATACTTGCAAGAATTGTTGCAAAGCTTTTTCTGTTGGTGTTCCAATGGATTTATTTAACGCTCGTTTTAGCGTGTCCACGAACCTTTCCGCGAGGCCGTTCGATCTTGGATGATACGGCGGAGTCGTGATGTGCTTCACTCGGAACGTGTCGCAAAATTCCTTAAACTCTGCGGATGTGAACTGCGTTCCGTTGTCAGTGACCAGTGCGTCTGGTACACCGAATCTTGCAAACAACTCGTGTAGGAACCCTATTGAGTTGTTCGTTGTTGGATTCCTGCAACGCATTACCTCCAGCCATTTTGTGAAACTATCCACTACAATTAAATAATAGTTTTCACCTACTGGACCAGCGAAGTCCATGTGGATTCTCGACCATGGTTGGTCGGTTTTCGGCCAAGGTTTGTGTACTATAGGTGGAGATTTTGCCGCTAACTGGCATCCTTTACATTTATCAATTGTTGTCGCTATGTCAGTGTCCATGTTACGCCATTACACGTAGCTTCTCATTAACGACTTCATTCGATTTATCCCCGGATGTCCTGTGTGGAAATCTCTTAACATCCTATTCTGCAATGTTTTGGGTATTACCACTCTCTCGCTGTACAGTAACACATCGTCACATATGGAGAAAACTTCCTGCACCTTTGTGTCCGTTATAATTTTCTCTTTTATGTCCTTTATATATTCGTCTTTCTCGGCTTCCCTTTTAATGTCCGACAAAGTTACGGGTAGTTTCTTAATGATGTTTGCTACCATATTTTTTACTGCAACATTTGTCTGAATTGCTGCAATGACTGATTCTTCCAGATTGTGTTTCTGTGGTATCAGTCTTGACAGTCCATCCGCATGGCAAATCTTTTTTGATGCTAGATGTTGTAGCTGGAAATCGTAATTAAGTAGTATTGTACCCCAGCGCAGCAATCTATTTGCGGTGTATACCGGCAATCCTTTTTTTGATCCATAGATCGTGACTAACGGTTTATGGTCGGTTTCAAGTATGAATTGTCTACCATATAAATATCGGTGAAATTTAGTCACGGCAAAGATTATGCTCAACGCTTCTTTTTCGATTTGTGAATATGCCCTTTCGGCTGGTATCAGCGTTCTCGAAGCGTGCGCTATTGGTTTTCTAGACCCATCCGGAATATATTGAATGCATGCTCCTAAGCCGTAGGAGCTAGCGTCACTAGCGACGACTATTTTTAAGTTTGTGTCAAAGTGCGTTAAGAATAATTCGGATGTTAGTGCGCTCTTTATTTTGTCAAAAGCGGTTTGACATTCTTGCGTCGAGTTCCACGGTGTATCCTTTTTAAGCAGATTATTTAAGGGGGCTCGCAAGTTATGCATTCCTTCAATAAAAGATTGGTAATAATTTGCGAGTCCTAAGAAACTCTGCAAGGTTGTTACATTATCGGGTGCTGGCATATTTTTTATTGCCGCAGATATGTCTGGGTCTGGACGTCGTCCATGTTTGTTTTTATGTGTCCAAGATACTTAATCTCGCTCATACAAAAGTCACATTTACTTTCTTTTACTTTAAAGCCGAATTCTTGTATTCGAGTAAATACTTGTTTCAAATGTTCCTTATGTTCTTCTAGAGATTTGCTCCTGACAACAATGTCGTCCAGGTATGCACATGCGCACTCAATACCACTTAGCATGGTGTCCATCGCTTGCTGAAAGATGGCAGGCGCTACTTTGATGCCAAAAGGCAATCGGTTGTATTTGTATAATCCCTTATGCGTATTAATGCATAGTATTTTTGAGCAATTCTCCTCGACCGGTATTTGCAAATACGCGTCGCTCAAGTCTATCTTGGAGAAGATATTACCCCCATTCAACTTCGTGAATATTTCCTCTGGGCTTAGTAGGGGGTAATGGTGATCTTTTAATAGGGAGTTGACCCCGGTCGAAAAGTCTGCGCACACTCTAACTTCGTCATTCTTTTTCTTTACGTATACGGTGGGGGCTGCCCACTCGCTGTGCTCTATTTTTGATAGAATTCCCGTCTGTTCCAATCTATTTAATTCTTTATCAATCTTTTCCAACCCAGCAAACGGAACATTTCGCTTTTTTCTAAAAATTGGGCTGGCGTTTTCTTTAAGTTCAAACGAGGCCTTGAATTTATTGCAGCGACCTAAGTTAGTCGTGAATGCCGTAGGAAATAATTCTTTTAAATCGTCTTTTATATTTTCTGTTGTTGGAGAAGAACATTTTAATTTTTTACAGAATGTATTGATTGGCTTATCCCATAGTCCGAATTTCTAAATTAAATCTATTCCAAACAGATTTTCACTATTTTTTAGTACGAATATTTTTAATTTCTTCGAAATCCCTTTCAATTTTATCGTGAGGACAACTTCTCCTTCAAATTTTATACCACCACCAGTTACCGTCCGGGCTGCTTTACTAGTTTTCATCATGGCCGGTTTTCCCAACTTTTTCCACGTATTCAGGTTTATTATAGAAACATCGGAGCCGGAGTCGAGTTGTAACTTTATTGATGTTTTAAATATTTCCACTTTTACGTATTTTCGCCCATCTTTGTCTAATTTTGTATTTGATTTTGTTTGCTGTACTCTCTTTCTGGTGTAATCTTTATATCTGCAGCAATCGCTTTTGTGTCCCACCTTCTTACAAATGTAGCATTTTTTTTTCTTATAAGGAAAATCTGATTCCCACTGCTTTTCTGCACATCTCTTACAGTTATATCTAGGAAGAGGCTTGTTATATTGTGTACTATATTTATGGTTATTATCTTTGGAATATCCCGTTCCATTGCTTTTTCTTTCTAAAGTTCTTGGTTGGTGCGTATGGTTTTCTAACTTTTCTTACATATGCCACTCCGGATTCTTCTATATTTTTTGAATCCTTTTTTAGTGTAATGGCCCTGTCACAGTCCTCTGCTAGTTTCTGGAGGGTTAAATCTTGCTCAGATTCCAGCTTAGACAACACTCGTCTGCGTATTTCTGCATTTTTCGTGGAAACTAACCCTTGAGCGAAGATTAGACATTTAAAATCTTCTACCGTTAGTTCTGCAAGCTTAAAATTATCGCAGTTTTTATTGACAACTGATGCGTATGTCAAATAATCTTGGTTGTCCATCTTTCTTAGATTCATGCACAGCCATCTTTTATGAAAAAGAGATATATTTGGATTAAATAATTCTTTTAGTAATTTTACAGCTTCCATGAATTCTAATTCCGCAGTTTTTTTAGGTAATATGTAATCTACGAATTTGCTGTGTTCTGATGTACCCAATTTTCTGAGTAAGAGGCTCACTTTCTGACTATTTGGCCAATTTTTACAGTCCAGTTGAAAAACATCCTCGTATCCTGTGTAGTATGCTTCAAAATTCTTCTCTTCCTCAGGCACATAATGAAATGTGTCCATGCTATTAAAAATAGTTGTATGGGAGAAATTAACACTATCGACATTTTATCGATTACTCTTTAGTAGTTCCAGTGTTTTAGCAAAACGTTCCTCTTGTCTCTCTTCATATTCCAATTGTAGTTTCTTATGCATTTCTTCCTGTTCCAATTGCAGTTTTTTCTGCTTTAATTGCGCCATTTTCTGCTTTTCTTCTTGTTCCTGCTGCCATTTCAATAATCTGTCCTCTCTCTTTTCCTCGCGGTCAGCCTGTGCCTGTATTTGTGCTTTCAAAAACTCGTTTTGTGTAGCTTGTCTGTGTTCATCCCGCTCAGCATGTGCTTGTAAAAATTGCATGAACATTTTTGCTAAGTCTTCCATGTTTTTTTTTGTTTTTTTTTTAGTGTGTAGTTAAAAAAAAATATTGTACCATGTACCATATACACCGGTTTGGGTTACAACAAAAAAAACAAATTGCTGTAAGCTCCTGTTTTCAATAATAATATCGCTGCTTGCAATAATATATTCTTTTTGCGAGTCACGCTGCAAAAAAAAATAAAACAGGTTTATCTGGAATCACGAAATGGAATTGACTTTCCGTTTTTAGGCACTTACTAATAAGTAACTCTTTCCACAAAATAAAAGGTTGTTTTTTTTTTAATCGAGTCACAATTGAATAAATGTATGCAGTACATTTAGTTCTTTGAGGGTTTTTTTCTCTAGTATTTTAGTAATTAAAATACCTCTTAAATTTAGATTACCTTTTTTCCGTGACGTTTTACTGTATTATCCGTTATTCAGTGACAACTTCAAGAAAAAAAATCCTTTCCTTGAATTTTAGTTTTAGCTGTGGTATTTCCTTTTAGTACCGACGTCAACCAAAACATTAATTAAAAAGTCCTTTAGTTGTTGTTTTGTTTACGGAGAACAGTAATTAGAATCCACTGGTGAACTTTTTTCGTACTTCCTTGCTTTTCGTAATACGGGTCTGACCTGTCGTTTTTGCGACAGAACAAAGTTCGCTTTTCGTTTGCAAGTTGGTCCTTTAGTAAGATTTGTCGTGTAGCGACAAACAAAAATTCACTTTTACATTCGTTTGCAAGTCGGATTCCCAGAAAACGGCGTAAATTGTCGCTTTTTCCACGTTAGAGTTTTTTTTCCACTTGAGTTGAAACTTCTCTTTAGCGTAAAATCCGTTTGCTCGTCAACACTTTGCATTCCTTAAAAAAAATGATCAACCTTTGCGTTGTACTTCTTTTTTTTTTCTTAAATAGTTCTTCGTCAAACTGTTATATTTGACGCTTCATATCTCGTCGCCAACTGTTGTGGTTGCAAGGTTGAACAATAATTAGTAAGGAAATACAATGAAGACGCAAACAACAAGATAACGCAATAATAAGTGTATTAAAGAAAAGGTATATTTACAATATGTACAAATGACGGTGTCGAGTCAGAGAGTCTTGGTGGGAGGACATGTACGCTCTTCGGCATCACTTCCGGTGGCATTTGAGTAAGACACACCAAGGCCAACCTAGGCTTGCCATTTATAGTGTTATGGTATTCGCATATGCAAATAAGTGGTTGCCACCACAATAATAATAATAATAATAATAATAATAATAATAATAATAATAATAATAATAATAATAATAAACTAAACTATATAGTAGAAAATTAATGAAAGTTATAAATACATGAGCAGTATCATTAATAATATACTCATGACCGTTCATAGGTTGGACTAAAGAAAAACTGAGACTGCTCGATCAGAAGACCAGGAAACTCATGACTATGCCCAGTGCACTATACACAAAAGAAGAGTGTTGACCGTTTCTATGTGAATAGAAAAGAAGGTAGGAGAGGAATAGTTGTTATAGAAGACTTTGTACATGATACAAAAAAGAATCAGAAAAATACATAACGAAGAATTCGGAAAGGATAATCATGGCAGCAAGAAACACGGAAAAAATTGACTAATGAGAAAACAGTGAGATAAAGGAAAAACGAGAAAAAAACTACATGGATGATTTATGAGGATGACAAAAGATGAAAATAACGAAAACACTCGGACATGGATGCGAAAACGAGACATAAGCCGAGTGACTGAATTCCTAATAACCGTAGCACAAGATACATCGATAAGAACCAACCATATCAAAACAAAGATCGATAAAACAGTAAATGCAACTGCTGTGTACAAAGAGACAAAATGACAAACCATGTAGTAAGTGAAACACGCATACTAGAACAGACACGACTAAGAGGGAAGGGCAGTACACTTGGAATTATGCAAACAACTGCATCTCAAACGCACAGACAAGTGGTATGAACATAAGCCGGCAACAGTACTTGAAAACGAGAATCACTAAGCCCTATCGGACATGGAAATACAAACTGATACACCCATACAAGTAAGAAGACTGATGTCGTAATAATTAACAAGAAAGAATAATCCGGTCAAATCGTAGACTTTGATGTTCCAGCCGACTACGGGGTGAATATCAAAGAAAAGCAGAATCTGAGCAAATATACAGAGCTAGCAAGAGAGCTGAAACTGATATGGAAGATGAAGAAAATCCTATTAATACCTATAATAGTAGGAGCACTAGGAACACTCCCGAAAAACTTTGAAACAAGAATGGGAGAAATTTGAATCAGAGGAGTGAATGGAAAATACAACGAATAACAATAATTAAAAAAGCTGAAATATTAAGGAATACCCTTAAATGTGGAGACTAACACGCATGAACACAAGCGTGGACCAGACAAACTGCTGCAGAGAGAAAACATGAAACGCCACATGGAATCAAGAACATTGAAGCCGCATATCTATAACTTCTCTAACCTCCCCATCCCCCGATTACCTGCCCCCCCCCAACAAAAAAGAGTGGGACAGAATAGCCAAGAAGAGTCAAGGAGGAAGAAAAGACCGAGGAGTGAGCACTGCCCACACCTCCCCTGTATAAGTGCGAAGAGAACTGGGACCTTAGGGAGGCTTATTATCACTCATATTCCAGTGAAGACCAATGGCCGCTGCCAACAAGCAATCAATAGCAAGAAGCTGTTGCGATAATGCAAATTTATTTGCAAATGTTACTGAAAGAGGTGGAGAGTACTGGAAATCTGGGGAGACTGGTTATCATTCATCTGCCAGGGAACACATCAGGCTGTTTTCAATGAGATCTTTGATGACATGTGTGAAATCTCCTTGTGAGCCAATAATAACACTCACACAAATAATATCAACAATAATGATAAGAAAATAGCAGCAATGTTAGAATAAAATCTCTTTTTATAGTTAATTCATGACCTTTATATATTGGTTGAGATCCTTATATTCTACATCCTTCCATTTTGTGTGGTAACAATGGAAGCTGGTTCTACCACATGTAATACGGTTTATTATTATTATTAATATTCACTTAATAAGAATTTTCACACAGGTAATCATCAAAAAGTACTCTTTTAGAACAAATTGTGGTGTTTACTAGAGTCTGATTGAAAACAAGTATCCCCAGATTGTTAATACCGTCCACCACTTTCGATAACATTTGCAAATTAATTTGCGTTATCGCAACAACCATTTACCATTGATTTCCATTAGTTGCAATGATTGGTTCTCACTGGAATTGTAATGACAATAAGGTTCCCCTGAGGTCACAATCTTTTTCGCACTCATCCAGTTGATTCCTGGTTAGTGCTTTCTCTCTTCGGTCTTTACCTACTCTTTGGCCCTTCGACTATCTTGTGTAGTGCCAGTTGTTCTGGTGGGATATTTTTTTTGTTTTTATTTTGCGGGGTGAAATAGGAAAGAGAAGAACAAGGGAGTTGAAAGGGAGAAAAGGCGAAAACGAGGGAAAAGGGAAAGGGAGGGAAAAGAAGGAGAACAGAAAGGGAGGGAAAGGAATGGGGAGGAGAAAAGAAAACGAGGAAAAACAATGAAGCGGGAGAAGGGAGGGGACATTGGAGGAGGGACGAGGGGAAAACGAGGTTAATGAAGGGTTTGAAAGGGGTATAGACATCTTTTTACTTTTTGTGTACTAGTTCACTGAGTTGCGCTGTTTGTTGTATTTGTGTTGCAGTTTATATATGTCCTGTTCAAGTTTGTTAATCTTGTTAACAAGTTTCTGCACTCAAACGTCTTCCTAAATGTTTCAGCTGTTTTCAGCCTTACCATTCGTTGCATAATCTAAGTCTTCCAGTGGATTTCGAGTTCTCTTATTCTATTTTCCAAAGTTTTTGAGAGTTGTTCCTAGCGCTTCTACAATTATTGGCAATATATTGATTTTTTTCAGGTTCCATATCCTTAATGTTCTCAGTCAACTTCTGCATATTTGTTTCGTTTGTCTGTGTCTTTGATCTTCACCCTGTATCTGCTGAGACTACAAAATCTACAATTTGGCAGTTTCTTTTCGTCTTGTTAATTATTATGACAACTGGTCTGTTTGCTTGGACGAGTTTATCTGTTTGTATCAAATTATTTTGTGGTTTTCTTTCTTCTGCATTGTCTGTCGATTGTGGGAACCATTTATCAGCATGTTCGAGGTGTAATCGTTTGCAGAGTTCCTAGTGCACTGCGTTTCTCATATAGTGCATATTTTTATATCCCTTTTAATAATAATAATAATAATAATAATAATAATAATAATAATAATAATAATAATAATAATAATATACTGGAAAGGCGTTTGAGAGTTTATTGCCATGGGTAATGGTCACTATTAACGGGAAGAGCGTTAAAACTATTGACGATACCAGATGTTATTACAAGTGTCGTCAACTCTGTGAATGGAACCAGCAACATCAGAGCAGTAGATGGCATAAAAGTGAAAATTTGTTGAGAAACCAATCCTGAGATCGTTGTGAGAATTAACCCGTTGCAACTAAAATATATTGTACTGAATAATCTTATTGCAGGAATTGGCGTGGTACTGGGCATGGATATAATAGACCGATTGGGGGGGGGTCTACCATTGCTAAAGGCTAGATGAAGTTTGACACTCAGAGTACACCAAAATTGACAAGTGCGAACAGGAGCAATACCATCCGACCGTCAAAATCCAGGCAATGTCTGACTGAGGATGTGGACTTTCGGGCCTACTTTGATAAATGGACGGTAAAGTTGTGATGGACGATAGAACCATCTGTGTTGACAAATCGGATTAGTTGATACAAAAGCACACTAAAAGGAAATATAGGGTCACAGTTTGAGAAAGAAATTGAGCTGTAAATAGAAGAAAGGAATACTGATACTGTGGTCAGGGAAGATCGGACGTATTTTGCTACTCGTGGCTGTTTTCCAACCTATTAAGAAGAAAGTGAGACCGGTGTTGGATTTCCTGGAGTTAAACAAGCATGTAGTTTGTCACACAAAAGATAAAATCGACGTGTGTGAATAACTCATGGGGGACTTGAGAAGAATGGAACGGGCAACTAAAATCTTGGACCTAAAGTCGACTTACCTCCAAATTCATGTAGGCAAAAAGTTATGACAGTATCAATTAGTAGAGTATAAAGGTCAAGTTTATTGTTAGACCAGATTAGGAATTGGACTGAATTCCGCACAGAAAATCATGACGGCAGTTCTTAATACTGTGTTGGCCAAACATGATGTTGTTAAAAGAGGTACCTGCTGTTACATCTATGATGTACGGGTGAAAAAAATCAAGGTTACTGCGGAGATGGTGAGAGATCAGGTCAAAACATATAGATTGACAGCAAAACCGTCCGAGTAATTGAAAAACGGAATAGCTTCGGGATTAAGAATACACAGCAATAAGGCAGGAAATTGATATTAAGAAGAGGAAACGATATTCCCGAAGCCAAGGATAGCTTGATTAAGATAGAGTTTTTTTTTCTGTGTGGAAAGTTGATTAGGCATTACCCTATAGTTGAATGGTTGCGAACCGCGTGTGGTTTTATAAAAAAAAAAGGCAGACTGGTACAGACAGTTGGGAGGATGCAGTTGATCAAGAAGTGCTGCTCATGATAAAAGAAGTCATTGCAGAAGTGAAAGAAATGGACCCCTTAAAAGGGCAATGGCATATAAAAAGGAGCCATGAAGGGGTAATATGGAGTGACGCTAGCATCCTGGTATTAGAGGGATTATTGGAAATAATAGTTGAAGATGCTGCTTAGCTACTAAAATAAGATGATAGCGCCTCAAATCAATGTTGTGGAATTCGATGCTATGATGAAAAGTATAAATCTGGCTTTGAAATGGGAGACGTTAGACTTCTCAACGGTAGCGTCATGTATTAAATCGAAGGTGTGTGGTGATAAGCAGACCAAGAGAAAAGGAGCAGCGAAGATGTTTATCAAGCATCGAAGCCCTTGGATACTTGATCGAGAATTGTAACTGAAGGTAGCTGTCACGTTGATTTCATCAACAAAAAATAAATCAAATGAGCTTGGTTAAGAAATCTTGGTTATGGAAAAAGAAAAACTGTGTGTTGTGTAGTAGACCATCTAAAGGATCTCCATTCGATGCATCATTTAGGAAAGAAAGTGAATCTGCACATCGCAATGCAAGATGTCCAACAGATAGTGGAACAATGTAGGGAATGTCAATTGACTCTGCGCCGGTTAGACGGGGGTTTGCATCTTAAAAAAGATGATGGCGACTAGCTATTAATATCACTTATTATCAATATGAACCGTATTTAACTAAAATGGAATATGGGGCTAGAAGAGTAGCGATATGGCGGAAAATCATAAATGAAATGGCAGAAAAATTGAAGAGTTATGGAGGAAGTGTATATTGAAAGGGAGTCAGTAGAAGTGTTGCTGAATAACGGTATGTCTTTCCGCTCGGATGTGTTTAGAGACTTATGGGCAGTAAAACATTAGGCTATATTTTAGAGCTGCAAGGAGTAATGAAATTCTAAAGAGGCACCATCGGACTATAAATCGAGAAGCCAAATTTCGCCGAAAAAAGCTGTTGCTTCACTTTTATACTTTTCGCAAGTATGTTTCGTTAAATTTTCTTCTACATTTTTCATTCACTCTTTTTTCTTCGTATTTTTCATTCAGTTGTTTAAGTTTTTCTGTCATCCTTGGACACAATTGCCCTCTCAACCTTCTCTCAAACAAGTTCACATCGTTTCTTAATTTTTTATATCATCTTTTATTTTTATTTTCGACCTAGGTTAATTTCTATTCTGCCATCAACTTCTTTTTAATGTGAATTTTTCCGTAACCGAAACAGTTCTAGCTATAAACAAATCATTTGCTTCTTTGATAGCCCTGCATTTGATATAATTCATTGTGTCATTTATGTAGTCTGCCTGCACGTTCAGAGTTTTACTTCCTAGTTTTTGAAATATGATCCCATCATTTTGTTATTCATCCACCATAATCTTTTTTAGTCTTTGAATGATCCTTCGCACTTTTTCAGTTTCTTCCAGCAAATCATCATTAGGTCCCTTACTATTATTAATTACCTCTTATTCTCCGTTCGCCGCCGCTCCCGCCACATTTTCCACTTCGTCCTCTGTCCTCTCCTCGTCAGCCTGCACAGATTCGTTTGTTTGTCATCTCCCATTACTTCTGGGGCTACTTGTCTTTACATACCCTCCAGTTTTAGCTCAGCTAACCATCAATTCTTCCGTATATATCTCTCACTCTTCTGCTGATTCGAGCTTCCCAATCATCTCCATTCTCTAAATATACGTCTTCTTATACCCTTGATATGCTTTCGATTATATAATAAGGATTTCATTATGCCCTTGATATGATTTCGATGATATAATAAGGATTTCATCATAAAAAGCACTCCATGATTACCTTGTTAATCTCTTTAATCCACATCATTCTAGCAGCTGTATGATGTTTTGTTTGTCTTTCAGTGTTTATTGCTGCAGTAATTATCCTGCATTATGTATTTTTCCTATTATTTGTGTTATTTACGGTCTTCTACACGAATAATGCTTTATCAATCGGGCTTTCATTTTACCATAGAATCGTCCAGCATCATCTTTTGGATGTAATGTATTGTGAACGGTTATAAGTTTTCTGGTGTTCTTGTCGGTATATCTTAGTCCTTTTCTGGTCTAACCTATAAACAGTCCGGAATGAGAAAAATGTATTTAAAAATCTATCAACATTTACAACACATCTCTAAAAATATTGAGTACTATAATATCGAAATAAAATGTTAGTAGTAAGACATCAATAGTTATAACCTTAAAAATGGATTATATTCTCGTCTAAACTAGGCAAAGTATTCGTAAATCTCGTTGGAAAACACTTCCCTATGACTAATTACGTGCACAAACTTTCCAATACAAATACACTAAAACAGTTGCTGTGAAAAATGAGAAATGATAACGAAAGCACATAAGAACGAAATACTGAATGAAAAATGAAAACAAAATACGTAAAAATGTGGTAAATAAAACAACAAAAAATACCACTAATAAATAGAAATATATAACGAATAGAAATAATAATAACCCTGACTCGAATAATCCTAAAAGAAATAAAAACGTTAACAATACAGAGAACAGTTTCAACTGTAAGATCCTGCACTCTCTTTACTACAATTAATTTTGTAAGAAGTTTAGTTTGGCTAACCAAAACGTTGTTTACCAAACCACAATATTTGTCAACCAAAATCTGAATAAGAATTAATACAAAGTGAGTATAACTTCGCTAGATTTTCGAGTTGGATATTTAATTTAATGATAAGGAATAACGCTGAATAAAACCAGTATAAGACACCATCACAGAAAGCCAACTCTTGAAATGGTCGATTGAATTACGTAGAAATTCAGACGAGCAGTGTAGAATACATCTAGATGGAAATATTTAAATCCTTTACTTTCTAAAACCTATGAAACTGCTGAAGCGAAATAACAAACGAATGTACCCATATAATAAACTAGATAGATTTTAGTAAGTATAATGAAAATATACATTAGTAGTAACAGAATATAATGAATAACTAAACCAAACACATCAAATAAAAATGAGATAATGTATTGTAAATATGTATTGTTTATGTGCCGAGCATGATCGGATGCGCACAGGCATATGTGTCGGGCCTACCTGCAGTTAAAAGCGAACCCGGGACCTTTCGATTACAAAGCAAGTCTACTAATAAACTACACCCATCTTAGCCCAAAGTGACGGTTCAGTTTCGTCCAACAGCTATAAAAAAAACAAGCCGCTTAGTGATTCGGCGGTTGAAATTAACTGCGTGTCTCGCGTTATTGCATTTCGCATCATGGTATGTCGAATCAGCGAGATTGTTCGGTGCTGATTGGGAAAGTGTGTGTCGATTCAACGATATTGTTCGTGGTGTTGCGTGTCGATTGGAATTGCGTGGATGGATTTGTTAAGGACCGTGCCGTCACTTGTGAAATATATATTGTGTGTGTACATATATATTTTTGACGCTGTCTCTTCCTCATGTGGCGACAGTTTAAACTTGGCTTAAACACAACAAACGAGTAAATAAACGGCAACCGAACCTTTCTATGTGAAAATCCTGCAATTATTAATAAAATCACCGGTTTTCTAGCGCCAGATAAAATATATTTCATACGTTTTATCCTGACGAGTTATTACTGTAATGAAAAGCGGAGAATTGTGTGTAGCTTAATTGCCATATACATTTTCATAACTCACAACATTACTACTCATGAGTGAATTCTTTTTCTGGAAAATTAAATCAGATATGCGTCGATTGTAAATTGCGCCCAACAGTAGATATTTAAGACGGCAGTCGTCAAAATAAAAGTGTCATATCTCGTGCTGATTGAAATCAAGACGTCAGAAAGGAATCGGAAGCTCTACATTGTTTACCGGTTGGCTCGTCTTCTTTATGTGACAAGTCATATAATCTGATTAATCGAAAACGATATAATATGCGCCAGGAAATTGAAAAGAATACAAATGTCAATCTCTTTGACGTTTAAAATTGGCGTTTATTCAATTCTAAACCAAAACAGGAAACGACTCTTCTATAACGTATGCACTACTTTTCTACATGGGGTAAATTTCTGCTATGTTTGTCTCTCATACGCTCTTTGGCTACTTTCCTTTCATTCTCTTTAGATAGATAGATAGATAGATAGATAGATAGATAGATAGATAGATAGATGGATGCATGGTTGGATAGCTAGATAGATAGACAGACAGACAAACAGAAAGATAGATATATATATGATTAGAAAATGTATGACGTAATGTTGTGATCATGTTCTATATGTGTAAAGGAAATATTTGTGTGTGTGTTTCTTTCGTAATAGCACTCTATTCCTCGTCTGATTTTCTTTATAACCCATTCTATCCTTTATATTGTAATTAGTGGATGCCCTTTATATTTTTACTTATATTGGGTTCTTGTATTCTCATAATTGAACTAAGAATAGAAAACATTTGTAGAATGCGGACAGCATTATAGCTGGCTACTAGATAAGCCCCTGCCGATCATAACACTCGGATCTTCATGCTGAGCACCACGAGGCTTATATTCATCTGATGTTGTTTTCTTTTCTATGTTTTGTAGTAAAAGATATCAATCCTATGTTCAGACTTATATTAAGTCTTAACTGAGTATGCTAAAAAATATTAATAAATATCTGTTTCATTGGCATCTAACTAAAAATCAAGTGTCCCCGTACCATACACGCCCCTCTCACACACACGCACATACACACACATATACACACACACACATATATATATATATAATTATATATATGTATATATATATAAGCGAGATAAGTCACAGATTAAAGATCAAGTGAAATATCCTGTTAGATATTACTTTGAGGTAATACTTTCAGGGTGATCCTAGCCAAAAAGGTAAAGCTCAATATTTAAAAATAGAGCAATATATAAGTTTTGTGGTTAAAGTTAAATTCTGAAAATCAAAATATAAATACATATATTCGAGTTAAGAATTTATTGTTTGACACAAGGAATATATAGACGGGAGTTATGTTAATTTCCCTAATCCGTGGATTTTCAATACTGGCTCAAATCATCAGAGAAAATGAAATGCGGTTAGCAAAATGTCCAGCTGTGAATAAACACCTATTTTGCTTTTCAACACATGTATTTAAAATTTTATTTGAGTGGTAAATAATAGTTATAGGAAAAGGAATTTCATACAACCTGGGCAGTCCTTTATCGTAAAGAGTTCAATATCTTCCGGGATATTATTTCCAGGTCGGAGGAATAGTGGTCCAGGGGAGAAATTGTTTGGTTGCTCCATACTGTTATTCCGAAGGGTTTACGAAGCGGCTGTATTCGTCGTCGATTAAAATATGTTTTGGTAGATGAGATCCAAAATCTTTGTGACTGTAGAGACAGTGTATCAAACATTGAATCAACGTTTCATTCCATAGCATATATTTCCGTCGCTGATGCGAGAGTCTTCAAAAGGTAGTAGGCCTGGATTGATAAATGCTCGGATAGATGCTTATTCGATCCGATGTTAGACGATTAACTTCTAATATCATATTGGTTACATATGTGCATACATGTTTCCGTTGACTCAAAGATAACACTTCATCAGACAAAAAAGAATCGATATTGAAAGATAACTTCAGATTTAAGCGAAAACTAAGACCAATAAACAACTGCCAAGTTAAGAGAAAACTAGCACCTCCCCACTTCGACAGCTTAACCACGTGAAACCGTACTTCCCCTCATCCCTTACCACTATTATTCTTTTCGTTAACAACCTTTCCTTCCAAAATCCCTACTGCTCACATTCACAAAGTATAATCACGCGAGTTTCATTCAATTTACATCTAGGAAAATAATCGATACAACTATTATATATATGATTCTTGTGACCGATTGTCCCAGTTCTCGCTGCGGTCTCTTTTTTATGTAGTCGACTGAGATTTTGCGCACGGGCTGCGAAACGTTCCATTTCCATGCAAGACCGCCCAGTTATAAAACCTCTGGTTGTCCTCATCTTGATTCTTTCCTCCCTCCCCTCGACAGGTTTAATGGTAAGTCACAATTTTCCTTACTCCCCCTCTGATTTCCGGGAGGCTACTAATATCCGAATCATCGTATGCTGAAGCTAGCGGAAACCAGACCGATGGCTCACTGGTCTCAGAATCCGATTTCTTTAGGTTTCTAATGGTGGGTTTGGTAGCGTCATCGGCTGTAAGTCTTTAATGTTATTAGGCACACCATCGATCTGCACTGATTACGGCTACTTACCTCGGGGACGTAGACCTATTGCGGGTCTTCTTAAACCTCTGTTCAGTAACTTCCAGTTCCAGCAGCGAGTTGGCTTCAATGTTCTACATCCTGAAGCAATATGTTGGCCATTGCTATGGTAGATGAAACGTCATCTTTTCGGGGTGACGTTGTATGCGAAGACCGAGTCAGACACTGTAGTCTTCCCTTGCTGCGATAATATTGACGGGTCTGTTGTTTTATTCGATGATAACGTTCACACTCGGCTAGTAGGCATATCTAAACCGTAGATACATCTACACTATCCAAAATTTTCTTGAATTCCTCACTGATAAACGCAGTGTCATTGTTGTTCAGTATTTCAATTGGTGGGCCTCACTCAAGGAAGACTCTAACAGTCGGATGATGGCGGTCGCATCTTGACTAGGCAGCGGCCTCCATATTGCAAAGATAGATTGGCCGCAATCGACAGGCGAAAAATTCTCACCATTGTTCATATTCATCGTCAATCTATTTAAGTTGTCTTTCCTGTTCAGTTTTCCCCTTGTATAGAAAACATGTGCCAGGACGATCGATTGACAGTTTTTTTTTGCAGGCTTTTACAACAGATTTTATGTTCTGGTTGAACACTTACGGGTTGATTATTCTGGCGAAATACAGAGTCCGTTTCATATCCGAATATCCACTTTGAGAATGGACATTGGATACCTGGTCTTGATTTAGTCGTCTCCCTACAGCTGCGCAGCTTCCAAGTGTCGGCCCTTTTCCTTTAGCAGATCCCGTCAATAGCGTGATACTCTGGTGGGGCGATCTCCGCGGTTCTAACAGCGGCCCTTGTATTTACCCGTGCCTTCCCGGTCAGTGTGTAGGAAATCCACCGGGACACACACGCCAAATCAGTGACCAACTAATTTCGTCGCCTCCTACGATGCCATTTAATTCACAGTAGTCCAACACTGGGCGCACGTGTTTGCTCCTGAACGACGCCTATTAAAGGAATTACGCCCTGGAGTGCAGTCTTTTCTGGAATATTTTAATGCCTCCTTACGCTCGAATTGCGTCGATTCCAAGCAGCAAGTCGTAACCGATGGGGCTTACTACTCGCTCTAAAACGTTTAATTTAGCCTGAACACCCCCCTGCGCAAGGATCGACACAAGTCACACCACAGCTATGCTGGGACACTCCATCAATCGTCAGAATTCTCATTCGTTAACTGCTCTACGTCTGGCACTTCCGGTGTTGACGAGCGCCGTGCGCCGCACGCTGTCGATTTCTACGTCAACCACAGGCAACGCTGCATGTATTGACTGACCTGGGACAATGGTAGTGACTGCACACTAATTTTTCGAACAATTTTGTGCTATGGGTCTAGCATATTCCAACGATAACACCCTATTCGGTCTCATACTCTTTAGTCATTTGTGTCCCTGTATTGCCCCGACTTCGGCAGTCCCTTAAAAAATGATTGAGTTCATCACGTCTGTAGAAGTTAGGGCCTTTTGTTGATAATTCGGATGTTTTATAGTAAGCGCGACGGGTCCCAAGCTTTTCAAAACTTTTCGCACTCTGGCTACTAATTTTCCAATCCAAGTTCATTAAGATTCGAAGACTGGTATCGTCTGGAGGAGCCGCCAAAAAGGCGCTTCCTTGTAAGCGGTCGTTCGCTCCAGCGAATGGTAAGGCCAGCCTCCCTATATCGATCAGGCAAACGTTCAATGTTTCGCCTGGTTCTAGCCGTCGTCCAGTAAATTGTTTCCGGGCAATGAAAGAAGCTATACCAAAGACCGCATATATCCCTGCTTAATTTCCTCAACGTCATCCCGAGTCGCTGGTGCATAACATATGCCCCTTTTGTGAGCCGCAGTGGGATGACCAGCGTATTCGTCTTTTTCAAACCATTCGACGACAGACTGGGGATTAGGGGAGCCGTCGAATTCAGGGATCGGCCAAGTCGAATTTGTCTATAACGCCGAAATATTTTGAAACAGAAACAAGAAGAAAAAAAGGCAAGACAGGAAAGTGACTATATAACACGCTACAACACTCTCCAATAATCCGCCTATAACGGTCTTTGGGTAGTCTCCTACAACCATCACTTTACAGATGCTAAACTTCTGACTGTGGATTTAGGAGAGCCCGTTCCACAGCAGACATCCTACCTTTAATCTCTGGGCGTATATACCATTCAGTTGACAAAGCAGGGGAGGGTAGAGCGGTAGCTCTAGATATATCTAAGGATTTTGACAGGGTATGGCATGAAGATCTCCTCAGGAAAATTTAATCATACGGTATCACTGGAAGAATATTAACATAATTAAATCCTTCTTAGATAACATAAAAATCCAGGTTGTCCTCGATGTTAGTACATCTAAACAATATGATATAAATGCGGCAGTGCCTCAGGGATGTATCCTTGGGCCTTTATTATTCTTAATATTCATAAATAACCTCCCTGGCAAAATTGTCTGTGAGATGGGTATATATGCTGATGACACCAGGCTCTATAACAGACACGACAGGAAGACAAATGAACACATATCTAAAAAATGGCAGACACACTAGAGGATGGCCTCTAATCTGTAGTGGAATGGAACAAAAATGGATGGTCACATTCAATGCTGCCAAGACTAAACTTGTTTTCTTCAATAACTACAAGAAACATTCTTTACTACCAATAGCAATGCCCAAAGACTATTTATTTGAAAGTGCATCTTTTAAACTCCTCAGTCTAACGTTCACAGTAAACATGAGTTGGAACAATTACATTGAGAGCATTGCCAGGTCCGCTGCGAAAAAGGTAGGTTCTCTCTACCGTTCTACCGTACTAGAAAGCTACTAACGCCTGAAAGTATCCTGTACCTCTATAAGGCCACCATTCGCCCATGTATGGAGTATTGTTGTCATATTTGGGCTGGTGCATCTGCTACTAGTCTCTCACTTCTAGACAAGGTTTAAAAGAGAGTCGCCAACCTAATAGGTTCTGAACTGTCATTAAAGCTTCAGCCTCTGTCCCATCGACGTAATGTAGCATCCCTTTGCCTGTTCTACTAGTACTTTTACGGTGAATGTTCCGACGAACTTCAAGCACCTGTACCCCCCTTACGTAAATACCCCCGACAAACCCGGCAAGCATTAATATCCCACCCCTTAACAGTAGAGACCCCTAGATGTAAGTGGACCTTCTACTCAAGTAGTTTCTTCCCCAGAACCGCTAGACTTTGGAATTCCCTTCCAGGTTCCTGCTTCCCTAACTGTACTGACATGCAGAAGTTCAAGTTTAACGTGAACCGACATCTTGCTGCCCAACTCCCCACCTAGTACCCCTGTAACATGGGTCCCTAATAGTAGCCCCCTACATTAAAATAGCAATATGCCTTGTTTGGGGTGAAAATGTAATTAAAAAGTCAATAAATAAAAAACAACTTCAAGGATTCTCATAACCGCCGCCAAGATTTCTCGTAACCGTCTTACTGCTTTCTTCCCACGGCCTCATTTTATGCAGTCGACCAACGTGATTTTGTACACAAGCAGCGAGATTTTGCGTCCCATTTCGAGGTCGCTAAGTTACAAAAGATGTGTTCGTCGCCATTTTGTATTTCCCCTTCCGGTAGGTTGATTCCACATGACGCACACACGCGCGGACTCTTTAACGGTAAGCTACTTTTTTGGGTCCACAATTTTCCCTGCAGTACCTACTTAAATAGAGATTTATGGTTACTTTACGTATAAATTAAAGATAGTTTTAATCTCAAAAATAGAGATTTCATGGAAGTTGAGAGAAAGTTCTACATGGATGCATGATTCTCTATTTAAGATAATCAAATATTTTTTACCTATCAGAAGAGCCCTTAGATGTCGACGTTTATATGTATAGTAAAAAAAATGAAAACAGAAAGGGACAGTTCAACTGTTACATTTTTCCTATTTAGCATGGAATTCTAAAAGCATTTAAAAAAACCTTCGATTTACAATTTTAAGTCATATTTTTTTTAAATATCCCAGCAATATTTAATTAAAACAAATTTTTTTAGTGTTTGTACGACATTCTAAATTCCGACCTATTTAATTCGGTTCCAAGAACTCGACTGCTTCACGCTCTCGACTTTAGTCTTTTTATAACGTCTTTTTGAGGGGAAAATCAATGCATATCACATTACACCCGCATCATCCTTAAAGATCATCTCATACTCCCGTACCAAATCGGCAATCACATCAACTTCAAACACTGCTAGACACTATTAGCCTCTCAAACAATGCTAGACTCTACTAGACCCTAAAACAACGCTAGATATTACAAACCTGAAACAACGCTAGACATTACTAACCTCTGAAACAACGCAAGACACTACTAGCCTCTCAAATAATGCTAAACACTACTAACCCCTTAAACAAAGCTGGACACGACTAGCCTCTCAAACAAAGCTAGACACTACCAGGCTTTCAAACACCAGTAGACACTACTAGGCACTTAAAAAATTCTAGACACTACTATTCACTCAAACAACGCTAGACTTTACCAGCCTCTCAAAAAGGACTTTACTTTAGTAGCTTCTCAAACACTGCTATTATTGGCATAAAATATAAATCAATGCGACCGAGACGAAAGTGTTTTTTTTTTAATTAAAAGCATTATGAAATTGAAATAATTTATGATTCGCGTAGGATATTGAAAGCATCGAGAAATGGAAATATTAAATGATTTCCCCCAAACTAGTTTAGTAATGTTTTTTTATGCTGCTGTAATAACAAGAGAAAGGATTCTTGTTATTGTTCATACGACATTATATTCATGATAGGAAAAACTTGATTAACAAAACAAAATAATGGATTTTTTAGTCGTACATCTTTGTGTTATACTTGAAGAAGTGAATACGATGAATCAGGTTCCCTTTAGAGTATTTCTCATTTGTTTCTTATTGCATTTGCGGCATAATTGTAATCAAAAGTATTTTCCAATACGAAAATGGCATTTCGTAATACAATATCTGGAAATCTAGATAAAGAGAGCGATCGAGGTTCGTTAAATACGTGTTTTCCAGCCTAAAACAAGAATTACCCGAATTCTGCCGACTGGGAAAAGATATAAACAGATATAAGCATCCCCAAGGAAACTTTATTTAATTGATTCGTTATTTCAATTTAGTCATCGCACTTCTGTGATTGTCAGCCCCAAGACAAAACTAAAACTTTCACGATACGTTGGCTGCAATTCCCCAACATAATATGACAACCCGACAGAATAATGATGTTGCGGTGTTAATTCTACTTTCCATTATCGCGTGGTACCTTGTTTTACTTGTAGTCAAAAGCGAAAGGTGAATCCCCTTGATAGTGGCCCTTAATTATGACACCTCGATCGATATATACGCTTCATGTATTCTGACATTAGTCATTGTACTGGAAAACACAGAAGTATACAACTTTCAGATAACATTAGTTATTACAATATGTTATAATGTATATTTCTGCCTGCTTAAATTTAAGATGAAAGCTTTCTCAAATGCACACACACACACATAAATACACACACATACACATATATATATATACAGAGATAGAGAAAGAGAGAGAGAGTGGGAGAGAGAGAAAGAGAGAGATTTGTTTAATAAGATATGCATCAATTGGGGTATTTAGATGATAAGGCACTCTTCGTACGATGGTATTTCAAAACCAAACGCTTCTCATCAGAACAATATGTTATAATGTATATTACTGCTTGCTTCAATTTAAGATGAAAGCGTTCTCAAATACACACACACACACACGCACATATATATGTGTGTGTGTGTGTGTGTGTGTGTGTGTGCGTGTGTGTGTGCATATATATATAGAGAGAGAGGAAAAGAGAGAGAGAGAGATTTGTTTAATAAGGTATACATCATTGGGGCATTTAGATGAGAAGGAACTCTTCATACCATGGTATTTCAAAACCTAATGCTTCTCATCAGAAGAGATGAGCAGATACTTGGTAGCATTATGGGGATACGACGTCTAGCGATAGTTACATTAGGAGCGAAATAAATTATTGAAGTTGTTTTGGGGAGCTACATTAATCTTTGTTATAAATGAGGAGTGTTGTTTGCAACATATAATGTAAGTAGTTGTATAGAATGTCTATCCTAGTGGATTTACGTATGCGAACAGTATGTGTGCTTTAGGTATCGGGGAGAATAAGGGTAAGTTGAATGCATCGCTGATAAGTGCTGCTGTAGTCTCACATACTCCTGCTAAAAAATTACCATATAAACTATATACCTTATGTAAAAACATCCTTATAGCTACAACAAAGTTACACATATGGTTTTTAAAAATATACTTCAACTTACCCTATACTCTACTCGAACGATAAACACACATACTCTCAGAATACATTAAATTCACTGTGATAGACATGCTATACACCGAAAAACAGCATCAATAATTCATTTCTGATGAGAAGTATTATCCTTCGAAATACCATGGTGTAAAGAACCCAAATATCCCAATTTATCGATTAAACAAATGAATATATATAAATATATATATATATATATATATATATATATATATATATATATATATATATATATATATATATATATATATATATATACAGCGGATACCATTAAATGGTTTTCCAATATACATAATAAAAAGAATTGTACTTTTTTACAATTCGATATTGTGAATTACTATCCCTCCATATCTAAGGAACTATTCGAAGAGGTGATGGAGTTTGCTAAACTCCTGTCTGATATAAAAGACACTGAAATTGAAATTGTACGGACATGTAGAAATACTACATTAATTAGTGGAAATGATCAGTGGTTGAAAAAAGATCACAATGACCTGTTTGACATTTCCATGGGGTCTTTGGATTCGGCTGAAATGACAGACTTAGTAGGTCTATTCATACTATACAACTTAACCAAAAACATCAATGTCATGGATATAGGCTTGTATCGTGATGATGGACTGATGATCATCAAGGAATCCAACGGCCCTAAATGTGAAAGAACCAAAAAGATTATCTTAAATGAATTCCGTAGAATTAAATTAAAAGTGGATATTATATCAGATGTTAAAACTGTAAATTTTTTGGATGTGAACTTTGATTTAAGGAAAGGCATCTACCAACCATATAGGAAGGAAAACTCAAACCCAATTTATGTACACCCCCTATCAAATCACCCAAAATCTATCATTAGGCACATCCCCAAATCCATTAGTAAA
This sequence comes from Euprymna scolopes, assembly GCF_053919585.1. Lineage (NCBI taxonomy): Eukaryota > Metazoa > Mollusca > Cephalopoda > Sepiida > Sepiolidae > Euprymna > Euprymna scolopes. The sequence goes on from NC_136495.1 coordinate 2,109,855, forward strand.
AGAATCAGTGACAATTCTTCCAATCTTGAAACATTTAATAAACATAAATATTTCTATAACAGGGCCCTTAAGGATAGTGGATACAAAAACACCCAAATTGAGTTCATAGAACCAACACACCCAAACACAAATACAAATAGAAACCG
>NC_136495.1:2112500-2247500 GCF_053919585.1 Euprymna scolopes
TTTAATTAAAGTCCTGTGTTTTAAGTTTTTTAACTCCAACTTCTAAAGAGTTCCTACCTAAAATAAAAATCCATTATTCATTGAACTTTTGAATAGTCAAGTCGCTGCCTGATGATATCTGTTGTTTGATTGAAACAAGTGGCTATTTGTAGCAGCGGGATGTGAGCATGTTTATATAACAATAAACAAGTATATATATATATATATATATATATATATATATATATATATATATATATATATATATATGGTTTACATTTTACTGCAAAAAAAACTTGTAAGGGAAGTGGACGTAAATGTTTTGGAGCAAAGACAAAATAAGAAATTCGCGCACAACACTCCAGAATAAACGCAAAAGATAAGAGAAATATGCATAAATATGTGCTGGCAAAAATATTAAATAAAAAGATGAGGTTTCAACTAGATTTAGAATCCGTCTTATCAATCATAAATTTGCATACATGGAAAAAATTGAATAAATATACTATGCTTAAGTTTTGCTAAACAGGTAGAACTGTGATTGGATCAAAAATAAATTTGGAAAGTGAATTACTCCCTTACTAGCGAAACGTGTGGAAATTCCACAAGGGACTCATTCATATGCAATACATTGATGTTAGCATTCTGTAAATAAACAGCGTCAATGAAGACGCTCTCATATTTTTGTAGTTATTTTGTTAAAACTGCAAAACTATGTATCCATGCTAGAAGAGACACCCGATGTAGCCAGGTCGTAAAATACGCTTAAATATGATATTTTAATTCTTGCATTTTGTATATATTTATAATAATATATACGAAATCTGAAAGAATTAAAATATCATATTTAAACGTATTTTACGAGTTAATGTTCTATTGATTTTTATATATTATAAAGTTCCGATTTCAAAAATAAAATATATATCTATGGCTTGGATTCATCAGTTTGAATTGAAACTAAATCCCAAACTTATGAATGTATATATATATAGTAATTTATAAAATGTATATGGCGATTAAGCTTAATCGCCATATATATTTTATAAATTACTAACTAGCTCTACCTACGTATTGAGCACTTTTGAAGTAAATACTTAAAGTTTACGCATAAATCTATACTTTCGTATATTATTTTTATGTGAGTAAAGTAAGTAGTTATATATATATATATATATATATATATATATATATATATATATGTATATATATATAAATTTAGTTCTTTCAGCTACGACCGAAACCAAAACTTTAAAAAATTCTTGATAAAATTATTTTTAAACAATAGATTCTAAGGTGCCACCAGCAAAAACAGAAACCAAGAATTCTTGATAAACTTATTTTTTAAAAAATAGATTATTGGAATGCTATTAGCTATAATCGAAACCGAAACCAAAACTTATGTTGAATTCTTGGTAAAATTATTTATTTTAAAAAATCGATGACTTAAGTGCCATCAGCTATAATAGAAACCGAAACCAAAATTATGAAGAATTCTTAGTAAAACTACTTACAAAAAAAATAATAAATGACATGAGTGCCATCAGCTATAATCGAAACTGAAACTAAAACCTCTAAAGAATTCTTGGGAAAATTATTACAAGAAGTGGAAGTACATAACAATTAAACGATCCAGATGTAAGCGTGACACAGAAAATAAAACACACGCGACCGTATTAATATATAGGGTTACATTTAAAAGTATGGCAAAGAAATTAAAAATCATTGTGTCATGAAATACAGGAAATCTTTTTGCCACAGATGTTATGCAACAATTCAATTCGTGAGATATGCATATAAATGCATTTTGTCAAAAAGTAGAAACTCCAACAATAAAAAAAAGTTTCCCTGAATTTTCCAAATCGGTTTAGGAAAATGCACACAAATGTCAGCCAGATTCGAACTCAAAAGAAATACGCAACCGCTATTCAAAAACGTAACAGTTCCCTCATTGGAGAAAGGTACGATGTTGAGCGGCTTTGATTCTGCGGTAGTATCTTTGGATTATATTATCATAATAATAGAAAGAATAATATCGAGATCATCTCTGCAGAATATTTACTCGAATATTTTGGATATAAAATAAAAGCGGGGAAATGTGCTTTCTTCATGAGAAAAAAATACTTCGGACACACCATAAAATAAAATGGTAGAAGAATGAACTCAGAAAGAGCCACAGCTATAAAAAATATGCCGGATCCAAAATCTTGCTGAATTTGGGGTCTTGCAAATTATTACCAGACATTTATTCCTGATATGCACGACATATTGCCTCGCCGAACCGGCTGCTAAAGAAAGACAGGAAGGCAGCATTCAGTAAAATCAAAAAACCTCTGACCTCAGATTTATTCCTCATAGATTATGACCCAAAACTAAATTAAATATTCGTTAGTTCATTGCGCGTTCATATAAAAGAGGGGTCTGTATCATAGATAAAATGACGACCGGAAATAGAAAACCGATTGCGCACGCGTCAATATTATTGCTCCCTGCAGGGAAATACTATTTGCAGATCAGGAAATAAGCTTTTACCAACCATTTTTTGGTCGAAGAAAGGATTATGCATTTAAAATGCTTTGACAGGGCACTATTGTGTTGAATTACAATTTAAAATTATTGTGCTTCTCCTTCAAGCAGATCACACATGCGGACGGAATTTCAAGGTTGGCCCCGTGGCAGAATCACTAATTACAACCTTGCGCAACAATAGTGAAATTAAAACTGTGATGTGAAATACTATTAGAAACCTTCTAGTTACACTACATGAAAGAAAATGCAAAGCACAAAAGACTTTGCTAACTATAATATAAACCACTCTCATGGGGGAAATATAAAGAGCTAACACGGAAATACAACGGTGTAATTTACCAGTCGGAAAGTATTGAGTTTGTGTGTGTGTGTGTGTGTGTGTGTGTGTGTGTGTGTGTGTGTGTGTTTCACTTTCTTTGTACAATATATCCTTTTTAGCTAAATTGTTGTCCCTGCTTTCTTTTACGACCCATTCTCATGGCCACAGCTTAATGTTGATTCAATCACTCTTTGTTTGTTTCTTAATTTTTCTATGGTTCTGTAGACTGCAATGGTATGAAGAAAGATATGTCGATGGATATATACATTGCGAATGCAACTATGATAGAAAGAATTAAACAAAACTATTATGAAATAACTGGGAATGGGGAAAAACGGCGTTCGCTGTCCTAGCCAGGAAACAAGATCTACCGCTGGGTGTTTCTGTCGAATCACTGAGATAGTGTCTCTGCGCTTGACTAATAGGCAAAGAAGGAGTATGGAAGCCGGGCGATAGACAGAACCTATCTACTACTTAAGAAGTTAAGGTTTGCAAACCGGTGAATTTGTTTGAGACCAGCTCTAGGAAGGTTGTCATCCAAGACTGAAGAAGCCTCCCTCCCCTTTGGTTTAGTTTCAGAGTTTTCCTTCTCCTAGACGGATAATCTGGGAAGACCTACTGAGTCCGTCAGCACTGAGAGGGTTTTCTCCGCGCCTAGGTTCTAATCCAGGTATTTCTGCGACCCCGCGTGGTTAGTTAGTGTTACTGGGTTAGTTTGTGGGGGTTATATCTCTGCTGATTAGTTACACTCCTCAAAGTGATTTAGGGACATTGCTATTTTATTGTTAATGGATAAAGGGGGTGAGTGGAGTTCATGCAGTGTAAGCATCTATGATTGTAAGAAGGCTTGTTAGGGAGGAGATAATGTGGTTTGAGTTCTACCCTTTTTATTTATTTTATTTATGTTAGCTTAGGTCTAGGATAATGTTACAGTATGAGTAGGTATTAAGAATTGAGCTACGAGTTGTGCCCGAGCTATTTTAGATGATAGGAGGGTTAAGATGTAAGTGCAACATAGTATGGATAAAACAGCAAGTTTTGAGTCATGCGTAATTATGTGAATAGATATATGGGCAGGTTTTCAATAGGTGCGAATAGAGTTGAAGTTATAGGTATTTTCAAGTAGAGTCATGGGGCATTTTGCATAACAAGGAGTGTCGGTTCAATTTCGTATTAATCGTTGCAAAACTCTCGAGGAGACAGTTATGTAATGCAGATCGCTTTGCTTCTGAGTACTTTGGCTGTTAAATACCTGCCTCTGAGTGCTTAGGCTGTTAAATCCCTTACTGGATAGGAATGAGCTGTAATGCATGGCTTAGAGGTAGAAATGTATAGATGTTTAGTGATGGCTATTAAAACAGTTTGCATATGAGGGTTAGGGGCTGGAAGTTAGCGATTCCACTACAAATGCGGTGCAATGTGGGAGTTTAGTGGCGGATAGGTGGGAAGGAGTAGATTGTTAGCGTTCAAGAGAAAAGGGGTTATTTATTTACAGATAGATTTCCATTGAGATTTTGAGTTACAGGTAAGGTTTAGTTTGAAGAAAGGGGGGAAATTTTTTTTTGCATGCCGGTAAGACAAACGCAATCGTCTTGTAGGTAAAATGTATATTAAGATTTCGTAGCTAGCTATTAGGTTTTTACCCCCAGTTATAGGAACAACTAGTTCATTGGGATTCGGAATTGTTGTCATTAAGGTCAGGCACAGAGTGTTGCATCTACTCAGAAAATTAGCCCTAGTATCACAGCTAAGATTATGTATATTGCAGTTACAAATATAGTGATAGTTAAATTATAAGCCAAGTTCAAGTTGGATATCATGGAGGACACTTTAATACAAGCAAGCGTACGGTGATTGCAGATATTAAGTATACTACTTAAATAAAGTTCTTCTGTTTCTATAGTAGAAAAAATGATAAATCCTCGCTCCTGTTCGGTATTCTAGCCTAGGCTATTCGTTTTTCGAGTCGAGTTCTAACTACAAACGGCTCGTATGGAAGTAAAGAGTTAAAGACAATTTATACGCATATGTAATTAAAATACATTAAATAAATAATTTTTTTCTCACTTCTGAATCGTAGTTGATTTTAAAGTTATAACTGTCTGTAACCGTTTGAGTGTCCGTAATATAGAAATAAAATTGTAAGATTACTACAGTTTTAAAAACTAATGTATATAGGATTTATATAAACTTTTCGATATAAAGAAGTTTAATTAATTAAAATTTCACAAAAAAGCATAACAATCGGTGAAAAAACGTTTCACGTTGCTTCAAAGTGAGATCATTTAAGAACGTTACTGTGATCGAAACCTAATATGCATCCAATTGATTTATTCGATGCCAACTCATATAAAACATGCAGTCAAGGCTTTGGTATATCTATTTCTATTCTATTTGTCAATGCTCTTCGGGAAAAAATGAGGGTGAATAGTCTGTAGTTCAATATCAAATATAATCTAAATACATTGTTTGCTGCAACGTTTCAGAAATTCTACTTATCTCTGTCTATCTCTTTCTTGCCGACTCTTTCTTTTTCATTCTCTCTTTCATATATATATATATATATATATATATATACTCCTTTGAATTCATTTTTCTTTTGAATGTTTTTCTTTTGATATTCATATTAAAAAGCCTCTTTTCTATTTATTTAAAAAGAAAATGCAATTTTCTTATATATGGGTTGTTGAATTGCATTCACTAGCAAAAATCTAGCTAATTTGCATATCTTTTAACATTCATTTTAATTAATTCCCTATTAGTCGCTTCGATTTTCTAATGGGATAATCATCTCTAGTTAACTATTATGTGTATTTATATTCCTACATATATTCTACATGATTTATACTTGCATAATATTTGCGTAAAAAGTTTATAGTAAACACAAAATTGTTTCCATATATATTTATGTATACGTATATATTTTTGCTTAACAAATTTTGCCTACCAAACTCCTCCTAGAGTTTCTGGTCTACAGACATGAACCTTCATATATAAGGTATTTGAATCCATGCAAAACTTTATATTTGGGTTTCAGCCCGGAAAAATCGGTGCAAAAGTGTGAAAATTAAAAAACAAAAATGAAATAAGCCAAGTGAGGGTCGAATGCGGGCATTACGAATGCATAACATAGAGTTATTGGTTAATGTTTTAATTTTTAGCGTTGCAGTATGTTTTCATGTCCCAGTCATTGACGGTAGAGGCAAAATAAATCGTGAGCTGAACGTTTTGGTTTCGATTCTAGGTGGTGGCCCATGAGTCTTTTTTATACTTTTTAAATCATTACTATATATCGCATGCTATATATATATATATATATATATATATATATATAGCATGCTATATATATATATATATATATATATATATATATATATATATATATAAGTGAAAATGTATGTATGTCTTTTCGCTATGGTAGTTAAGGAAGACTATTATACAGAAAGGCATTACTTTACATATTCACACTTTTTAATATATAGATATGCACATAACCTTATGAATAGTACATAGAGCCCGAGCAAAGCCGAGCGGAACTGTTATTAGTATGTATATACATATATATATATATATATATATATATATATATATATATATATATATATATAAATTAGTTTTGCTTTTAATGAAAAAGTTCGGTGAGTTGCAATCCGTTTATCAATTCGTTTTTTTTTTCTCTCAAAAGTTTATGTTTTCGCTGTATTATAGCTTTCATTCAATTAGACAAACAAGTACTTAAAACTGAGATTAAAATAAGACTGCTTTGATAACAAGCTGGTTCCTTACCTATAATACTGTTAGTACATTTTGTTTTCTTCAAATAAACGTTGATATTTCACATTTTCATTAGCCGGATTCTACTATTCTATTCAGTAACCTAAATCCCTTTTCTCTATTAATTTTTAAACTTTTTTTTTACTCTCGTACACTCTTCTCTCTCTCTCTCTATGTCTCTTTCTCTCTCTCTCTCTGTCTCTGTCTCTGTCTCTGTCTCTCTTTCCAGGCCCACACACATATATATATATATGTGCACGTATGTGTTTGAATGCATGTGTGTTTCTTGGTTTAAAATATCATAAATGTTATATATATATATATATAGAGAGAGAGAGAGAGTGGGGGACAGAGAGAGACAGAGACAGAGAGAAAGTCAGAGAGAGAGAGAAAAAGAGAATGAAAAAGAGAGTCAGCAAGAGATAGATAGAGATAAGGAGTATTTCTGAAACGTTGCAGTTGACAATGTATTTAGATTCTATTTCAATTTTAAATTCCAGATGATAAGAATGAGCACAATGTAACGATGCGTTCATTTCAGTCGTCAAAAATTAAATACTAAAACATATTTATAAACAGAATGATATCTTACAAACAAATGTTGGAAAAATAAGTCTAAAGAAAAGCAACGAATTTCAGTGGAGCCATCCGTCTACAAAACGAGGAAAAAGTATATTGATCCTCCAGCATTTACAATGAATACGTGAAATTCAGAGATAAAGGAGGAACAAACTGGATAGATGGTTTTAAAATCGGCGAAACATTTGAATCAAATATAATGATCAACATGAGAAAATGGTAAAACAGAAAAATATTCAAATAACGGGTGATAGGTGCATGTTTGGTTTCCCCGTTTTAATTCCTTGAAAAATAACCAAATATTACATTTTTATTGACCTTTTACCCAAATAAGGTGCAGAGCTACTTAGTCGTGAAGCGCTACTATTTGAGATCAGATTTTCAGGGATACTATTTATGGAGTTGGACAGCGAGATGTCTGTTCACATTACACTTGAATTTCTGCATGACAGTACAGTCTAGGAAGCAGAGGTAAGTGAGGGAATTTCAAAGTGCAGCAGTCGAAGGAAAAGTTATTCGAGTAGAAAACTTTACGGCATCTTTTTTTTTTTACACAGTGATCACCACTTATCAAGGCCCGGAAGCCACTCAGGGATAAGGGTTATTGCAAGTACATTACGTTAGTGTGGAGATTTGATGAAGTGTTTACTTAAGGGGGCGGTTCATTTGGCTTTTATATAGATAGAGAATTGCATCAGTAGTGAGATATCTAGGGATTTCTACAGTGTAGGGTGGGATTTTGCTGCTTGTCAGATTTGTCGAGAGTATTGTCGTGGAAGAGGTACTAGTGCGCGGATTTTGTAAAAGCATTTGCCATTGAAATACTTGTAAAAAAAAACACAAAGGTGACCACATTTCGCTGATGCGACAGACGTTGGTATTTAGGTGATAGTTTAAGACGTATAAGCTTGGTGACTCTTTTATGAACCATATCTAGGTACCAGAAACTTGTTACAGATTTACTTGTTACAGATTCACCAGCCCAGATGTGGCAACAATATTCCATGTATGAGCGAACCGTGGCCTTGTAGATATACAAGATACTCTCGAGTGTCAGCCTATTAGTACATAAAGCTCCATATAAGCATGTTAACTATGTAGTTACTGGGATTATTGTCTTTCTGACATAAATGATCATATGCTGTTAAGCAAAATGGTTGTTTATATTTCTAGATCGCCGTCAGGACGGACAGATGTGATACAAAATCGTGTTAATGTAAGTCATAAAAATCTTTGAAGAAAAGAACTTTAGATTGAAACACAAATAAGAATAGCTCTAAATAAAGAAGCATGTCCTCCTTCGACTGAGAACAGATCTTAAAGAGTGGAACGATAAAATTATCGCACTAAATAAATATGATTCTATTTCCATTTGATAGAAAACCAGTTTTCTATTTTGTTGGGAACAATCTACTAATTGGGTAGTTGAGGACAAATCCCAAGAACGATAAGGGTTTTCTATCATGTCTGAAAGTGACACAATGTTTAACGAGCGAGATCGGAGATGCGGCGCTTTACAATTCATGCTGTCTACCAATCTAACCATTGCTAGCACCATCAAAATGCATCGTTGAATTGCCATGAATAACATAGACGTGCCAAGGTTGATGAAAACAAAGTTTCCGGTAACGGTTATGGTCTTCGGTGTGGTTTCATATCATCTCACATCTTCGAAGTCACCTTCACAATCAACACCAAAGTGTATTTGGATGGAATGAAAATGGGGTGATCGCCTGATGCAATCAAGTGGCTGCTGGATGATTTTGGGTGTGCCAGCAATATTCGGCGCCAACCCATGTCCAAAGAGACCCAGGCTGAGCTTCAGAAAGGAGTGCTACGACTGTGCCTTTCTGCCACTGCTTCACAAAGAGTGCCCTTCTTTGTACTCTTCTCTTACCGGCCGCCTTCTCCATCGACCTGAACCTGCTGGATTACTTCCATGTGTCATACATCGAGAACATCATCATAATGACCTCACATAACACCAAAGTCAACTTGATTGCTGCTATCCGCCGAGTATTCGGAGAGCTCCTATCGGCGCCTGTGGAAAAGGCATGCTCTCAGTTCCGGACCCAGATCGAGGAGTTGATGTAAGCTGAAGGCGGCTAAATCTTTTGGGCAACAAATTTTTCATTCTACACTGTAATCAGCTGAGAAGAAAACCACTCGGTAAATTTACTTGCGTCTCTCTGAAACACTAATTCCAACTCGTTCAACGGACTTACCACATAGCATTCGATTTTCATAAATCAGTGTTTATCATGATTCTTTTAAATCATAGCAGAAGTACAGCAGTATAAAATTTCAATAACTTTCGTTAATATAAGATAAAAGAGTATATAAGTTAGTTGTAAGGATGGACCTTGCTGCTTCAGATTTCATGTACAATATAGAATTATGGTAAGTCCATGAGTGTACTTCCTCGCTTTGCTAATAGAGCGTACCGACGCTTTTAGCAATTTAGGTTTGCCAACTGGATAATTTGTTCGAGTCACCAGTTCTAAGAAGGTTGTCAACCAGGGCCATCAGTTTGATGCATTAATTCCTGCGGTTAGTAGAATAGATTTTAAATTAAAGTTTTACTTCTGAATTGGTTGAGAAATCACTACTATATATTCACTACAATATAATATTCAATATTAAAATTGTTTTTGTAATAATAAATATTAATTATGCGTGAATTAAGATATATTTTATGACCCGGCTAGGCCGGATGCCCCCAACTAGTACAGATATAAACTAGTATCGATAAATATATATATATATATATATATATATATATATATATATATATATATATATATATATATTATAGATAATAAGAATCTACATTTAAATTACTTATGACTTCTAAAAACATCAACTTAGACAGAAGATTGTAAATAAGCAGCATGGGGATATAAGAGCTAGAGTTGTTTGGCTCCAGTATTAGCAATTAGTAAGTCTATACGATAAACAGGTTCAAATTATCCTATAAACTCGCAATCAGCAAATGTAAATTTCACTTTTTCGCATCCAATATTTTTTCATTTGACATAGATACTTTAAAATGAAATTAATTTTTATTTAGATAATTAGAATAAAAACTATGCCAGCACTCATGGGAACGGGTTATGGCAAATCTTGTTTCACTAATTTTTACCCCAAGCAAAGCATATTTCCATTTGAAAAGTAAGGGGCTACTATTTGGGACCGTGCCTAACAGAGGACTGTGTGGAGTTTAGCAGTGAAACGGTTGTTCACATTACATTTACACTATCACATGTTAGTACAGCCAGGAAAGCAGGAAATAAAGAGAATTCCAAAGTCTAGAAATTTGAGGGGAAAAACTATTAGAGTAAAAAGATATCCGGCATGTAGGGCCCTTAAAAGAAAAATACTTGAATTTTCCTGCTTGTCGGGTTAGTGATAATAGAAGGGGACGCAGGTGCTATGAGTTGATCAGAGCACAATTCATTAAAGTACTTAAAAAACAGACACAGGGACGCGACATTGCGACGATGGGACAGATGGTGGAACCTGGACTATAGTGCAGAATCTATTAGATTTAAAATCTTTTAGTAGACCCCGTCTAAGAGTGAGGCAATACTAAATATTCCAGTCCAGATGTGATAACAATACTCCATGCGTAGATCAATCGTATCTTAGTAAATTTTTTCTCCGGTGAAAATAATTTTTTAGCACGATAGAGGGAGCCAACCGTTTTTGCAAAAGCTTTGGCAATGTCCTCAATTTATTCTTCTAATCTATGTTGCCTGTGAATGTTAGACTGAAGGGTTTAACAGATATACTCTCAGCTACGGTATTATTTATAATGACATTCAGTAGTTTTCCGTATTCTTAAAGGAAAGACGTCAGTGTTAGAAAAAATTGTTACCATCCACTTGTAGTCAACAATCCACTACCGACTGAAAATCGTTCTCTATGCTTTCTGCCGTACTGTTGGATATGTGTACATTCGTTTTTCTATAATGTTTATTATAGAGTGTGGTGTCATCAGTAAAAATACCCATCTGAGACACAGTTGTATTTTCAAAGTCATTTACGAATCTCAAGAATAATAAAGTACAAAGTATCGACCATGGCCACCCCCGCATCAATATTATGCTGTTTATACATACGGCTATCGAGGACAACTTAGAATTTCCTCCTGGCTAAGAAAGATATGATTATGTTGAGAATATCCCCAGAAATACCATGGGGTTTAGTTTTTGTGAGAAGCCCTCTGTACCAGACTTTGCCAGAGGCTTTGGATATATCAAGGGCTACAGCATTGCATACGCGTGCAGAGATGAGTGTTAAAATATATACAGTAAAAACGCGCTTGTTTAAATCAATACTGATGATCAGAAAAGTTCATTGCATTTACAAGATGGCTGTCTAATTTTGATTAATGAAAAACTCAAAAATTTTAGCGAGGTAAAGCAGGAAGGAGTGAGTCAGTCCTTTCGCAAGCATTCTTGAATACTAATATAATGGAGGCAGTTTTGCCGCCATCAGGGAAACAAGACCTGGCTAGGCATTTCTTGACGAGTTGAAGGCCATTTTTTATGATATAATGGATTTAAGAAGAATTAGTTTTCTTGGTTCCGGCTATTTACTACCAGAATAAACCTGGCGATAGTTGTCAAAATATGGTTTGAATTGTGGGATAGATGCCCCAATATGTGCCGATCAGAAAAATCGTTCAGGACAAATTAAGTGGAGTATTATATTAATAAAACGGCTGAAAGTCCCTTCTGTATACGATGTGGAGAGAATGGTGAGAATATACAACACATCGTCAATAATTTGGGGAAGTTAGCATATAACAAGTACAAGAAGCGTCATGACAATATTGCGAGGACAATGCATTTTATATATGTAAGAAAGAGGATCGGAATACAGTGAAAACTCATATTAACATGTCAGAGGTGAGTGGTCTTATTATAGGATGTGAATATCAAATGTGATAATGTGATTCAAGCAAGCAGGACAGATTTAATCTGGCCAGAAAAAGAGCACGACGCGGCAATTATTGACATATATAAATCTAGACGAAAAAGCAAAGGAACAAATCGAAAAGTGGCAAGACTTGAAAAAATAGTGAACGTTGAAGAAATAGTTGTGCTTGTGATGGAGTGTGACAAAAAGATTTGACAAATGAATTGTAATGTTGAGGTGATTCAGAAAACTACCTTGTTGTGAACTTCAAGAATCTGAAGACCTGAGAGAAGAATATGCTAATAGTCTATAATCATTTCTTATGATTCTCCGATCAGTATGAAATCGTCAAAAACAAGAATCACGTACAAAATGTGACACTAGAAATAATAATAATAATAATGATAATAATAATAATAGCAGCAGTAGTAGTAGTAGTAGTAGTAGCAGTAGTAGTAGTAGCTTGCCATAGAGCTGAAAGGGGTATGGATAATGAAGCTTACCATAGGATCAATATCAAAGAAAAGGAAAAACGGAGCAAATACACAGAACTAACCAGAGAGCTGAAAGGGATGTGAACGATGTGAATGAAAATCAGGATAATACCTATACTAGTAGGTGCACTAGGAACAATTCCGAAAAACTTTGAAAAAAAAAATGAGAGAAATTGGAATCAGAGAAATGGCTGGAAAGATACAATGAATAACAATAATGAAAACTGCTGAAATATTAAGGAAACCCTTGAATTCGGAGATTGAAGAGCGAGCCAGACTGCTGCAGAGTCAAAACATGAAGAAGCGTTACATAAAACCAAAAACATTAAAGCTGCATATATATAATATATATCGATACCCTCCCCCATTCCCTCCATTTGCCCCATCGCCGCACCCGCAAAAGAGTGATATTAAATAGCCGAAAAGTGTCGAGGAGGGATCGCTGACCAGGCCGCCGCTGGAAAAGTGTGAAAAGAACTGAATTTTGGGGAGGCTTATTGACACGCAAATTCATTTGCAAATGCTATTGAAGGAGGTGGAGAGTACTGGAAACCTGGGAAGACTTGTTGTCACTCAGCTTCCAGGGAACACCACAGGTTGTTTTCAAGGAGAGATTTTTTGATGACCTGTGTGAAAGCTCCTTGTGAGCCAATAATAATAATAATAATAATAATAATAATAATAATAATAATAATATAGAAACTAGTGATGGAATGATCTCAATAATTTTCCCGATTCCGATACAATTGCCGGTTCCGATTCCGATTCTTCATAAATCTCTTAATATTTAACTATGACCTACAAACTTGTGTTGAATGTGCACGTATTTTCTCAAATGTAAAAACACACTTATGAGGGGTATTCTATAGACTTTAGCGTTAGTGGTAGTTTAAAATCAGTAAATATTTTTATTTTATTTTATTATTACTACCAGTAGTAGAAGATTTTGTTTATTTTACCAAAATCAAATAATAAAAGGTAATTTAAAAAATCGTTTTTGGCATTTTTTTTTTTTTTTTCGATTCCGATACCGATTTCGATACTTAAAGTTCCGATTTGTCCGATTACCAATTTCGATTAATCGTCCTAACACTAATAGAAAGTTTTTATTTTGCTCATATAACTAGAAGCAGAGACGTCTTAAGTTGGAATCTAATTCATATCCACAATTATATATGTGTAAATTAAATAGCAACGCTAAAGAAACAAGCAATAAATATTCTAAAATTGTCAAATAAGCATAAAACAAGAGACAAGGAAATACATAAGCAAAAACTGATAAATGACTTCTGTTGATGAAATATTACAATTAGATGAAATTATTATACAGATTACTCGAAACATAACTTAATCCGAGCAATAAGTTTAGTTTTAGTGTTTATCTTTATTTAGCAAAATATATGAGATAAATGTCTCAGAAAACAAATATTAATAAACTCCCATTTATTATGAGAATAGATAATACTTTCGTATAGTCTGTCTCTCTCTGACGATTTATCTGTGTATCGCTCACGTATATATAATCATGTTTGTTGCACTGCTACGAAGAGACACGCCATTAAATAAATATATACACTCAAGCTTGTTCGTGTCGTTTTACAATCAAACAAAATGACAGTTTACTAGCAAAACTCATTTTATTTAATTACTAGTCTCGGTGTGTTGAGCAAAAAATGTGGTAGTAGGCAGGCAGGCTCGAACCTGTACCATGAAAGAGGAAAAGAAAGTGAAAAAACGTGACGTCTTTGTTGTTGCGCCCATCGCCAAACCGGAAGTGACGAATGTTTGAATTAAGGCTAGTCAATCGAAAAGAGGGGATGGCTTTCAGCGAAAAAAGTGACCCCTCTTTGTAGCAAAAGTGTCCAGTTGAGGGTGAAAGAAATAATATTTTAGTTGATTTTTCTATATTTGTCGTCCGAAGGGTCGATCGGCCACACGATACCGATCTCGGGAAAATTTGTCGGTTTTGTCGAAAGTTTTAGGCAGACATAAAAACCTACATACATACATTCATACATACATACATTTAAACAGACGGGTGAGATTTATATTATAGATTATTTTGCCTGTTAGTGGTCGTCGGGCGTGTCGTTCAAGGATGGTGAAAGGTGAAGGTTGGGGTTGACGAGCTAACGACGTAACGAACGTGTGTCTTCCTCTCTTTCTCTCTCTCTTTCTCTCTCTCTCTCTCTCTCTCACACACACACACACACACTTTCTCTGTCTTTGCTCGTCAGAATTTTTGTATTTATTGACAAATTCTTTCTTTGTAACATCAGAGGTCAATATGTACGTCCAAGCCTGACATGGTATTTTCTTTGTTCTCTCCTAACCAAAAATGTGTGTGTGCAACCTCCAAGTTCCTTTATCCAACAATACCCTGCCTTTTATTTTATGCCTTAGGATTTTTATACGCGTCCACCGATTTCGAGGCGCTGTCAGTTGGTCATTGATTCCAATGTCTATTTCTATGCGCACAAACTGATTAAACGGATCTCAAGCACATCCGTTTTTGTCATTTATTTCTTCTTTCTTGCATCATCATCAATCTGCGTGTACAAAATATGTAATGGCGTTTCTTTAATTTAACGAAACGCCATTGGCATTAATTTCAGTGTGGAATTTTTGTTTTCAGTTCATACTTTTGTAATTTATGTTCTTGTTAGCATTTTTTCTTTCAAAACTATTTTTATTTGCTATTCAATTTAATTAATTTTGTCTTGTAATGCATACAATGCGGCGATTGCTCACAAAGGTCAGGTTTGTTGCGCTAGACTATAGCATAGCAGGAGAAACAAGAATAGCATACAAAATGTTTAGATGTTATTTTATTGTATAGTGTAAAAAGAATGTAATGGATAAGACCAGTTGCAGACCACCAAACAGAATGGTCTTCTTTTGGTGCAACTTTTGATTCGGGATGTATCGTGGATATTGGCCGGCGTCTAACCACTGAGTTGAGCGTTGGCGGTTGTCATAAAGAACCTACTTTTCATCGTAAGTCACAACCCGATTGAGAAACGCGTTGTTCTTGTTGCGTAAAGAAGAGAATATGACATTTAATAACAGCGTTTTTCTTGGTTCCCGTCCAAATCCCAAGGCACCCATTCATCAAGGTTTTAGTTTTTCCATTCTCTCTCAAGTCGGCATATACGTAAGTGAACAGTTATACATGAATTGGCTTTGACTAATGCTCTTAATAAATCGTTGTCAACATCCGATAACCAACCACTATGCTCATCACATTTAAGACGCTCAAGAAACTTCTTTAACCACCATTGTGCTGTGCGTTCAGTAATGGTTCCTGGGCAAAAACAGTTCGTTGATATCGCGAGATGTTTCAGTAGCTTTTCGGCCTAGCTTTAACTGAAATAAGTAAATTGTTCGAATTTGCTTTTTACCATCTTAAATTTTACGTTCTGCAAAGAAGACATAATTATATTAAGACGATTGTAATTTAAACGATTCGATAATGCGGTAAATGCTCGTTAAATTTATATACAAATAAAGGTATTTTAATGTAATAATTAGTATATTATTATAACGTGTTGTGTTAATAATGAATACGTCTGGAACTGAATCTTGGTGTACGTGCGCGAGATAATATTGGTTATTTGCCTTTGATGAGGAATTTGGCAGGTTCATCTTAAAATGAACCTATGATATGACTTATCAGAAACTACGATAATTCTAATGCGTCTTTTGTCCGTGCCATACTATAATTGTTATATATATATATATATATATATATATATATATATATATATATATATATATTATTGTTATTATTATTATTTATTCAAAGGTAAACAGTTATATTTGGTCGCTACAAACAACCATCTGTTTCAGTCAATGTTAGAAATTATCCAATTACCTCTCGCTCCTTTTCATACTAATGCTGAAATATTATCATATAGTTAATGAATAAACCTATGTTTGTCAAATAACGTTCAACTATAATTTAAATAATGAAATTTAATATGAAATATGATAATTAAAATTAGAAATACTATTTCAATATAAGTATTGACCAGTTAAACTAGTGACACTTAATTCATGGAAGACTACGTTGGTAAAATAATCTACATGCGCTTCAAATTATCTATAGTGCAAACATATCTTAGGAACAAATTTCCACATATCTACTTACGAAGTTTAGAACTTGTACATCGGTTATCACTATCATAGACATGCACGCAGTCCAAGAATGGAGTACTGTTACCACTTCTGTGCAGGAGCTGCTAGAAAGGACTTATCCTACCTTGATAGAGTTCAAAATATTTCGTAGCCTCGTAGGAGATGTCCTTTGTTCGTCACTGCAACCTCTTTCTCACAGAAGAGATGTTGCGATTTTGTCTCTGCTTTATCGTTATTTTCATGGCAACTGCTCGACTGAGCTCCTATCTATGGTCCCTCCTCGTCAAACTTTCACAATAAACACCCGTCTAGTAGAAAACACTATCAAGAATTCCTCCCACTCTATATCTGTGCCTAAACCTAAACGTAGATATCATGAACAAAGCTTCTTTCTTAGAACTTCACGCCTATGAATTGTCTTCTGTTTTCCTGCTTTCAAGCTGACTACGATATCGTTGTCTTTAAGTCTAACGTAAACATATTTTTGATGAGCCGTTCCATATAAGTTAACAAATGTACCGAATTTCTATTACTAACGAGTACTATATTGTCCAATTGTCTACTATACACTCTTTACCCCTCATCCTCGAATGGTCTCTTGGCCTTGATAAGTGGTGATGCCTATGTAAAAACAAAAAATAACTTGAATGCATAAGATATTTTATGTACCTCCACCTCCACTCGTCTGGCTTGAATACGTTTTTACTCATAGCAAGTACCAGCTCCCTTCCCTGGCTTTAAACACTTACGTCTTATTGTATTCTAACCTTTCCCATCCTTTTTCTACTTACACCAGTATTATCCCCTATCTCTCCTTTAAAACTTAAACTTTAGTTTGTACGGCAAATTGGTTCATTACATAAATAAACCTTGGAGAAAACTAGATTTGATTCATTTATCATAAAACATCGATGAAAGAACTTTAAAATCTTTAATACTTTTTGTTTATCCATTTTGATAAAATAATTTACTTTTAGAAACTTTAACGTAAAAAATATATATATCAACATAAGATAAATGAACAACGTGGAAACTTATCGGCTGCAAGTTCACAAAATACGTTAAAATTCTGTTAATTCACTCGAACATTTTACCCGCATTTATTCGGGGGACTTTTCGAAGTATTCTACCACTTTGAAAATGATAGATTTCCAAATATACATATTTGGATTTTACCTCTCAGCCTGGATGATGCTATTAAAACCCCGTAATTCATTCTGGAATTATTATTATTCATTGCATTTTATTACGATTTCAGTCTATTCATTATTTCAATTTGGGGTATCGTTTTACTTTATCTTTTCAATTTTGATTTCCAATTAAAAAGATTCCATCTATGTCCTATCAAGCAAAATTCATAAATACCCATAGCCATTTATTGAAAATCAATCGTTAAGGAAAATACTTTAATAATTATCTGTATTCTTTGTTAAACAATAAATTTTCTTGTAATTAAACATAATTTAAATGAAAAATATATAAATTGATATATATATATATATATATATATATATATATATATATATATATATATATATATATATATATATAAAGCTGAACGTCTCTCTGTGTGTCTGGTAACGAATAGGCTCCTACATGGTTGACTATTATAGAAAACTGATCACATATAATGATAGAAGATGTATCGAGACACAGGAATGGGTATGTTTGATCTGGCATAATGATGATTCATTAAAATTTTGGGGTTTGCGTACAGGCCTGGTCCACAAAGTATGGAAATAAAAAAATTAAAAATAAAAAAAACGTTTACAAGTGTTTTTGATATAGATATACATAATAATACTTTGATAAGTATGTTTTAACTTAAATAGGGATGATATAATACAATTGTGGGGTCTGCGTTCGCGCCTGGCCTCCATAGAATGAAATAGGCACAAACATTTAATAAAGACTTTTCATATCTATATGCGTACGTATACTTTAATAATTATGTTTCAGATTGAAGAAATATGGTATAATAAAATTATGGAGTGTTCGTTCGCGAATGGAATAGAAATATGTCCGTTCGCGAATAGAATGGAAATATGTCACAAAGTTTAACAGGTTTTTTTTAATATAGATCCACAGAATACTGTCATAAGTGTTTAAGTGTGAACAGGTTTGGTATAATAAATTATGGGGTTTATCTATTTTATTTTTACTTTCATCATATTTTGCTTTGGTTTTGATACCCCCAAATTCGAAGCTATCTCTTTACAACCCTTCCTTTTCATAACCTATCATACTTTCATAAATCAGAGTCCATTTTCTGTAGGCTGTTTTTGAACCCAGTCAACGACAGGTATTTTTGCTAGTATATATATATATATATATATATATATATATATATATATAATGATATCTGAAAAGAAATAAATGCCACTAAATGTAAAAATATCGATGTCTTCAAATTCTAAATCCTTTTGTTTAAAATCGTTGAAAGAACCAAAAGCTTTACACATATTTTGATTATTATGTGGGGACCCATTTATCTCCTACGTATTCGAGTATATATCTAATATATAAAGTAATATTTTTATGGATCTCTAAACGAATTATAACTTTGCTTTTACACCTAGACTAAGATTATTCAGGTTTATAAAAGTCCGTTACATTCAACGGACAACGTACTGTATAGCTTTTAAATAAAATGCTTTTTCAAAAAAAATATAACAGGAACAAGCCAATCAGAAATCGCTGCGACGCATCGTTTTGTTTAATAAATCTTCCTGCTTTGATTGGACGTTTAAAAAGGCAAAAATGTTGATTCCCGCTCCAATGTTTTCCACGTGGCATTGCTCAGTTACCTTCTCCTCTGCACACAGTATGTTCAAAGTATTTCATTATGAAATTCATTCTAATAACTGAAAATAATGAGACGCCATTGGCATTAATGCAATTGCTGGAATTTTCTTTGTGTGATTCTTTTTAATCATTTTTCTTTTAAGTTTTTTTTTTTTTGTCATTTGTAGCATGAATTTGTTTTTTTGTTTTGTTTTGTTTTTTTTTGTTTTTTTTTGTGTTGGGTTATTTTTTTTTCGTGTAAACAGTGTTTTTATTATAATTTAACAAACTTTTTTCATTATTTTTCTCTGGCTGTTTTGGCTGCCTTTTTTTCGTATTAATAGTAGATTTAATCCGTCAATAAATACAGAATGCTTCTAAGTAAAAAAGAACGATTTAAAGTTACCATGCATTAATTTATGAATATATTTATATATTTTAGTAATTAGTTATCGCTTATGGCCGAGTAACGGTCACTCTAGAATAAAAGAAAATTTTTTTTTTTCAGATTGATTAAGAGAAAACGCACATGTTGTAGTCTGCAAAGAAGCAGTGTTGTGATTTTATGTTCTAGATAAGTGAGAATTACACTCGTTGATATTTTATTTAGTTTCAGGTGCACCGAAGAAGAAAGATAAATATATTTTCAGTAAATATATCCAGACGAGTTCTTTCTGTGATCGATTTTAAAATGGGATCAAAGACTAGGGCTTATGAGAGGACTAAAATAAAATAAAAATAAGAAAGACGAATGCTAGAACAGCTTCTTCTATGAAAATGAGGGTGGAGAGAAGGGAAGAAGACACTCTATTTTATTAAAAAATTAACACATCTTACATATGGCTCACTAAGCTGCAATCGAGTAAGCTAGGTATACACATATATATATATATATATATATATATATATATATATATGATCGATGATGATTGCAACGTCGTGTCAGACGAGTGCCACTCCTTAAAGTCCATGAGCTCAAAAATGACTTCCATCGCCACAGGACCATTTTAATGGGGGAGTATCTATACACAGATGATGCTTTGTACGACAGCTATGTCTCTCTCTCTCTCTCGGTTCAAAATGTTGAGATCCAGCAACAAGCAAGAGCAAGATAGCCAGCAACAAGTAAAAATGCAGACTAGCTTAATGCGGGTACTGGTCTCTCGCTTTATGTTTTTTTTTTAATCAGAGATTTGCTTCTCCTAGAAAGGTTGCCTTCACCAGGGCTTACGGGAGCACTCTCCACCCTCAACACACATATACATGCACACAAACACACATGGTGCTAGTTTGACGTTGACCCCGAAAAAGGGTTCATCCGCCCTTTGGAAGGTCTTGTTTTTAATCCTCCAGGGAGACTAGCCACCCTCCTCACCAAACAAGTCTAGTGAGGGAACCAGATTAGTCGCCGGTGACTCGACCATGAGGCAGGTAGTACTGGGTTACATGGTACCAGTAGCATATGACATGACGTGACATACACACACATATATATATATATGTGTCTGTGTATATATACATACATATATAAAATTCATTAATTTTTTTGTTACACACAAATCATTATTAGAAATGTTGTATGGGTAAAAGTGGTATGATAAAGCAAAAGAACTATGTTATATTTAACAATGTTCGTTGTATATATATATATATATATATATATATATATATATATATATATATATATATATATATATATATATATATATATATATGTGTGTGTAGTCATCGACATACAGTCCTGTTTCGTTGTATCACAACTCATCAGTGCCGCTAGACTAGCATCTCTCCCTAGCTAAGTATTGAACTTAGAACGGTCGTGTTTAAATGGACACCCGCCACCACTTTTATAGTGCTCAAATCGCCTGTTTGTAAACAAACAACGAGCTTCGCATTTTTCAGCTAATTAAGTAGCGGGTGAGATTATTCACGACAGTGCTCTACCCAAAGAGGGGGCTTAAAATATGTTTGTAGTCATCGACATACAGTCCTTTTTCGTTGTATCACAACTCATCAGTGCCGCTAGACTAGCATCTCTCCCTATATATATATATATATATATATATATATATATATATATATATATATATATACACTGTCAATAACCCTATATAAAAAATAAAAAATCTAACCAGACTTTCAATATTTGGTAGTTTAAACAAATATATACAATAAATGATAGATAAGGAATAAAAGTTATACATAACTTTATTATATTATCAGAAAACTAATGAAAAGTTAGTCAAGGGGAAATTTAAGTAAAACCTCTTTTAAAATCTTCATGAAAAAAAAGTGTTTCTCTTAAATTTTCCGTTAACTTTTATTTCTTGTTTTGTTGATATAATAAAATTATATATAACTTTTATTCCTCCTCTTTCATTTAATATTATTGTTTTTGCTCCCGTTAATAACATTGAGTTTTTTCTATCTTGATAAGTTTTGCTTTGTTAAAAGTTTACTCTTTGAAAATGTATTCCTTTATATATATATATATATATATATATATATATATATATATATATATATATATATATATAGATAGAGAGAGAGAGAGAGAGAGAGAGATAGATAGATAGATAGATAGATAGATAGATAGATAGATATATAGATAGATAGATAGATAGATAGATAGTGGGTAGCAACAGTATTTGGTATATTTATTTTTTTCGTACTTCTCAAGAAATATCAAGTTAATTTGAATGAAATTCACACTCTTTGAACAGATATTATCCATCTAAAAATAAAACAGAAATGAAGATACACTTTGTTGAAAAATATTTATTAACAAAAAAATTAAATTACGCATATGCGAAAGTATTTTACACATTTCATGCTTAAGCAGTCATTTCATCTTGTTACAATATTTCAACCAATCAGAAATTTTTATCTTAAGCAGTTATTTCATCTTGTTACAATGATTCAACCAATCAGAAATGTCATCCTTTAGCAGTCATTTCATCTTGCTACAATTCAACCAATCAGAATTTTTTTTATCTTAAGCAGTTACAATATTTCAACCAATCAGAAGGCACCTCATGGTCCCGACTCTTTACATGTCAGGTAATAAGAGCTCTCAAACACTGCGCATATTGCCTCATTAATTACTGTTTTACTATGGTTAAAATAAAGTAATTGGCTAATGATCTGCGCAAGGAAATCATAGCAAGGCAAAAAGATGGAACGGGGTGCAATAAAATAACCTCCAAATTAAATTTGTTTGAAAGTACAGTTAGGGCTGTCATGAGAAAGTGGAAAACAACGGGTGGTAATACGAAAAATTTTCGCAGAAGTGATCGGCCACATAAATTAAATAATGTTACTGCTCGTTACACTGCTCGTAACGTGACGAGAGAACCATTTCTGACTTGTTTATGAATTCAGAAGGATTTGCAGGAAGTAGCTATTAAAGTAAGAAAGGACACAATCAAGAGATCATTGAAACGTACATGTCTGTATGCTAGATCACAGAGAAAGACTCCATTGCTTTAGTCCTAGATATGTGAAAGATCGTTTATTAATAAATATCAATGGGAATCGGATAACTTCTGGAGGAGATTTAACAAAAATTGAGCTTTTCGGAAGAAACATGCGCACCCGTGTATGAAGGAAAAAGGGCGCAGAATTTAAACCATCTAATGTTTCAGACAAGTGGTCGGTCCGAACCACAAGTCTTTTTCAGGAGATGCAATAAAACTTATGTTTTCGTGAAGAAGTCTGTTTCCCCCCCCCCACATCTTTTTGACGCTGTAATACCACGGCCACCGAGAGTAAGAAGAAGGCCTGAATACTGTCAGAAACTCGCTCAATATACTTTACCGTGATATATGTTGACATATAATCGGTGGATTTTTAATAGTATTTTGTCAAGTTTATTATTTATAACACCTTTTCCCGAACTTACCGTGTTAAAGAGAGAGTCGGGCGTCATTTTGAATTTTCCAATACATCGGTAAGCAATGTATGTTTTTCGAGCTGAATAAACATGTTACATTGAATAAAAACACGGAAAATATATCCAGTTTGGTAGAAAAGTAACTTATCTTGCTTTTGATAACATTTATTTGTTATATATTTGTTTTGGGACAACTTTTTCGAATCTATGTGTACAGTAATACAAACCCAAAAATTGTTTGTTTTGCAGTAAAAAAAAAAATAAATAAAATAAAATGAAATATTCGACTTTCTCCAATAAAAATAAAAGTTCAAACACGAATTCACTTACGATATTTTGATTAAAATTATCCCAAATGTGCAATTATGATAATTATTTTCCGAATGGAGAATTATTCTTTCTCTTTAGAACATACATGGACAATCGGTAACACATATTGGTAGCCATATTTTTTATGTCTGTTAGCATGACCACGTGGTTGAATACCGGAAGCTGTCTATACCTACAACTTAATTAGGAAGTGACGTTACGCTGTCATATGTATCGGCCTTCTTTCTCGGTAGCCACGGTCTGTCACACTTACCTTCTTTTGTATATATTCTCTTCTCGCGTTTCTTTTATCTGTTTTTCTTTTTTTTTCTTTTTTTTTACTATTTTTTCTTTCTTTTCAATGTCTACAGTCGAAAATGTCACTTTACCCGTCCTTTTGCATTTAACGCTTTTGTTTTTGTTTTGTTTTGTTTAAATATCTCCTCTATTCCTACATTTAAGAAACAAACTTCTTCACGGGGACACGAATTTTATTAGGTCGCATGAAGAAGACTTGTTGTCCGGACCGACCACTTGTCTAAAATTTGGCATGTTCAGTGTAGCAACTATTTAATATTTGTCTATATAAATACAAATATTATATTTTGCTCTTTTTACTGAGCACTTTTTATAAGCTCCTTTTAATTCACAAGTTTTCTCTCCTGAATACCTTTAACTTGCTATATATATATATATATATATATATATATATATATATATATATATATATATATATAATGTGTGTGTGTGTGTAAGAATGTGTGTGATTTTTTATACGCATATTTATTATTTTGACGATCGGTGAACGTGTTCCTTCCCTATAGTTAGTGAATCGGACGCTTTATCTTAAATTTCCCATCGGTTGGGGGTCTGCCGATTCCGTGACTTCCTTGTGTTTTTCCCGAGCATGTTAACATTACTTTCTGTGATTGAAAATGAAATAACTATCACTTTTATGTTCATTTTCCTTTATCAATTTTTATGCATACATGTGTTTGTGTGTGTGTGTGTGTGTGTGTGTGTGTGTGTGTGTGTGTGTGTGTGTGTTTGGTAAGAGTTACATGTTTCTTTCTCTCGCCTTATTCAATCATTGGTTGCTGTTTTAAGTGTGTCTTCCTTCGCAGCATGGGGTGCGTAACTGTGAAAGCATTACTTAATGTGTTTTTTTTTGTTTTTGATTTTGTTTCTTTTTTTTTACCTCGGCGTACATATTCAACTGGGATGAAGGGAAGGGTGGTAACAACCCCTGCCAACTCATTCGAATTATATTTAGGGGGTAAATAAATGGTATTACTCCTCACATATTGAATTCATACATTTCTATATAAGTTACTAAACACGTGCAGCATTTTAAGAATGCGTGTGCAAATTGAAATTTACAAATATAAAACATGCACATCTCGCTTGAATTGTCTTATATTCATTTACCCACATTTTTCTCACACGCACGCAGGCGCGCACCTTGCTTCCCCATATATATATATATATATATATATATATATATATATATATATATATATATATATATATATATATATATATTTTCACTCCAAACAAGACATATTGCCACTTTGATGTAAGGGGCT
Organism: Euprymna scolopes; assembly: GCF_053919585.1. Lineage (NCBI taxonomy): Eukaryota > Metazoa > Mollusca > Cephalopoda > Sepiida > Sepiolidae > Euprymna > Euprymna scolopes. Next base: position 2,137,803 of record NC_136495.1, read on the forward strand.
ACTATCAGGGACATAAGTATCAGGGGTATTATGTAGGGAGTTGGGCAGCAAGATGTCGGTTCACGTTACACTTGAACTTCTGCATGTCAGTACAGATGGGGAAGCAGAAACCCAGAAGGGAATTCCAAAGTCTAGCGGTTCTGGGGAAGAAACTACTGGAGTAGAAGGCTCTCTTACATCTAGTGATTTCTACTGTGACGGGGTGGGATTAAGCGGCTTGTCAGATTTGTTTGGGTGTTTATGTCGAGGGGGAACGAGTGCTTGCAGTTCGTGAAAACATTCACCGTTAACGTACTTATAGAACAGGCAGAGAGATGCTACATTTCGTCAATGGGACAGAGTCTGAAGCTTAGACGACAGTTCAGGACCTATCAGGTTGGCGACTCTCTTTTGAACCTTATCTAGGAGCGAGAGACTAGTAGCAGATGCACCAGCCAGAATTTGACAACAATCCTCCATACATAGGCGAATGGTGGCGTTATAGCGGTACAGGATACTTTCGGGTGTTAGTAGCTTTCTCGCACGGTAGGGAGAACTTACCTTCTTCGCAGTGGTCCTGGCAATTCTCTCAATGTAATTGTTCCAACTTATGTTTCCTGTGAACGTTAGGCGGACGAGTTTAAAATATGTACTTTCAGATAAAAAGCTATTGGCCATTACCATTGCTATATATATATATATATATATATATATATATATATATATATATATATGTGTGTGTGTGTGTGTGTGTGTGTGTGTGTGTGTGTGTGTGTGCATGTGTGTGTGTGTGTTGAAATCATGAAGGGAAAACATTTATAATTCATGATTAAAAGCAAAATGCGATTTAAAATTTAAAAAATGAGCAAAGAATGACAGTTGGAAAGATTTTTTTGTTTGGAATAAAAAATGAAATTGAGAAAAAATGTTGATAAAAGAAAATGAAGTCGCGAAATTATACGAATAAAAAAATCTTACTTATTGTATAAAAAACACAATTGAATTTAAAATACACGAAGTTACGTTATGTCGTCATATTTGAGTTTTCCTATTTCAGCTATATTCGTAAGATTTCGTATTTATGTTCAAATTAAAAGCAAGAAGTAAGACACAAACTCTAGGAGATACTGTTTGCAAAATATTATCGTAACAAAAACACCTTAAATTTTTTCCCTTGCTTTCTGAAAGTTGTGTCGAGGGATTTATAAAAGGGAAATCAAAAGTATGTACATTTAAAATAAAACTACGTTGCGTTCCGTAATGGGTAAAAAAATGAAATCGATTTAAATAGAGAAAAGTTGTGGTATTTTTCTTGAAGAACCTAGAGCCTAATCATGCTCAAACCTAACAGAAATTCCTTCTGTTTACAGAGAGAAGGCCTTCTCAACCGAACGTGAACAGTTTCCAAGATCTTTAAATGGAATATTAAGTGAGCACGACTCAGAATTGAAAATGAGTTCGTGGTGAAGTTCGCTGCACATGACGGATTTTTAATTAAAATGAGTTATTGAAAACCTGTATGTGATGGCAAGTATCACCGTTGCTCAGTATTCCTCATTTCTGATTTTGCTAGGACTCTCCAATCCAATTCAATGTTCTCCGACCCACGCAGTTGGCACCGCAACTTATTTTAAAACGCCGGACTAATATCTGTAACCTCTTAGATCAACCCTCTAACATACGCCCAGCCTGACTTCCTAATTACAACTCTCCCTAATACTATAAACATTTAATTAACCCTTCTTACATGCGAAGATCAACACTATGTATCTGGCAATTTAACCCTCCCTCTTTTTTCACTCTCCCCATCACTACATTCATTAAAAAAACAGAACCGAAATATCACCAGTGCACTATGGATGGCAGTGGGTTAGGTATGTTAAAAGTATGACTGTTAAAAATATAAGAAAAATTAAATATATCGTTAGATTTGGTCTAAGGGGGGGTAACTCTATCATACTTTAAATTAAATTTATTTTAACTTTATACGCTTAAGGTAAACAATTGAGTGTTCAGCAAATTTTTTATCTCAACCAAACGTAATTATAAGTTTAAATTGAAATTGTAATAAACTTGATTATAACAGTCAAGTTAAATGAATCATGTATGGTTTCAATTCAAATCAATAAATTATTTAATATAACTGTTTTTAGTTTAGTTTGGTTTAGTTTCGTATATGCAAACATATATAATAGTTTATAATTATTGATATTATTTTCATAAGTATGCGTACATTAATTAGAATTAATAAATTGACTAATTATTAAATTGAACATTTTGGTAGAATATTTACAAATTAATAGAGAATGTTAGTACGAATAGTTGACTTTATTTTTAAAATTCAAAATGGCGTAATGGAAACATATTAAAGGTATTTGCAGCTTCTCTTCGAATTTTCGGATTTTAATCATGTCAAATCACACTTTATTTCCTTTTGACGGATTGATTGTTGCTATTTCTTCTGATGAGTTAAGGGCATAATAGATTCACTGATTGATATGATAATTAGTGACTGATTTTGCGCTAGGAAACAGATACTGTCAAGAATTGTAAATGTCAACTGAATTAAAGAATAAATTATTTGATGGTCAACATTATGAATTTTGGAATATAGTTTTTTATATTTATTTACTATATTGCTCTGCAATTACATTGAGCTTCTTAGATAAGAACTTGTATACATTATAGGAAAATACATTTCTACAGAAATATATATATATATATATAGAGAGAGAGAGAGAGAGAGAGAGAGAGAGAGAGAGAGAGAGAGAATCTTTCATATTTTTTCTTGTAAATATTCCATAATTAATGTGGGTAATTTAAATTTGCTTATTAACACATAAATTGAAAATTAAACTCTATTGATAGTGTAATAAGGATACTCCAAGTTGAAAGAATGAATATACAGCAACTGTTGTAAAATCTAATGAATACTGGCATATTCCAGAATGAATTGCGTTTTTCAATATCACATTCCAGACGGGAAACTAAAATCCTAGTGATGTGTATTTGGCAAACCATTATTTTAAATATGGTACAAACTTTTAAATGTTCTTTAAATAATTCTATATTCCTACAGGCAAAATGTTAGAATGAATTAACTGAAATACAGTTTTTTTTTATTATGCACCGACATTTTCATAGAAAATAGTTGTTTCAATAGTACTCCATATACTCTTGCTTAGCCGCTGATTAAAATATCATATCGAAATACATATTGTCCCGAGTACCGCTGGTGTGGATAGATAATCAGAACATAAATGATATTATAAACATACCAATAAAGTATGCTCCTATGTAGGTAGTTAAGAAGTCTGAAACCATACACATGATAACAAGTAATTAAATAGTTAAATAGTTTTATTATTAACAATTGACGAGGAAATAGCGCAGTATCAGTTATGTTGTTATGATTCTTCACTCCCGGGTATTGCTTCCTAATTTGAGAGTAGTGAAGTGTTTTTATGCTCATAAGACCATCTTTGTTGGCAGTAGTTCGTAATTTTAGAATGATGTGTTATATATTCTGTTATCATTATATTATCTTTTCAGGAATACCTTCTCTATTAAGGGTAGCGTAGAATATGTTCATTTGCCATAACAGTATTATTCTAGGCTTGCACAAATATAATGAGGAATGGTAAAATTTTCCATTTCCGTTTGATGAAAACCGTCTTTTGGTTTTTGTTGAAGAACATCTACTAGTTTGCCAGTTGTGTGCAAATCCCTTGAGCAATAGAAGCCTTCTATCATGACTGAAATTGACACAATGTTCAATGAGCGAGATCGAAGATGAGCCGCTGTACAAATCATACTCTCTATCGCTCCAAGTTATTGCCAGCACCCTCAAAATACATCTAGTGACCGCTGTCAGAAAACATCACCAACATGACCTCCCACAGCACCCTCAAAATACATCGTTAGATTACTATGAATAACAAAGGCATGTTCAGGATAATGGAAACAGTTTTCGGCCACTATTATTGTCTTTGGGGTGGTTTTAAGTGAGGGTCACATCATGACACCTCACATCTTCGAAGTCGACTTAAAAGTCAATATCAAAGTGTACATGAATGAGCTGCTGAGTGTGATCTTCCTCTTGTGTAATCAAGTGACCGCTGACAGAGCCTGGGTGTGGCAGCAGGACTCGGCGCCGGCCCACAAGTCCAAAGAAATCCAATCTTGTCTTCAGAAGGAATGCTACGACCTTATACCCTCCTCTTAGTAATTCCCCTCTTCCTCCGATCTGGACTACTTCGTTTGATAATACGTCAGAAAACATCACCAACATGACCTCCCACAACACCACACTCAGCCTAATCAACGGCATCCGCTGAGTATTAGCTGAGATCTTGCCTGCGCTTGTGGTAAGGACATGGTCCCAGTAAGGACCCGTATCGAAGCGATGATTGAGGCTGAAGGTGGCTACATTGAATAGATGTCAGCTCTGCTACATAATCAAGTTTCCTAAATTGATTTTATCTAATCAAAGTTGAAAAATAAAGCTGTCGTGCTGCTTTCTTTAAGGCGACATTTTTATCGTCCCACTCTGTATGCGATCAGAGGAAGCCTGTATTTGTTAATCTTATTAATATATCTTTTCACCTTTATCGTGTTACACCAATACAGTAAAACTGTGCCGAATACTTAATCACTGCACATGCGCCAGATTTGTGAATGATGTTAACAACTGGAGAATAGATTCTTAACTAAGACTGCGATGAAAAGTCAACGTTTCTTAATATATCCACCGTATTTTTCCGCACTTTCTATCTCATCTAACTCTAATTGGATTTATCTTCCTTTCTCGAATTATATTGCTTATTATTTATCTGCATTTCTATCTAAATCTCTATTTCACTACTTTCGTTGGAACGACCCTCCTTTCGCACCTTATCGGTGCCCTGTAGTGCCCTTTCCACATAATATTTGCTTATAAAGAGAACTCTCCTGCCATTAAACACTTCATTTGTGAGTCTCTTTCAGACCGCTCTCGGCAATTTAAAGGTCAGTGAAAAAGATTTATTTACAGAGCAGAATCAACACTTACTTTCCATTTTCTTTTTTGTATGTTTTGTTTGTTTATATTTAGGAAAATCTATATTCCCCGTCCATTTACAATGATATATAAAAGTATTAGCGCACGAGCATGCAACAGTGTCGAGTTCATTATTATTCACGACATGTTTTGCAGCTCGTTGGACGCTGTAGGACATCCAAGGAAAGACTTCACAAATGTCACTCTGAATGACTCTTCGAAATTTCTTGTTGTATTTTGTCGTCCTATAGGAATTTATTTCTTCACAAGGACTGGGTATGGCGAGATGGAAACGAAGATGACAAACACAGAATGTATCCGGATATCCGGAGATTCACACACGACTGCACATACGCATGCGTGAAGGCATACACATAGCTGTGGTCCAGACAGGTAGCAGGTGAACTGACATTTTGTAAAGATCTCAACACATATGCAAACGTAAATAACCGTAAAACATATGTTACATGAAGGAAGGAAATATTAAACATCTACTGAATAGATAAAGCGAACGTACAGAGAAGTAGAAAATTAAGATATCTAAATGTACGTAGTACGTAGGTTTTAGGTAAAAAAAAAACGCAGATCTAATATGCATTAAAAATGTAATTTATTATGCATGTTTCAAATAAATTATCTTTAGAAGTATTTTACTACTAGCAGGGGAATTCGATATTGTCCCTGATTGAATGGGTATCAACAAATGTTTAACCTTCTCATACGAAATCGATGAAATCGTCCATTTATTGATCAAATCGGTTTATTGCTTGTTCTAGTTAAGGACATCTTACCCCACAGTGTACCGGAAGGAAGCTTTAAATACCTCTTACACTGACTTATTCCACAATACATTTTAATCTAAATTGCACTGTAGAGAATCTCCAGTTTATTCGTAAATAATGACTTCATTAAATGTTTAAAATGCGAAACCCTAACCTAACAAAAACGACACTAGCAAAGTATACTATAAAAACCAAAAACACACTAACTACAAAATAGACGAAAACATAATAACAGACCTAATTAAAAGATACACCAAACCCACCGACCAAAACAAAAAAGATCAAAGTAATAATATATTATACTTAATTTAAAACCTCCAATTTAATAATTAAAAACAATCATAATGCTTACAGCACACTAAACCAAACTAATGTAGTGTATGAATTCATTTGCCCCTTCGAAGAATTTCTCCGAACCCCCTCTAAAAACTAATACAACGCATACATCGGCCACACCACAACAACACTCTCACTACGTCATATCTATCATTTAGCTGAAAATAGTGCCATAAAACAGCACATAACATTCCATGATAAATACCTACAGCCGTCCGACATTAGAAACATCTTAATTTACAATACTAATATTCGATACCTTCACAATTGCACACGAAGACTAAAATTACTAGTAAAACAGCTATTAACCAGATCTCATTTAATACCAGGACATATATTCTAACAAGAAACAAGCTAAATAAAACAAATATAATAACAATAAAGTAAATAAATAAAACATAAAATAAGAAAATAGAAATTAAAAGTAAAAATAATTCTCCACTACCCATCCTGCGCCCACCTTTATAATCAACTAGCAGATATACCCGGCTTTGCTCGGGCCTCTGTACTGTTAATAACTTTATATGCATATGCATATATTAAAAGTGTGCCTATGTATGGTAATGCCCTTCTTCCTTAAGAGAAAAGTTTCTGGAGACCGCAAAGCTCAAATCTTCTTTTGCTTTGACCCTTATTTTGACTCCTAAACATCTATTGTTTTGGGCTCAAATCAAATTAAAATATCTGGCCCATATCCAAGTAAAAGTATCAAACTAAAATTTCAAGTGTTAAGGCCAAAAACTGGCGGATGTTTGGTAGAATCTGCAAAGGTCAACTTGGCAGCCAAATTTTCCCAAAAACTGATTAAAAAGCTGGCTGAAAGTCTGACTACCCTTTCTGTAAAATTTCACATTTTAAGACCCAAAATTAGCTTAATAGTTTGCTAGAAACCGCAAAGATCAAATCTTTTGAATTTTTACCCCTTGGAATCGAAATTTTCCGAAAAAAAAGATTAAAAAGTTTGCCTTATGTCTGAATACACTTTGTGTAAAATTTCAAATGCTTAGATCCAAAAATTTGATGACTTATTTGTTAGAGACCGCAGAGATCAATTTTATTTTGAATTTTGACACAAATTTTGACCCCTTAATTGGCGGAGTTGTTTAGTAGAGTTCTTTGAGGTCAAATCGTTGAAGTTTGACTCCTAAACAGCCTATTTTCTGGCCCAAACCAAATTAAAAAGATTTTCTCAAATCTCAATACCTCTTATGTCAAATTTCGAGTCTGTACACCGAAAATTAACAGAGTCATTTGGTAGGGAAATGAACAAAGACAGACACATACACATAGATATTTTCACTTTTATAGATAGACTAGCATTACAGCCCGGCGTTGCCTTGGTGTTTGGAGATGTATGTTGAGAAACAAAAAGTTGTAGTATTAAGGCAGGCTCGAACCCGTACCGTAAAGGAGGAAAAGAACGTGGAAAAAATCTTACGTCTTTGCTATTACGAGCACCGCCAAACCGGAAGTGACCTAGGTTTAAATTAAGGTTAAACAATCCAAAACAGGGGATGACTTTCGAAAATATTAGGGAAAAAGCGACCTCCCCCTGTGGAAAAGTGGCCAGTTGAAGGTGAAGATATTAATGTTTTTAGCCAATTTTTCGATATTTGTCGTCTGAAGGGTCGGGCTTCAAAACACTACTGATCTTGTGAAAACCGGTTGCCTCTGTCAAAAGTTTTAGGCAGACATGCAAACATACATACATACATTTATATATTGGTAACTATACATTTTCGACACAAACCGATTAAAAAGCTTGCCCTATCTCTGAATAACCTTTTATGTAAAATTTGAAATATTTAGACCAGAAATTGTCTGAGTAATTTGGTAGAAACGGCAGAGGTCAATTTTTTTAACTTTGACCGCTATTATGCCCCCTTAGCATTTATTGTTTTGGGCTCAAACCAAGTTATTAAATTAGATCCATGTCCAAGAAACCTATATCTAAAATTTCAATTATTTAGACCCAAAATTGCCGGAGGGGTTGGTTAGAGTTCTCAAAGGTCAAATTGTTGAACATTGACGCCTTAACAGCCAAATTTCTGGCCGAAAATCGATTACAAAGATTTTTCCAAATCTCAGTGCCCTGTATATCAAGTTTCGAGTCTGTAGACTGAAAGTTGACGGAGTTATTGCGTAGGGAAATGTACACAGATACACAGACAGACAGACAGAGATTTTCACTTTTATAGATATATAGATAGATATAGATAGATAGATAGATAAAATTAAAAAAAAAAAAACAAGTGACATATGCATGGTCCCTCGTAAGTGCACAGTAAACGAGGCATAATGCTCAGCATTTGTTCCCTCCCCATTTTGCCCCAACAGTCCGTCAAACAGTGACGTCAAATCCTGGTGAAAATGAACGGCGCAGTTTTAGTTCTTACCATATGTAAATTTCAGTTCTGAACCATGCAAAAAAGAAATGACTATGTCCATCATTTGAATAACAATAAGTCCCACTCAGCCCCAAAAGTCTCCAAGGCCTTAACATATTTAAATTTGAGTTCAGTGTATCGAAATTACTTATACCCGATGCCATGAAAAAAGGGGGGTAAGTCTATGCACATATTGTCTCAAGTCTTACATCCACTGACAGAAGTGCACACAATACACACACATACACACATGCACACACACACATACACACACGCACACACGCGCGTGCACATATTTATTAAGTACTGCGTAATAAGCTATAAAAATATATCAACGCCTTAGAAATACAGAATTTCTGCTATCTCACTTTTGCTCTCTCTTTCCGTGTATATATATATATATATATATATATATATATATATATATATATATATATATATATATATATATAATCGAGATAAGACACTGATTAGAAATCAGATGAAAGATCCTGATAGACATTACTATAAGAAATACTTTCAGGGCTATCCTAGCCAAAAAGGAGAAGCTCAATATTAAAGCATAGAGCAATATATAAGTTAAGTGGTTGTATTTAAATTCAATAAGGAGCAACCACGCTTTTTTGTTATATGGGACTACATCCTTCTCCTTTGGACCAATATTCTGCCTACCTGGATGTATAACCCCGGAGGACATTGTACTCCTTCCAATAATGGACTATCTGGGTTGTATCAAATTCCCTTTTCCTATAATTGTTTCCATATAATTATCATTCATCACTTAAAAAACTATTTTCAATATTTGTGCTGAAAAGCAAAATAAGTGTCTATTCTCAGCTGAACATTTTGCTAACCGCATTTCATTTCTTCTGCTGATTTTAGCCTATATTGAAAATCCATGGATTAAGGTAATCAACATAACCCCTTCTATATATTCCTTTTGTCAAACAATAAATTCTTAATTCAAATATATCTGTCTATATGTTGTTTTTTCAGAATTAAAATATAACCACTAAACTTATATATATATATATATATATATATATATATATCATTGGGATGCCATCACTTAGTAAGGCCGGTGGGCTACTCAAGCATAAGGCTTAAGTATTAGGTATGTGGTGAAACAAGATCAGTCTCGATGGAACTTGGGTAAGGTTATATTATCTAAAATGATGACTCAATAGGAATCTTATAGTTAGTCGGGAGGCAGACAACCGGTATTATGTTCCAGAGACAACAGTTCTAGGGAGGAAACTCTGCTCATGGCATTTTTATTTAGTTTTGGGCAAAAAGGGTTAAATGTTATTGTCGAGTATTTGTCGTAAACGTTTTACGAGGAGGGAGCATAGATCTGAGCTCAGTTCAGCACCTACAATAAAAGTATCGACAGAGCCAACATAGACTGCTTGTGAAAATTTAGTATATTATTGTATCCATTTTATATAATAACTGACCAATTTTTATGATTTCAAGTTCAAATAGATAGCTTCGGCAGAAATTGGAATACACCCCGATTGTCACTGTTTGTTAACTTCAAAAATGCAATCTACACGTGAACCTTATAAGGATGATATGCAATATTATATCGTGTTTTTAATCTGGAAACGTGCCAAACAAACATTTGTATATCTTCAAACTTACCATAATGGCGCATCGGTTGTTGAGTAGCATAAAGCATTCGAATAAAACATAGACTGCTTTGTAAGAAAAGGGAAGTAGCAGGGAAAAAAGTCATCGACCACCAAATTTTGAAGATGATTTTGTACTCTGTCAATATTATCAATTAGAATTAATAAGAATTTATTGATAACGACACTCACTGGAAAACGTCGAAGAAGACGCTATCGTAAATAACTATTTAAATCATATAAATAAGTCAATATACATATTCAACTAACTGTTAATTTGACCATGAGGACAGTTATCTTATAAATGAACAAACAAATAAAGAAATAAAAAAATTGAAAACTAGAAACAAATGTACGAATAAAGAAATCGATGAATAGAATAAAAATATATTAATACATAAATAAAGTAATAAATAAATAAAACTTGTGAATAGGAAAATGGAAGTCGACACCAGAAAAGAAAAAAAAACTAAGATAGGGAAGTAGCGAGAATAAGAGTATAATATAACTTCAGGTCAAAGCGAAAACTAAGACCAATAAACAGTTGAAAGAATACTAACACCTCCCGTACTTCGACAACTTAATCATGTGAAAGCGTACTTCCACCTTCCTTCCTCATCCACAACCCCTCTTTCATCACACTTCCCTCCAAAACCCCTACTGTTTACATTCCAGAACGTAAACCCCAACATAATATCTTGTGAAAACTAAAACTCCCGTTTCGATATCGATTTTTTTGGTTTGATGAAGTGTTATCTCTGAACTATGATTTCACTGAAACATGTACGCACATATGTAACCAATAACGTTTATAATCTTCACAAACTATGCATTAAGCACTCTTAAATAATAAATAGAGTGTCATTGAATTTACATCTAGGGAACCAATCTATACAACCATTATATAGATATACTAGCGGGGATACCCTGCGTTGCCCGGGGTTTTGGAGGTGGGGTGGGGGGGATAAAGTAAAGCATAAGCAAATTACTAACCCTGTTTAAATATTAAAAAAGACGATGTTAAACTTCTGTTAAAAAATCAGGAAAACTAAAACAAAAACGAAAAACAGCGAACAAGCGTCAGCTAAAAAAATATTGTATAAATAACCCTTCGATTCGGTTAAGTCCACGTTAAAATTCCATTCCAGTTTTTTAAGCAACTATAAAATGAAATAAAACGGAAATGGTGTTTTAAGTGTAAATTTTATTAAAAAAAAAAAAGAAATGGAAAGAATCTGTTTGTGTGTGTGTAAAAATGTTGGGGAAAAATTGTAAGTAAACAACGTAAAAATAAGCGCGGGATAAGAATTAATGTTTGTGGGAATGCCGCTATCGGTTAATTCCGTGGTACATTTCACTCAATGGAAAGCATAGAACGGAAACGCACGTTAAAATTCCATTCCAGTTCTTTTAAGCAACTACGAAATACAAAAAACCGAAACCGGCGTTCGTTCGTAACTGTCCCTTGTGAACGATCCCGCAACGGTGTAACTGGAGACGGGGGTAGGAGGAATTAATTAGAGAGAAAGGAGTTTACTACTTCTATTGATTTTAACCAATTTTGGCCGTGAACTGTCAGCAGAAAAAATATAGGAATCTACGATTATCGAGGAAGTGGAGAGGTAATATGCCTATAAGACATCTCAGATATTGTGCTGCAGATTGTGCATACTACATTTCCATGAAATGTCTTGATTTTTTAATGCTATTAAGATCAAGCTCAGAAGGGAAAAATGAGTTCATTTTATACATATAGGGATGTATATAATTATTATTTCCACAGCCAAATAACGCTGCAGTTTATAAGAGCCGTGAAAGCCAATAAACCGGAAGTCCAAGACTCGACTTTAGCCCTCATTTGGGCTCATCAGTTAGATATGTTCGAAATCAGGATTCTAAAACCGAGCCTCTTGCATGTAAAGCGAGCGCTCTGCCACCTGAGCAAACCCGCCACACATACACACAAGAGAGTCTATTAACTAACACAGATCAAGAAAACCGCGGCGAAATCCGACTATGAAACGGACCTACTTCATCTCGAACAAGGAATGTGATCATCCAATTAAGGTATAATCCAAGCCGATGTCGCACAAGTCAGAATTTTTACCTCGCTAGGAAGTTTTCATCAAACAAAATAACCTAGCGAGCAATTAGTAATAGTACTTTCAAAATGTGAGAGATCATATAAGTATTTCCACAGACAAACAAGGCCGTAGCTCACACACACACACACACACACACACACACACACATATATATATATATATATATACATATATATATATATATGGGTGAGTGTATACATATATATATATGTGTGTGTGTGTGTGTGTGTGTTTAATAAAAGGAATCCAGCAGAGTGCTTAATTAAAAGAAAAATCCGAAGATATCTGAAAAATAAGAGCGTACATATATTTTGTATTTTGTGTACAGAAAGTTGTTAGATGAGTTAAGTCATTTCATCTCTCATCTCAGATGAGTATTGGCTGAAGAGATCTTGATATGGATATCTAAAACAGTCCTAATTATCCGGCTTGAAACCGATGGTACCAATGACTTATCTCATCTAACAACTTTCTGTACACAAAATACAATATATATATATATATATATATATATATATATATATATATATATATATATATAGGGAGAGAGAGAGAGAAATGAAAAAAACATCTATTTTCACATTCATTATTATTGTAGGTTCACATGCATCCAAAGCTTAAAAGCCCCGTCGCTATCTTATCTGTAAGAGTGTACAAATTACAAAGTTACCAACCGACGAAAGAATCATCTCATTCAAAAACAGACTGAGTCGAAAGAAAAAATTCTTTCAATCTGACAAAAGAAAATAGAAAGAGACAATATGGCTACATGTAAAAAAAATCTTGCTTTCTTACCTTAGTTGAGTTGAACTTATTTTGTGTGCCATGAATGTGCTAATCCTCGTGATCTTTCAGTTCGAGACTGACCTTCTCGATTTGATTTAGCCTCGGTTTCATAAGAAGTTAAACGCCCAGAATTCCCTAAGTCTGCTTCTTTGGAAATTGCGTGAAAGGCAGGCATAGATGAACACAATGGCCGCATTCGATATCGATATTTTGGAAGTTTACAGAAAGAAAACAAGATAACTTCCGTGACTATAAGTTGACTCGATGCAGTACACACACACACACACACACACACACACACACACACACACACATATATATATATATATATATATATATATATATATATATATATATATATATAGTGTAATTCTTCAAGTTATAAATATGAAGTTTTCTCAATTGGTTATTTATTACTTATATACAAACCAGATAGACTTCCAGTAATTAGTAACCTATATATACATATGCGCGTGTGCATACATTTATAGAGAGAAAAAACATTGATAAATAGATCGATAGAGGGAGATATGGATAAAGAAATAATATGAAGTTTTGGAGCATTTATAAACAAAGATGCAAATAAAATATACATAAATTATTATACAAATAAGAATAGGAGGTGATAAAATGGAGTCTAAAAATAGATAATGATAAAATAAAATATAGTAAATAAGTAAAATAAAAATAATAAAATTAAGTGAAATTACGATATTTTTTTTAGTCAGCTATAATCTCCCATTCCAACAATATAATTAAACGAAGAAAAGTTTTTTTCAACGTTGCTCCCTTTCTGTCGAAAATTATTATTAAAGAGAACAACTTAGACATCGGTTAAACGCGATATAAAAAAGAAAAAAAGAATTCGTAATTTCACTTAATTTTATTATTTTTATTTTACTTATTTACTGTATTTTATTTTATCATTATCTATTTTTAGACTCCATTTTATCACCTCCTATTCTTATTTTTAGACACCATCTTTTAAGTTACTACGCTATTTTATCCCAATTCAATTATTTCTAATTTAAAAAAAAAAAAAAATCTTTCGTAATCTCGTGTCATTTTATTTACTTAATCTATCACCGCTATATTTCCAAACACAATTTTTTTTAATCTCTACGATATTTTAACACGTAATCCACTACACTAGTTTACTCTAATTTTTTTTTCTCTCATAAAATGTATATATATGTATATATGACATCTAATTTACATAAGGAAAACACGTTGCTCTCCCCCATCATTGTATGTAACCCCAATCCTCCGATTCTCTCGTCAATGACCATCCCTCTTGAAGAAGCCCGCATAAATCGGGCGAAACGTTGAGTATCTAGATCCTTCCACCTCCATTTTATTTCATATCGTCGGATTTAATCCAGCTCAACAATCATATATATATATATATATATATATATATATATATATATATATATATATATATAATATTAAGTAAGTACATGCAAAATTATATACTTTGATTTCAAATAATGTATTTTCAAATACGTTTCGTTACAATACTTTTACTTTATATATCATTTTAAAGAGCGTTTTCCTTTCTATCGCTCATAGCTTCGATACCGGTCCGGAACTGGGATCATACCTCTCCACTGGCGCCGGTGGGAGTTGTGTGCATACTCAGCAAGTGGCGACGATCAGGCTAGCTTTGGTGTTGTGGGAAGTCATGTTGGTGTTGTTCTCGGCGTTCAAACAAAGTAGTGTAGCGGATTCAGGTCGGGGGAAAAGAGGGACAGTGAGAGAAGGGTATAAACTCGTAGCACTCCCTCTGAAGCTAAACCTAGGTCTCTTTTGACTTGTGGGCCGGCTGCCATACACAGGGTCTGCCAGCGGCCACCTGATTGCAGCTGGGGATCACCATACTCTTCAGCACATCCAGGTACACTTTGGTGTGGACTTTCAAGCCGATTTCGAAAATGTGAGGTTGCACGATGTAACCCTCATTTGAAACCACACCAATGATCATAACTGTGGCAGGAACTTCTGTTTCTATCACCCTGGCCACGTCCCTGTAATCAGTGTCAATCCAGTGATGCATTTTCAGTGTGCTCACAATTATCCTGTTGACATAACTTTGATCGGTAGAGAGCATGATTTATACATATCCATTCCTGCTCATTGAGTATTGAATCACTTTTAGACATTATTGAAGGCCTCTATCGCTCTTGGGATTTATACACAACTGGCCAACTAGTAGATTGTTTGCGACAAAGAAAGAAAACCGGTTTTCACCAAATGGAATCATTTCGTTTTTTAAAGAGCGATAATTTTATCGTTCCACAGTATTTTACAAACTATGTAGAAAAAATGGTCTGCCGCTGTTATTAAATATCCCTTTTTGTATACACGTGAATCAGAGTGGGTTTATCAGCAAACAAAAACGCACGAATCTACGGCGGCGATAATCGTTCGTACACTAATAAGTAAGTGAAAATACATAAATTTGGTTTATACCCGTATTATTGCAATGACTTTTATACTCACATATATTAGAATAAACATGTAACTATTTTTCTATTAACATGAAAACCAGGCCAATATAAAATGATAAATCTGCAGTTACAATGAATCTTTAGTTGGTGAATACGAAATAAAAATGTAAATGAGCAGCGACATTTGTAAATGTGTAAAGAAAGAACTAGCGAGAGAAGAAATAACAAATCTACATATATGCTATTCGCTTACCTGCTTTTCTATGGATATGTGTCTTTGGGTAAACTCCCGAAATGTTTTCACAAACTGACCACACAGAAGAGGTCAATCTAGATTTGTTGTGAAATTTTCTGCGTGCAAATTAAGAGTATAGAAATCGATCTTGTGTCGAAGTGCGTAAAACGGAATAATTTCGTGTTAATTTTCTCGCTCTAATAAATAAAAAAGTCTTTAAAACAAAACATCGCATGTTTCAATATGAATATAAATAATCGTTATCCTTCCTTAAATGATTGTAAGAAAAAAATTAACGAGATAATTCAGGACGATTTTTTTATTTTCTCTTATTATACGTATTTACGATTGGATTTATTTATATTAATAATAAAAACAGGGAGTTGTTCAACGACAATAATCTTGAAAAAGTCAATTGCTGATGAATAAAACAGACTATTTATGAACCTTTACATCGTGAAAATCATTCTAATCATACAATTACTTTGCGACAATACAAAGAGGTCAAAGCTACATTGCAACGTGAGCTAAGAAAAATTGAAAAATCAATGGTGGATGAACATAACGGAGCAAATTCAAAAGATCCAGAGAACAAAATATGAAATAAAATGTTTTCATTGTATATTTTGCTGTCTTGATTTTTGAAAAAATATTATATATATGGGATGGCTATAGCAATGCAGTATATGGAAACAACCTTTGCAGTAAAATAACGATGAAAATATGTTATGGTTTCACTATTCAAAGAAGAACGAAAAGCCTGTGAAAGATGAAATGAAATATATTAACGAAAAATACAGAAAAGTATATTGGTTGTTGGACTCCGCTCAACTGAAAGTACAGAGTAAGGTAGCAGTACAAAGTAAAGTGCTCGATAGCAGAACCTGGTTACCGGAAGTGACGTCAGGAAAAGTTCATTGTCAGAACCTGTAGAGTTTCAACATCAACACCTTCCCTCGAAAGCTTTTTCTTCGTAAATGCAACTAATATCTTTTGCGTTTATGATCGATCATTAGTGGATCAGTGACATTCCTTTTCCGAACCGACCGTCAGGGTTCTGGTGTTGATTGGGGAGGGACGAGTTCGAATGTCTCGAAAATGAAACCGATCGATTCTTCCTCCAACGGTGGTGATTTGCCAGTATCGTCCCAGCGGCGTCTTCTTAATTTCAGGTAGGGATACTGGAAGCTCTCTAATTGTGTTGCTCATCATTGTTTTTATTTCGGAATATGTACGAAGCGCAGCAATTATGGAATCTTCAAAATTTTCTCTTTTCTTTAGTATCAATTTTGATAGACCATCTGCATGGCTAATTTGCTTTGATGACACGTACTTCAAATTTAACAGGACCATACCCCATTTCAGTAGTTTATTTAGAGAATAAGTTGGTAAGCCTTTTTTTGATCCAAAAATCGCCAGTAATGGCTTAGGATTGGTGTGTAATACAAACGTCCTGCCATGTAAGTACCTATGCAATTTTGTTACCGCGAATATGATAGTTTGAGCTCGATAGAAGAAATTAGGTACCGGAAGTGACGTCATGAAAAAGCCATCATCAGTTGCGCATATTTTTTACCGAACCTAACGTGTCGCATAAGACAGAACGTGTGTGAATTTCCCCCAAATTTGGATAATATATCTCTTCTTTAGGGGGAAGATAGGAAGCGTGAACCGCTCCCGAATGTGACTACATTTGTATGAGTCAGCACTGAAAGCTAAATGTTGGATGCCATTTCCGCAGTCAAACAGACTCGCATATGTGTTAGCTCAGTTTCCGGAATATGTGTTTTTAATTCGATGAATTTTAGGTGCTCTCTAAACTTTAAGTTAAAATGTGTAATTGTACAAAGCTTGTAGAACGTAGGATTAAATAAACATATATTAATTTATAATAACTTTTTTGTAATATAAAACTTTTTGCAAGATGCAATACGTTGTGTTTATTATTATTATTATTATTATTATTATTGTTGTTGTTGTTGTTGTTGTTGTTGTTATTATTATTATTATTATTATTATTATTATTGTTGTTGTTGTTGTTGTTATTATTATTATTATTATTATTATTATTATTATTGTTATTATTGTTATTAATGCTATTGTTATTATTATTATAACAATAATAATAATAATAATGATAATGATGATGATGATGATGATGATGATGATGATAATAATAATAATAATAATAATAATAATAATAATAATAATAATAATAACAACAACAACAACAACAATAATAATACATTTCTTGTGGTCTGTACTCTCCGGAAATATTATGCCGGTATGCTGTTTAAAGGTGAGCTTTTCAATCGGTCAATCGGGAGAAAGTTACATAGTCCCGTGGATCAAATAAAAAGATTTTTCAAGTAGCATACTCAGTTAACCTTTAAGGTGACTACACATTCAAGAAAAGGTGAATAGCAAAATACAAACCCATTAAATCCTTGATTGAGATGTTATATCATAAACAAATAAATGTTTATTTTTTTAAAAGCCTACATTGCACTAACTTTTCTTTAAATTAAAACGCTTCCATAGAGAGAACACTACTTATACACACACATGCGCATATATATATATATATTTATATATATATATATATATATAATATATATATATTATATTATATATATATGTATATATTAATGTATATATAAAAATTGATAAACATTTTCGTGTATATATGTGGGTGTTTGAATGAATAAATGAAGATTTCA
The DNA here is from genome assembly GCF_053919585.1 of Euprymna scolopes. NCBI lineage: Eukaryota > Metazoa > Mollusca > Cephalopoda > Sepiida > Sepiolidae > Euprymna > Euprymna scolopes. Next base: position 2,156,252 of record NC_136495.1, read on the forward strand.
CAATTTAGATAAAAAGTTTAATTCGCTATTTCTGGGGAATATTTTAATCGAACTGTTCGAATATGCGTTATAATTTTTCTATCTATTCTTACTTAATATTGGAATATTTAATATTATACAAGCGGGGGTACGCGGCGTTGCCTGGGTGGACAGGGCTGCTATACTAATGATATTGAGAATCCCCATGAAAAGAATAGCCCCATCCTTAAATAAACAAGTGAAGCATGCATGCTCCCCCGGGAGTACACAGTAAACGAGGCATAAAAAATGTTCACACCCCCCCCATTTTGTCCCACACCCCCAAGGCCTTAACATACTTAAATTTTAGTTAAACACCATGCAAAACTTCAAAAAACACAGAAAATATTGGACAAATATAGTAAAATAGTTCCAAAAATTGAGTGTATTAGCCGTATAAGAGCCCCTGGGGCACACCCAAGAGTTATCGCGAAGTATAGATAAACAAAAATAAATAGAAATCAGTTAGTTACAACTTTTCAAAAAGTTTTATAAAAATCCAAGGCGTCAATACTTTTATTATTAGCCATTTTAACCCGAAAAGCAACCCTAGGGGGGGGGGGAAACCGAAATCTGTTCTGTTACTTTTTACTCATATTATGTTTTTGGGGTTTTTTTTTTTATTCAATTTTCACCCAAAAAAAGGCACAGTGCCACTTTGAAGCAGGGGGCTACTATCAGGGACTTAATTAGCGGGGTCATTATGAAGGGAGATGAGTAGAAAGATGTTTGTTAACATTACACTTGAACTTCTGCATATCATTACAGTTGGTAAAGCAGAATCCCGGAAGGGAGTTCCAAAGACCCGCAGTTCTGGGGAAGAGACTATTGGAGTAAAAGGCTTTCTTGCACCTAGGGATCTCTACTGTAAAGGGATGAGACTTAGTAGTTTGTCGGGTGTGTCGGGGGTAGTTACGTCGGGGAGGTACAAGTGTTTGCAGTTCGTCAGAGCATTCACCATTGAAGTATTTGTAGAACAGGCAGAGGGATGCAACATCTCGTCGATGGGACAGAGGCTGAAGCTTAGATGACAGTTCAGGACCTATCAGGTTGGCGACTCTCTGTTGAACCCTGTCCAGGAGCGGGAGACAAGAAGCAGATGCACCAGCCCAGATGTGACAACAGTACTCCATACATGGGCGAATGGTTGCCTTATAGAGGTATAGGATACTGTCAGGCGTAAGTAGTTTTCTAGCACGGTAGAGGGAGCCAACCTTCCTTGCAGCAGCCTTGGCAATGCTCTCAATGTATCTATTCCAGTTCATATTCCCTGTAAACGTTAGGCCGAGGAGTTTAAAAGAAGTACTTTCAGGTAATGTGTTCTTGGCAATTGCTATTGGTGGTAGAGAAGGTTTCTTGTAGTTATTGAAGGAAACAAGTTTAGTCTTAGCAGCATTGAATGTGACCAACCATTTTTGTCCCCATTAAACTACGGATTGGAGGTCATCCTCTAGTGTTTCTGCCATTTCCTTGGATATGTGTTCATTTGTTTTCCCCTCATATCTGTTATAGAGAGTGGTGTCATCGGCAAATATACCCATCTCCGAAACAATTTTATCAGGGAGGTCGTTTATGAATATCAGGAATAATAGAGGTCCAAGGATAGACCCCTGAGGTACTCCCGCATTTATGTCGTATTGTTTGGATGTATGTCCGTCGAGGACAACTTTGATTTTTCTATTACTTAAGAAGGATTTAATTACATTATGAATTCTTCCAGTGATTCCATATGATCTAATTTTCCTTAGAAGACCATCGTGCCATACCCTGTCAAAAGCCTTAGATATATCAAGGGCCACCGCTCTACCCTGGCCTGTTTTATCCAATGAACGGTATATACGTTCAGAAACTACAGTTAAGATATCTGCTGTTGAACGGGCTTGCCTGAATCCATATTGTTTGTCAGTCAGGAGTTTAGCAGCTGTTAGGTGCTGGACTAGGGCTTGATTAACTAAGGACTTAAATATTTTGGCGAAAAGCGGGAGGAGGCTAATGGGGCGATAATTTAGAGGGTCAGTTCTTTCACCAGAATTCTTGAAGACTGGTACCACAGAGGCGGTTTTCCAGCAGTCGGGAAAATGTTTAATGTTTGTGCAAAATTCCAAATAATTCCAAAGCGTAGTTATTGAGAAAAGTGCGGAAAGACGAACGCACAAGCGTGAATTTACACGTCCACCCTTCTTTTTGTGGGTGGGGGGGACCAAAAAATAAATCAAAACAACTTTTGTTTCAATCAAAATAGCATTGAGTACCCGTGCGAGCTAAAAAGAGAAAAAGTCGCCGCAGTAGGCAGGATCGAACCTGTAACGCAAAAGAGGAAAAGGAGATGAAAACAAAGCTAACGTGTTAACTGTCGCGGCCACGACGTCTTATGACGTCACGACGGTGTCAATATAATGCATGACGTCACGACGGTGTTTTTTAAATGCACATTGAGATTGCTAGACGTATGATTTGCAAAAATCTCGACTCAAAAATCTCGACTCAAAAATCTCGACTCAAAAAGTGACCCGTCCTTGCATGAAACTGTCCAGTTCACCCAGAAAAAATTAATGTTTTTGGCCGGGTTATATATAGTTATTTGTTCGAGAGATTAGTCTTTTTTACGATACCAATTTTATTACGGCCCAATGCGTATGTCAAGAGCTTTTGTCGAACATATAAACACACACAGACACACATACATACAAAATTACACCCATTTTCCTTTTTATATAATAGATGTAGTTTCATTTTAAAAGAGACTACGTACATTTTCTATCGTAATCCTATTTTTACTTTTTTCATTTTTATATTCATGGCTATACATTTTTTTTATTGTTTTTTCAGTGAAAAACATTTTTCTAACGAAATATTTCTATAATGCTTCGACAGATTTCATGTCATTTTTGTTGGAATCGGTATGTTGATTTATTCAATTTATTTTATCTGGATTTTCTTTTAAACAACGTAGTAAAAGTTTGATCCGTATCGCCAGTGTACGGTTTCCTTTTCAGTCGTCATATGAACTGTTCAAATTACAACAGATAATAAGAACGAAGCCTTAGAAAGATTCTTGAGGACAAAAAGAAAAGCATTTCGCGAAGACGAGGTTCCACCTTTTTCGTTTTATCTTAATTAGCTTAGAAATTCATGTAGGATTTCACAGTCGTATTTGCCCGAAGACAAGTTTTGTTTATTTGCTTTTATCTGATGGATTTAATACAGAAGATGTGTTAATTACGGAGAGCAAAATTTACGGAATTTCAAATATATTGAACATACACTATAGTGATAACGCAATTATCCGAATTTCGCGATAATTTTTTTAAATTGTTTTTCAGTTGAATTCTTGAGAAAATGTATCATAAAAGTATGTCTATGATAAGAAATGAATTTGCAGAAAATGGTAATGCGTTGGAAAAAAAGAAAAAGATGTGTATTCTAATTATACGGCGAAAATATAGAAATCGAGCGCTGAATATCCGGTCCGGGTGTAGCGAAATTTTCAACTGGTGAAAAACATATGTGCTTCACACAAACATATACTTTGCCGGAAGAAATTTAATAAAACAACTTTAATTCACAAAAATAACATTATCAAAAACCATCGGAAAAGTTATCTTATGCAAACTCGGTTGATGATCGCAAACACTACATCGTTAAATAAATGCCCTAGTGGCTTGGATAAATTGACAGTGAAAGCGAAATTCCAGAATTGTCGTTTACATGTACAATCATGTAAGTCATAAATAATAATATAAACAGAATTGAAATGGAGTCGAGTTGCGATCAAATCCGAGGAAAAACTATCGATAATTCATGTGTTCTTATTCCTTACGAAAATAAAGTTTTATATAAATAATTTAAGTATTATATACCAATGTTTTTCCTCATTTTCTAATCATATCAAAAATAGAATATTAGTTGATTCCATGATGCAGTTTGATGATGTCGATGATAAACTTAACGCAGACGATAGAAAAATGACGTAATCTTCGATAAGACAAGCTTTTCTGAAATCTATGTAGCCCAGGTTTTTAATCTTTAAACAAATAGTGACAATGTCATATACGGAAAATATAAATTTCCTATGCGTTTCATCCTTTTCCGGCCCAATTCGCATCATTTGTCATTTTTTTCTTGTTCATTTTTCCAAGCATTAACTGTTTCCATTCTTGTTTGTTGTTCTATTAAAGAACAATCTTAGTATTGTCTGTTTATTTGATTATTTTAAATTATGGTTTATACTAGTATTGGCATCTGTTTGTAACCGCACTATTTTTAATTAATTAATGCTTATATAATACATTCACTTATAAGAAGGTACATAGAAACTTTAGGTTGTATCAATTTTTTTAATATTTTCTATCATATATATATATATATATATATATATAAAGAGAGAGAGAGAAAAATGTATTTTCTCTATATATTTAGTTAATTGACATTCATTATGCAACGTAAAAGCTGCATTAATGTTTAAATCTACAACAGTGCATGTATAAGTAAACAATGCTGCTTAAGATGTAAAGGAATGCTATCTATGAAGCTGTGAGAAAGATTTGAAAGGATTTACATATTCGCCATTAATATAATTCAGTATTTGATTAAAATTAATTATTAATTTAGGTGAAATTCTGTATGTGTGTACTTGCATATGTATTATTTATGCGTATATATGTATATACGTGTGTATGTACACTACAAGTGTGTTTGGCTATATATATATATATATATATATATATATATATATATATATATAAAGTTTACAAAAATGTTCTTGCGGTTTTTAAAATTGAAAAAATTAAAATTTAGATGTACATAGCTAAAACAAAACTTTTATTGATCGAAATAATCACTTTTAGAATCGACACCCTTTCTCCAACGCAAAATAAGTGTTTTTTAAGGGCAGTAACGTAAAAATATTGTGTTCCAGTGGCGATGAAGTCGCTGAAGGCGTTTTTGATATCGCTTAAGTTTTGTGGAAGCATTTCTCACGCAGAAAGTTGTCGAGATGCTTGAAAAAGTGATAATGGGAAGGTGAAACTCTGCAACGTCGGTATAGAAACGTGTGGTCGGGCATTGTCGTGAAGGAGAATTGGACCTTCTCTGATGACTAATGTTTTGTGTTGTCGAACGTTTTGATGCATTTCATATATTTCTTGATAGTACTTCTCCATCGTAATGGTTTCCTTTGCATTCCAAAAACTACTCTGTAATTCCCGCTATCGTCTAAGTGTCTATGTTTGTAAACCGACATACAAAAGTTCAATCACTACTTTCCGATGGTTAGATTAAATTGCATACCCTGGAAATTTGATCCGTTCTCTGAATTCTGTCGATAACCTTCGGACTGTCTACAAAAGAATTTGTCGCTATTTACACACGCCATCTCTATAATCAGGTTCTGTGAGGACCCCAAATATTTAGTAAGCACTTATATTTTATCACACTACTGATACAAGCTGCTGCGCCTTATCGTCATAAAGAGCTTTAGTTACGAAGAATAATTTCCTTCATGTCAAGTGTCCAACCTGACCGTCACACAGTCTTGCTTTTATTTCAAAATTAAAACTATTATCATTTTAATATTTCAGCGTTCTGTATTTATCTGAATCCACGTAGCAAAATACCGTCAAACAAAAGCACCAGAGACGATGGTAATTCTAGCAAATAAAACCATATTATTTCTAAACTGATGACATCACTTAAAAAGTCAAAACACAAAATTGTAAAAATGTGTTGAAGTCAAAATAGTTTATTCCAAATTACTCTTAAAAAGAAACAAGCAATTTGCTACGTTAAAATGAATATAAAATACTATCACTTATAATAATCCATAACCAATTTGTAAGACACTAATATTCGTATTTCAAACTAAAATAACCACGGTCGCCAAAAAAATAAGGGAATATAATTGACAAGATATTAGAAAATTCGAAAGTGAGCTGACAAAAAGAAAAAAAAACAAATGTTCTCATCGAAGTTCCTCATTCCTGGCCCTTTTTTACGATCATGTCCTTGACTGCATTGTTCAATGGTAACGTTTTTTTCTTTATATTAATCTATTTGTGATAAACGGTCAGATCACGGCGTCAGAAATAATATATATGCAACGTTGCAGTTACAAACAATGGAAAGAAACAAATAAAAATCCGGGTCAGCATTTTTTAACGCGTTACTCACCCTTCTCGACACCACTTAACAATCTCTCTATGCCACATGTTCATCTAGCGTAACTCGCGTTTCTCTTTCTTCCGACCGCATGTAGGTCACAGCCCGCCTATTCCCGTCTTCGACTGTGTACGTCCATTTTCTCGACGCATAATTGCTTACCTTGACGATTTTTCTCCGTTAAACGATAAGTTTTTTTCTCGCGCACACTTCCTAATTTTCATACGCGTTTTTTAGCTGCTGAAGCTACTAATCTTTTCGTAAATCAGCACTATATTACATTAATTCCTATTAAGGGACCGTTTTTCTGTGAAAAATGCATGAAAAAGAAATTTGAAGTTTTTGGCATTATTTGGATTAGTCAGACTAATGTTCTCACGCTGAGTATTATTTGCACAATGATTCGGTCCATATAACCTGTGTTAGTGGTAAAGGGTGAACTCTATATTTCTGAGGTTTCGGATTTATGTTTTAGTTAAAAGTAAACATGAAAACTAATATAATAAAAATTATTAGACAAAATATCAAAGATATGATTTCTAAAATATGTCTAACAAAGGGGGGGATAACGTTTAATTTCATCCAGTAACCAAGTATTGAAAAGCATAATTTACACAAACATACACGCACAAGCCTATATATATATATATATGTATATATATATATATATATATATATATATATATTCGTCTGATTCATATATATCTAGCTTATATGCACTATACAGTTTTTTGTCGCACTGACATTGATATTAGGATCCTAATTTTCTATTTAAAAGTAACTAGAAAGAACATCTTTAGATACGAAGTCTTAGATATGTGAGCGACTTCATAAAGGTTAGCTAATTTCCATATTTCTTTCAAAAACGAACTTTCATTAATTATTCATGTATATATATATATATATATATATATATATATATATATATAACGATATACTAAACCCATTGAACGAAATAAAAAGATCAATTATATAATATATTATACGAAATTTAAAACGTACAACTTAATATTTAAAAACAATAATACAATAAATCCTATACTAAGCCAAACAAATGTTTCATGAATTCTAGTGTCCATGTGAAGAATGTCTTCCTAATCAAACTACGAATTCATATAATACTTATATTGGCCATACCACGACAACCCTCTCCATATGCCCTGCATATAATGTATCAGGAAGCAGAGCCATTCAACGCCATATTACTGATTACAATAAAAGAAACTAAAGTCAACCGGAATAAGAAATATCTTAACGATTAACACGAAAATGAAATGTCTAAATAATTGCACACAAAGATCGAAATTGCTTGAAGCAATATTAATTTTAAACATGCAGCCCAACATTAACAAAATAGCTTTTAACATCGGTACTAATATATCAAATATACTTAACATGCATTCGTAACTAATATGTATAAGAAAACAAATTCCCACACACTGCATCACCCTTTCCTTTCTAACAGACGATTTTAATCAAATTCAATCAATAAATAACAACTAAAATAAAATGAGTTGCATATAAAAATCTAACAAAAAAAGGCCTTTTTAACAACAAAATGGCGTCGATGAAGGATCGATAGCGCTCAAGGAAAATGTCTGACAAAACACTAGGCAATCTGATACACAACTTACCAACTGAAACGAGAAAAATACTCGGCAAATCAAGAACTTAAACAGAAAAATAAAGAAGAAATAAAACTCGTTTGCATCTGATCAGTCATACCCTGATAACGACTTGCTGCCACTAGGGAGGGACGTGCAATAAGTAATGCCCCTGACCCACTTCCAGTTGCCTGATCTAGCTGAAATTTTGCATGTGCAAAGATTTATATCTCTTCGGGATATGCGGCAAATTACAGCTCTGAACTAATTGTGGTTTCTGTTTTACAGGTGTTTTAACTGAGTCAGGTGTGAAATGGAGCCTTTTGAATGTCGAGCAGTGATCCGGGTTTTTGTATTTGAAAGGACGCACACCATAGGAGACTTTTGATGAAATGAAAGAAACTTATGGTGATAATGCCCCATTATATGACCTGGCAAAGGGTACCACAATTATAGGAACCTATTATGCTTCACTTTTGAGGAAATTAAGGGAAGCTATCAAAATCAAGAGGCGGGGCAAGATCAGCAAAGGTACCCTCCTCCTGCAGGACAACGCTCCAGTCCACAACTCGCATGTCGCCAGATCAGAAACACGGGCATGTGGTTATGAAATCCTCCCCCATCCTACCTACTCTCCTGACCTTGCACCCTCTGACTTTCACCTCTTCCCAGCCATGAATTTGTTTTTGAAATGAAAGCGTTTCCCAGATCATGCAGCCTTGATTTCTGAAGTCACGTCGTGGTTGGAGGACCAACCTGGGGTGTTCTACAAAAACGGTCTCCAGAGCTGCATCAAACGATGGGAGAAATGCATAAGTCTGGGTGGTTCCTATGTAAATAAATACTAGTAACTGTGCCAAGTTTCGTTGCTCTACTGCTATGGGAAGTGGGTCAGGGGCATTACTTAGTGCACGCCCTCGTGTATATATATATATATATATATATATATACTAGAATCAAAAAATGTATTTTATATAATGCACATTTGATTTTATGTAATGCACATTTTGTTGCAATTTAAAAACATTATCTTTCATCTAGCAATTAATGATATAGATATAAAATTTTCAGCATTTTTTAAAGTGCAACAGAATGTACATTACCTAAAATAAATCCAAGGTAATTTTTTGATTCAAGTTAAATTAAATGTTTATACCTTACTTTGTAAAATGTATAAAAGTGCACTTTGAAGATAAATAAATTTCAAATTGAATCTTGTACATTTATTTTTAAAGCCTATAGTAAAAACATTTTGTTTAACAATTTTCATGCCTTAGAAACATTATTAAGAAATTGTAAAATATTGAATAAACAGAAAAATATATTTAAAACCACCTTTAGGTGCTAATATTCAATAAAACATTATTAAAGCTTTATTGTATAGTTTGTTTGTTTTTTTTTGTTTGTTTATTAATTTCGGATAATAAATTGTCTATCATCAAAGAAAGAAAGTGTTTGTTTTTTTACAAATAAAATTTGTTTTCATTTTTTACTAGAAATACTTACAGCGTTGTATACTTACTCATAATAATAAATACATACAACGCAGTATACTTATGTATAATAGAAACATAAATAGTACCCGATGTAGTTACTTGAGATTTTACGACTTTACGTACAAGTAAAAGGCCAGCTTTGTAATGAATTCGAACCCACATAAGAAGATTGTGTTGCTCCACTACTTTCAGGTATACAATGTTACGTGTTATTTCCATTTATTCTTTTTCTTCATATTTTTTCATATTACAATTGTTAATGCATCTACCTTTTTCTATAATACCTTTAGTAAAAGTGAATTAAGTGTAAAAGACCGATGGTAACATATAATTTCTTATAGAGGTTTTTTGATTGATCTAAAAATGCAAAACAAATTTAGACGTAATCAGTCGGATGAAACTATTCTTTTGCATCTCCACACGGATATGTCATTTGTTAGAGCTGATTGAACACATGTAAAATGAACTGCTTTCATTTGATGTGCGCGCTTAATATGAAAAATGATAGTTATTAATGAAGTGAGGCAAACCAACCAACCGAACGACTAACTTGGGCCCTTTTTATGATGCTGCTAAAATTGAAGCGTTTATAAGTTAAGCCTGGTATTTGATAACTTATATAATTATGTTTTCAGTGGCGTTAGTTAATATATATATATATATATATATATATATATATATATATATATATATGTATATATTATTTGAGGGGAAGCAGTTACACATGGTCACTACAAATAGCCATCTGTTTCCGTCAAAGATACTTCCTCAGGCGACCCGACTTCCTCAGGCGACCCGACTTCCTCAGGCGACGGTTTTTAGCGTCGAGAGGTTCTGGGTCGCCTGAGGAAGTCTCTTTGGCTATTTGTAGCGTCCATGTGTAAGTGTTTACCCTCAAAACCTTGACTGTCATGGCTCTTGTGAGCTGCGACGTTGTTTGGCTGTGGAATTTATTATATACAATCTCTCACATTCTGAAAATCCTATCATAAGTTGCTCGCTTTGTAAGCATTGCTGGATGGGATCGTCTTTCGAGTTAAAACTCCTACTTATGAGACATCGGCTTGAGGTTATTAGCTGGTTGGATGACCGCGTCCCTTGTTGAGACGAAGTAGGTTCATTTCACAGTCGGATTTCGGCACGGTTTTCTTGATCTGTGTTGGTTAATAGAAAATCTTGTGTGCGGGGCGTTTGCTCAGTTGGTAGAGTGCTTGCCTTGCATGTAAAAGGCTCGGTTTTCGAATCCTGAGTCCGAGTGTGTCTAACTGATGAGCCCAAATGAGGGCGAAACTCGAGTCTTGGACTTGCGGTTCTTTGACTGTCATAGCTCTTGTGGGCTGCGACGTTGTTTAGCTGTGGAATTTATTATATACAATATCTCACATTCTGAAAATCAGATATATATATATATATATATATACATACATAAATATATATATATATATATATATATATATATATATATATATATATATATATATATATAGTTATAATAATCATCTTATATATCCAAAGGAGTTAGAATTGAATTGTGAACATAAAGGACAACAGGTTACATTTCTGGATTTAGATATAAAAATTGATGATGCGATTTTTTTTTCTTTATAAAGTATTTGATAAAAGAAACTCATTTTTTTACATGGGGGTGGGTCACCACTTATCAAGGTCCAGGAGCCACTCGGGGATAAGGGTTATTTTGTGTACAGTAATCAATGGGATAGTATCGTAGTAATAGTTAATATTGGGGATTTGATAAGGTGTCATTACTTAAGGGGGCGGGTCATCAGGAAATTTGTTTGTGTAAGACTTGAAGACACCCAAGTTGAAATCGGGGGGGGGGGACAGGCAAGCGACAGAGAGTTCCACAGCCGTGCAGTTCTAAGAAAGAAGCTTTGTTCATGGAATCTACGTTTTGATTTAGGCACGGATAAAGAGTGGGGAAAATTATTGACAGTGGTTTAAGCTAGTCGGGTGCTTTTCGTTAAAGATTGGGGGGACCAGAGATTGGAGCTCAGACGAGCACCTGCCATGGAAATAACGATAAAACAGAGACAGGCTCGCAACGCCTCTTCTGTGGGAGAGAGGTTGCAAGGAAGAGAAAAGGGCATCCCCCACCAAGCCATAAAGTCTATTTTGTACTCTGTCGAGGCAGGATAGACTGTTTTTAGCACCTCCTGCCCAGATGTGGCAGCAGTATTCCATCCTTGGACGTACTTAGCTTTTATATAGATAGAGAATTGCAATCGTAGTGATATATCTTCTCGAGCGGTAGAAGGATCCCACCATTTTCCCAGCGACCGCGCTCAAGATCTGAGGAGAGAGAATCAGAGAGCACGTTGCCATTTACGGCCTTTGATGTGTTGCCATAGATAGTCGTGTCATCAGCATAGATGTCTACGAATGATTTTAGTATGTGTTTTGGGAGATCATTGGTGTAGATCAAAAAGAGAGTTGGGTCCAGGATGGACCCCTGAGGGACTCCAGCATTAATACTGTGGGCCTCTCATTTCTGTCCATCAACCACTACTCTTATGAGCCTATCAGAGAGAAATGATTTAATGATCGAGAAAACATTTCCAGTTATACCGTAGCTGGAAATCTTGTGAAGTAGGCCTGTATGCCATACCTTATCGAAGGCTTTGATATGTCAAGAGCAATTGCCCTAGAAAGGAAGCCTTTATCGAGAGATTCGCTAATTCTATGTGATATAACCGTTAGCACGTCTGTTGTAGATCTAGCAGAACGAGAGCCATATTGCGTGTCACTAAGAAGGTGGTTTCTGCTGAGGTGGTTGACTACTTCTCTATTTTATATGGATTTCAGCAACTTACTCATGACACTCAGGAGACGTATTAGTCTGTATTGAGACGGAGATGACTTGTCACCTGAATTCTTAAATACAGGATATACTGATGAGGTTTTCCAGGGTGTTGGAAAGCACTTCTCCTTAAGGCAACGCTTAAACAGTTTGGTAAGTATGGGGGCAAGTTCTGGTTGTAGCTTTTTTAATACTATAATTGGGATGCCATCAGGGCCAGTTGCTTTACTGGAATCAGGGTTCTTAATTAGCTTGGCGACCTCATGCACAGATATTTGTATGTTACCTAGCGTGTTGTGTGTTGTAGGAGGGAATACGGGGAGTTGATCGACATCGTCGCATAGGGTAGAATTTGCTGCAAAGTTCTTGGTAAATAGTTTGGCCTTGTCGGATGCTGACGAAATGACCTCTGGACCATTGGGATAGAACGCACGCTTCTGTTCAGGATCCTATTTGTCAGAACTGGTGGGAACCAAGCCGCTACTCAGCTACTTTGGATTTATCGGATTGAGCATATAGCTCTCTTGCATTTTTTATTACTCTTTTACAGTGGTTGCTTGCGGTCCTGAAAGCAGCTTTAGTCTCAGTGCATCTATTATATTGGTAGCTACGGAAAAAGTGATTTCTATGTGCGATGGCAGCAGCACATTCAGGGGAGAACCATGGCTGGCTGTTTTGTTGGAATTTTTTGGATGGTATGAATTGGTCTATGCCAACAAGTAACCATTCGGTCAGGTCTGATACTTTAGAGGACACATCCTTTTTAAACATGGAATGGAGAGGTAGATCAGATATGAATGTACGGAAGCTATCCCAGTCAGCCATAGACTATCGGTATACAGTACAGTGGAGAGGTACATCTGTAGACTTATTATATTTAATTTTTATCTGTACTGATACAACAGAGTGGACGGAGGATCCCAGAGGAGATAAAACGGCACATGAGCATAGCTCCGGGGAAGTGGAGAGAAAAAGGCTAGAAGGCTTGCGTACTGACCGGTAGTATCGGGCACACGAGTGGGCTCTGAGTGAGGTCATAGGCAACGGCAAAATCATGACAGAGCCTCCCCTCATCATCAGTCTTATTTGAGTGGGTCAGCCATTCAACATTGTGGACGTTGAAGTGAATGTGAATGTTCGCCGCGGGATGATCAGACAGGATGTGGTATATTTTCTCCGATATACTCTTAAAGATGGTAACTCTGCTGTTGTGGGGGCGATAGAGGGCAAATATAAATGCAGTGGTGTAAGCAAGTGCATCCCGGAAGCACATATAAGGTAAGTTAGGGTCTTCTCTTTAGATATCCCTGCCACACGGGAAGCCATCTTTAATGTAGGCACATATTCCATGCCCATGGCGATCTGGGGGGTCAGATTTAGATGTTAAGTTAGAGTATTCATTAATTAAGAACTCGTCCAGGGAGGTAGTCGGCCCTATTCCAGTTTCGCTTAGAAAAAATATGTCTTTCCCCTTTCAAATACTTCGTATGCCGTATAAATATAGTACCTGCCCTGTTTTTATGTTTTATGGAAGCATTATGTCAGAGTTTTTGAGATTAGCTCGCGTTACTTTAAAATTAAGAGATTTTATACCACCAGTTTCTAGCTTAGTAATAAGGAGGATAAAACAAGGTGGAGATAAAACTAAAATATTTAAACAATTAAATTAAAGCATTTGTTCGTTAACCTGATGCTTTTGAATCGTTTAAAATTAACCAGAATATATTAATAAAAGAAATCTAAAACTATATTAGTAATGTATAAAATGTATTATACAACAAAAATGTATATATGCACACACACACACACACACACACACACACACATATATATATATATATATATATATATATATATATATAGTTTTAACTTTTATATATTTTTAATAAATAAGGATATAAATATACAAAGTACATAGTAGGGAGTGATTAGTAGTAAAATGGGTTAATGCTAATCGCATAAATCCAACACAGGTAAATTAAAAAAATATCCATTTTGAATTTGGAAACAGACGGATCTCATTGAAGGAAGACATTTTTGATAACATGAACAGGCTAGCCAAATTAATTAAGAATAGGAAACTAGATCTAATATCTGTAACATTTTTTGTTCCTAGGATTAAAGGAGGTGGTGTTTGATCAACACTGAGGGGGGCATGATTTAATACACTGTTTTGTTTTTAAATCCCCGAAACAGTATTTCATGGTAAACAACTGATGATCCCTTAAATTAATATTGGTACTATAGTCAATTCGAGAAAGCAAGTAGATGCATTGATTGCAGGTGATTAAATGACTTACTGACTAGTTTTAATATGATATTCTACGAGAAGAAAACACATACTAATTTTATGTCTATAGGATTTATTTATTACATTTATACACATACGCACACATACACACACATATATATTATATGCATATATATATATATATAGTTTTAACTTTTATATATTTTTAATAAATAAATAATAATGTAAACAGTAGGGAGTGATAAGTAGTAAAATGGATTAATCCTAATCGTATAAATCCAACACTGGTAATTTAAAAAAATATCCATTTAGAATTTGGAAACAGACGCACCTCACAGGTCAGGAAAACATTTTTTATAACATGAATAGACTAGTAAAATTAATAAAGAGTAAGAAACTAAATCTAATATCCGTAAAAAAATATTGCTCTTGTGATTAAGGGAGGTGGTGTTTGATCAACACTGCTGGGGAGCCATGATTATATATACTGTTTTGTTTTTAAATCCCAAAACAGTGTTTCATGGTAAACACCTGATGATCTCTTAAATTAACATTAGAATTATAGTGAATTCTAGAGGGCAATTTTATGCATTGATTGCAGGTGATTAAATGACTTACTGACTAAATAATTTTCTAGGGAATGATAGAAAATATAAAAATTAAATAAGATTTTTTATATAGTTTTAAAGGTTAAAAACTTCCAAGACACACACACACGTACACACACACGTACACACACACGTACACACACACACACACATATATATATATATGTTGATATAATTAGGCAGCATTTTTTATTCAAGCAGACATTATTAAATACAACGGAGATACTTTGTTTTATGATTTTTTCCGTATAATCTGCCTAATCAGATAAATGCCTTTTGAGTTATTAATGTTTCATCTGTACAACTGCGGGAATACTTCGTATAATATGAGGAAATTGAGAAAAATTTGGTCTATAGTTACGTTGTCTCATAACTGACTGAGATAAGATTGTTCGTTTTGTGAGATGAGATCGTTTAGATGATTCTTATACAAGGCATTGGCATAATTTTGAAATTTAATTATATTATGGCCGGGAAATGTCGGATGTCTCGGGGAGAGAGGTGAATGACCGACATTTGAACTGGTGACAAGAATGTTTTAAAATAGGACGGGGATTTAATTAAAAAAATGATTAAGTCAGAAATATGCAAAACAATAAAATGCTTGGGAGGATGTTTTATAATATCGAATTGGCATGTTTGGTTTTAATGAACAAAGACACGTGACAAAAGATCAGCCAAGAATTTTTGTTTACGTAGATACATCACGTAATAAGTTTAAAGATACCTTAGAAAGTTAGTTTAGTAAAGTCTGTAACGGACGGCCAAATAAGCCGCTCGACAGACGGATGGCACCCAGCAGAGGCAACATCGATAATTAAAATATAGACAGGACTGCATCAGCATTCAACCTTTCTAACTTGGAGACAACATTCTGGAATAAAGGTTGTCAAAAAGAAACCCGAGGTCTGTTGTTCGTGATAGAATTTTCATTGCAACTTTTCGTTCAACAAGATCAAAGTTGGGGCAAGTGTGTTTCCTAATTGGCCAAACGTTGTAATCCCAGGAAATAGTATTCGTCCCTTTATTTGAGGGTGTGTCTTCCTTTTTCTGGTAAGAAACAAAGATGTTTGTTTTCTCCTTTGTTTGTCGTTATATGTGAATATACACAAAAATAAGTTGTTTTCTGACATTTTGAAAAATAGACGATTATACGTAAATACATGTATGAAGAGCAGGCACACATTCAATATGCCACTCGGTCCATACACGTGTGTATATGTACCGAATATGTGCACACATTCCACGGTAATACAACATATCCCCGTTTGGTGTAGTTTAAAACCACATCTATATAACAACTTTCATAATACGAGTTGACGATATTAGATTACACATGTTATCATAACGTTTTTTAAATTATAAATTCGATAAATTAAAAGTTTAAATTTACAATGAATTTGTCGTCAGATAGTTTTTATTAATTTAATCAGTCTAAACTCTTTTAATGATTTCCTTCACATAATTAATTAAATTTCACTAATTCTCTAAACATTCATCTAAACATCAGAAGAATAGATTGTCATTTCGTGAACATTGGAATTCCACCATTCCTCTTTGATTGCCCTATCAAACAAACACGCAACACCTTAGATGTAATTATGAAAAGAGACTTGACTGTAATCACGGTCACTTTTTATGGTTTGTTGCCATTTTTAGTATGATTAAATGTGTAAAAATTATTGAAAATGATTTTCTTAAATTGAGAGAGAGAGCAACACTGGTAGAGCTGAAAGAATTTTATTGGTACAAACTCATTGCACGACATGGGAAAATTCGGTGTTTATACAGAAATATTACCATAACAATGGCAGAAATAGTTAGTCTTATTGACAACTTATTAAGAGACTTCAGAATAAATTGTTTGTAATGAAGGATTTCGAACAGTCCAATAACGTTCTGACAAGAAAGAAAGATTTTATTAGTAGAAGAAATAAAGTGATTACACATACCCCCTCCTTTTATTTTTAAGAGGAAATTCGGTAAACCAATGATTTATAGTAAGCAATACAATTCGAAATAAATAGTTCCTGCTTTACAATTGGTTTAAGGAAACTGTTGATTTTAATTTTCATCCAATTATGAGTCAGTACGTAAAAACAACGCTTACTGCTTCTGCAACTGTGAACAATAGGAAGACATATTTCGTAATATGTGTCCTTTATATTCGATTCAGCACATTTTCTCAGTAGGACACCGAAAAATCGATTTTCGCCACGTAAATCCATATTGTTCTACTTAAAGCACTACAGACGGAAGCAGAATAATGTGAGCCAACTCATAAATTGCTATTGAAATCTGCCGGGCTCCAAAAAGATTCCGATTATAATTTATACTCGATGACAAAGACGTAGCCAGTTTGACTGCCTTTTATTCAATGCTGGTAATTTCCTTTCCTACAAAATCACAATTGGTGATTAAATTCCGGAAATTATTGCGATTCTCTGTGTGTTAAATCGTACATTATTTAATGAGTTGAATGTTACGAAAGCGAAGGCGAATAAAAGCCGCTTTAACGCCGATGGCAATTTCTGATGGCATAGTTCAATTATGCATATGCTAATGATGTCCCTTTAAATGAGCTGTTTAAGGAAAATGAACTTGCTCTATTTGCTATAGAAAATAAGAGAAACTTAACCCAATTTGACGAAGTTATTTTTCTTGCTATTAAAAACGCAGGTTAATATGCGAAAGTATTAAAGAAAGTAATTAAAGCGGCTAAAAATCGATAATTTCGTGATGTTTTTAAGAATATAAATTACAAAAATACCATCCTTTATAAACAAGTCAAGGCATATTTAATGCCCTAAGATTGTTTTTTTCGTTACGTTTAAAAAAAACTAAAATAATAGCAACAACAACAAGGAATAAATATTCATTAATGAAACTTACGGCATGGTTATTTTTATATTTTTATTTATTTTATTTATTTTATTTCTGTTTTTCTCATTGTAATTAGTATACGATAAATGCTGTTTTTTCTGAGCGTTTTAAAATTTGATTACCACGAGGCATATTTTGACGATTTCTGTCGGGATGTGCCGAAACAAGCTCATTGAAATGCGGGTCATTAAATTCAGAATACCAAACGATTAACCATGCTAATTTATTTATCTGCTTTACTTCAACATTGTCCGAAACAAGGCATTTTTTAATGTATTTAATTATATTCATTATATTTGATTTACTAAATGTGAATTATTTTTTAATTATTAATGTTTTGGATGCTATATGGGTTTAAATGTTATCTATTTATCATTATACCAACTATTCTCGCTATAGTCATTACACACACAAACTACAAACAAACATGAACACAAGCAACCATGTATACATAAATAAACTAATCAAAAAGTGTTCTATTTTGAACTAAACAGACGACAATTGCTATTTTCATTATAACAAAATTAGTAACATGTATTTAGCCATAAGCATGGAAAAATAGAATACGATTGAATAAATTCACCTTAATTTAATAATAACAGTATAAATCTCTAACATAATAAAATGAAAAACTTTTAACACTGCGCAAAGACCTAAAAGATTAATTAACTTGAGATTTATTTATAAAACAAACACGAAGCTATCGGGGAAGGAAGCCGTTCTGTCTAGTAAATTTAGTTTTTCTGATAGAACGCAAATAATCGAGGTTTTTAAAAAGGAATCTTCAGAATCTATATACTTGAAATAGTTCAGGAAGAAGTTAATCACTATTTATGCAAATCAAATCCGCTATGATCATTTGATTTGTCATTGAAGTGTCATGCTAAACATAGCAGACGGCGCACAAGAATTATTTTATTTCTATCGGATTTAAAAGAGTGAATACCACGACGGACTAACGGTAAGAATCCCTGACTGAAAATACTTGGATCCGAGGTTGGCATCGTTTTACCGACCGTGCAGTTACGTAATCCATACTGACAAGTTAAAGATAACACGAAACATAAGTGTTCCTGAATACTGAAAAACAATTTATTTAAAAGCATATTATTAACATCCGTCAATTATGCACTTTGAGAAGAACTAAACTGGAGTTTCGAATTTATCAAGTTTCGAAGTCTCTTTATTTAAAAATTAGAACACTGTCTGGTTTCATTAAATTACAAGATATATTTCTCTCGCATTTGAAAACATCATCATCACGGCAGCATTAGGGATAGCCGACGCTGCGTGGGATTAAATGAAGATCGATGAATGTTCCACTCTTCCTATATTTTTATTGTCATCGAAATCGGTGAAATTGTCCATTTTCCAATCAAATCGCCACCGCGGTGCACCAGGAGAAAGCTTCACATGCCTCTCCGCAGTAACCGCAGTAATCTACATTGTACCGTAGAGAAGCTACTGTTGATTTTACACTTTTTGTTTTATAATGACTTGAATTTCATTTCTAAACGAAAATGTCGAGAATAATGCTTTTCTTATGTTCTAAACGTAAGCATTCTTTCGAACACGTCTTTGTCTTATAAAAGATTTTACTGTTGATTTTATACACAGATACTTTCTGCTAGTGTGATTAAAAAACTTCTCGGATTCACTTGTATAAAAGTGTTAACTTTGATAAAAATCGGACTGTTCGATTTTAATTGGATTTTTTTCGGTTATCGATTTTCGATACTTATTGGAAGCATTTCGATAAAGAATCTATCTAAGACACTCCCCTGATATATAAAGTACATTTATGTGAAAGTTTAAAAGAATCGATCCAGCCGTTTAAAGAAACTAACTCACACACACACACACACAGATGCACACACACACAGACACACAGATGCACACACACACACACACACACACACACGAAGTACCTTTTATATAAAAGTATATATCTCTATCTTTATCTCTACCATTATATAAAAGTCATTTTTATGTGTGAGTGTTCCATTCCTCATAGGTGCTGAAACGGCTGAACCTATCTGTTGCAAATTTAACGCAAAACTAATTTATATGTTTCGCAGTGTTTTGGATATGCTTTGTACAGAAATTCATCCGATAAGTATTGAAATTAAAAAAAACGATCTTAAAAATATTTTTCATTATTTTAGAAAAAAAAAGAATACTTTTGACAGAGGAATATTTTGCGTTATGTTGCCAACGGAGAAAATAAAATTTCAGCAAATAATTTCTTCTTAAAAAAAAAAATCTATTTTCATCTGGTGATATAGCTTAGCGATAGAGCATTCGACTACAGATCGAATTATCAACTGTTCTAAACTCGGATTTAATTTTTTTATTATTAATGATTTCAATTTCCGATAAAAAGAGGAGTTATCATTTAAAATCGGCGCCAAATAGCACGTTGAACTATTGTGTCCCAAATATTTTTGGCAAGCAAGTAAGAATCCTTAAAAATACTTGTATATGCTTTTCATTGGTTGTATTCTGTTTAAACTTTTGTATTTTCGTTCTATATTTTATTTTAATTAATTACCATCTTTCTATTTGAGTTTGGCGAACCAAAAGTCCCTTTCATTAATTTTCTTTTAGTGCACACAATAACTCGCTAGGAAAGTGAGGTCACCGTGATTGTTGTTCCTAAATATAGGATCCAAAATCAAAAATTAAGGCTTCCGTTTGAATATTTTAAAATAAACATTAATCAGAATTGGATTTACCAGGGCATTTATCATCAAGCCCAAATATCAGCTGACATGATATTGTAAACAAACACAGACGGAATATGATAAACGGTATTATCATCATTTATATTATTTATTTATTTATTTTTGCGAATTAGTCCACAGGGCAAATTATTCCTCGTAATATATAATAATCAGTAGCGGATTGATTCTATAATAACTAGGGCTGTGACAACAGCAGATCCGTTTAATTGTTTTGACCATTGAGTATATATCTTATATGTTATTATGTAGACGGATGTGGTTCTCGGTTGATTAAGTGTATCTAACTGTGTCGGATATATACTTGAGAGTCAAAAGAATTAAAAGAATATTCCGTAGTAACGGCTATAATAAGAGCACATACGCAATCTGCATAAATTAAAATATGTTTTAGCGTATTGTACACCGGGATGCAAGCTAATATATATATATATATATATATATATATATATATATATATATATATATATATATATAAAGAGAGAGAAAAAGAGAGAAATAGAGAAAAAACGATATAGAGAGAGGCTGATAGATACTTCCGCATAACATGGCTCTAGTGTGGATAAAGTAACGAATCTTCTAAGATGATATTAAAAACCCTACTGTTGAATCAGCAGTTTGAGCTCCAATCTATGCCCCCCTGGCCTGACTTTCACGTAAATCACTCGCCTAGCTGAAACCACTATCAATAATCCCTCTCACTTTTTATCTGTGCCAATACCTAAATGTAGATTCCATGAACAAAACTTCTTTCTTAGAACTGCACGCCTGTGGAACTCTTGTTCCATTTTCCTGCTTTTCAACTGACTACAATATGGTCGTCTTCAAGTAAAACGTAACCAAGTTCTTGATGAGCCATCCCTTTAAGTAATCCAATTTACCAAATTTCTACTGCTAACTACTGCTACGATATTATCCCATTGAATACTATACACTAGTAACCTTTATCCTCGAGTGGCCTCTGTACCTTTATAAATAGTGACTACTTTGTAAAAAAAAAACTTATTATCCTTACGTGATTATCGCTCGCTTTGAATTAGGTAAATCTTAAGTTTTACGTTTGTTGACATTTGCACTACCGAATACTTGGAATACGGAATATATTTTTATAAAAGAAACGTTTTACGCTTAGTGGAAACAGTTATGTTCCTCACCAGGAAGCTCAACATACGAGTGTGAAGCAACGTATTACCGATTCTTCTGTATTTGCTTACAATGTTATAGGCAATTCTTGTATATTATCGAGAAGATTCAAACGACAGGTGTAGAATGGTGTTCCATTTGAAATCAAGAACCTTATGATAGAAGATGAACTCGAACGAAATTGGCTTTGCTCAACGACGCGGAAAAGACAATGTTTATGAGACACAAGTGTCATTGAAAGTACAATTAACAAGCGTATATCGATTAGGTAGTAAATATTGATCTCGAGATTTATAGAAGCAATTAATTGTGCCATCACTTCAAAACCTTGTTTTTATATTGCTGCTCTTTTGTTGTCAGAGATAATATTATCTATGTAGTTATACACTCGTGTCTTTCACACACAAATTACTAATTATCTGGTGTCATTGAATTGGCATAAATATAGATTTTACACATTTCGTTGCGTGCGTTGTTCATAAGTCAAATATGTAAGTTATAATGGGAAACCCTAGATTTTTACAGACAGAATAAAAACGGTAATCTGTGATAACTGTGGAAACTACGATGGCCTGTACAAAGTCATAAATAATTTAGTAATCGAACTAAGTTTATTGTTTTGAGAAAATGAACTTTGTAAAAAATGGTTGAACATTGAAAAGAACATGATTATTTGGCAATAGTCAATAGAGAATTGCCTCTATACCAATAAATACGGGATCAGCATGAATTAAAAAGTCATATTTAAGCGTCTTTTATGACCACGTAATACTGCTAGTTTAAAAATTAAATTACTCGATAATTTTACGTGATTTTTTATTGTACAACGTTTTCGTTACTCTCACGGGTAAGATTTTTTTGTTTATTTTTAAATATGGGGAGATTCTGTACAAACACTTTATTTCTTATTTAAGAATAACATTATCCTTTGTCACTTTTTACCTAAAATGCGTTGGTTTAAATAATCCCAATTATACACAAGATCTCCAGAGTACTAATAACTCTCATCTGTATTTAGTATAAAACATGCTATATGACAAACAAACCAACACAGTGGTACGCAGATACAAAGTTTAAGCATAAGTGGAACATTTTTCACTCTCCATTGGTGTATAATGTCTCTTGCTTTCTATCTCTATCTACATAGATATATATGTCTATTTATGTACTTATCTATCTATCTATCTATCTATCTATCTCTCTTTCTATATATATATATATATATATATATATATATGTGTGTGTGTGTGTGTGTGTGTGCATGTGTGTATATTTTGACATTTATTTTTCTCCTACTAACATATAAACCATCTTATTGTATGCAATGTCTTAAAAATAAGAGTGTGAAAATTTTAAATTAAAAACATTAAAATTACTTTTTTTTCAAATGCAATATTATCAAAGTGTTTAGAATGAAATAAGGAAGAGATTTTATATGTTGCATTAGCAAAGATTCAGCATGTATTGAGAAAACTAAAGGAAATAGATAATACATTCAAAAACAAGAAAAACTTAAGAGACAAACAAGTATGTCCTCATAAAGCGAAAGAGCCTATTTGATTAAGTAAACAGAAGTAGTAGAACACATTTGGTGTCCTGACGCTTTCGCGCGAATACAATATAAATAGAGATAATTAGTAATTTATGCTATCGTTTCTTGAATATGGCGGGAAGAGGCCAAACAAAAAGGAAGATAATATTGCAAAATAACGTAAGCATAAATTGATATTGCAGACCAAATATAAGATGATAATAAAAAACAGAACATAATTCTTTACAAAGAGCGATGGTAGAAAATGTGGAATGATAGGAAATGATATTACAGAAGGAAAGCAATTAAATAAGAGAACATTTTTTATTAATCAATTTGTCTCTCTTCATTTTGAAAAGTGCTTATTATAATTTGGCTCTCATAAAACTCGCCGATCGATTTGAACATCATTTCAACGCTGCGTTGTATTTAATTGAATCAATAACCGACTTTGTAAAATAGACTAAAAACCTAACGTTTTATTTGCAAAGTTTCTAGTTTTACGTTGAACGGTATTCCCCTATTTTTAATGTAATTTTGTAATCATGCGACACAATTACGTTGACATACCGGTTCTCAGTAGATCACCGAAGTTAAGCAACTATTGCCTGGCCAATATCAGATAAGTGACCATTTGGGAATGATAGGCGCTCTATGTATCGCGCCGAGTTGTAGAAATTTCAAGGGTGGTATCTGGGGGCGTATTAATTCGTTGGGAGAAATGCATTCCCAGTCTTCATTGCTACAACTAAATCATCTGTGCTGATTTCCTAACAACTTAGTTGTGGCGAGCATCATTCGTCGAAATCGGGAGAAGACTGCTTCAAGGTTAGTTATTTCCCAAAATGTTATTCAAATTCATGCGATATTCACGAAGTTGTGGCATTTTTATTTATTATCAAAGAATTTATACTGTCATCGCTTTATTGCAGATCTCTTACAATGCAAAATAAAAAAAATGGTCGATTGAAGGTTATCGAAAAGCAAAGGATTGTTGATGGACTCGCATAAGGATTGTCCATCAAAGATTATGCCAAGGAGCTGGAAATAGAGCTGGATTCGCTCCAAGATCCATGCAAACCCGATGCAATATGGTGAATGAGATAAAATCTCGCCTCCATTGAGTAAACAAATAGGGAAAAACGAATGGCTTGGGCACAGAATTACATGAAAATGAATTCCAACATACCCTATTTACGGATTATGTCCGTGCTACACTTGACGGTCCGGATAGATGGGTCAAAGTTTTGAACCCGAACGGAACTCCAACCCTTTACAGAGTACATCGCCTCAAGAAAGTGGAGGCGTCATGTTTTGGGCGGGAATCATTGTGGATAAGTTGGTTGAACGGTTCCGTGTACCAGAGAGAGTAAAGCTTATTAGCAATGCGTACACGACCTTTTTGGTAATCATTTGTGGCCATAGCTAAATGGCCTACAATTGTCGATTTCAGATGATTTTTATGCATCCTATCCTGCTAGGCCGACTGCAGTTTTCCTTGAATCAATGGGCTTCGTTAGAGAAACCCTAATAACTTCACCGCCCTGTTCTCTGGACCTTGACCCCATTGAACATCGCTGGTCAATATTTAAAAGAGAGGTTTATGAGGGAAAAATCAATTTACTTCAAAGGATGTCCTGTGGAGAAAAATAGTTGATGTTGATAGTGCATTAACACCATTTCAGATCAAACACTTGACTTCCGTGGAAGACAAAAAGTTATTTAAAGTTATTTCAAAGAATGTTTGATATGTCAACAAATACTTCTTTTCTTTTCATGCTTAGCACCCTAGGATGTGCTTTTGTTTATTATTATTCTTTGGCAGTAAAATGTAATAAATAAAATACAGGTTTTATGATTGGACATTGTACTTTTTGCCCTAAAACGCCATTTTATGAGACCTGCAATAAAGCGGTAGACTGAAAATTCCTTGTTAAAGAATAAAATGCCATAACTTCGTGAATATCGCATGACCAGATATATATATATATCGCATAGAGGCCTCTAAATAAATGATCTGTTGTATAGCTGTCTATATGACGTGTAGCGGATCGTGTCATCTAGTGTGTACACATATATACATGTATACATGTATCTATGTCTGTAAGTTACCGGGCCGTATCGTCTTGTGTCGCTTCTAAAGTATGTATAACTAGCTGGCAGTCCGGCGTTGCCCGGTCGTACAATACGCTTAAACATGATATTTTAATAAATTCAGGTTTTGTCTGTATTATTGTAGAATCAATCCTCTATTGATTATTATATATTAGGAGGAATAATTTGCCCGGTTTACTAATTTGCAAAACAAGTAAAAAATAAAATAATTATAATGATTAGGACATTTTTCAAATTCCATCTTTTTTTTATTTGTTTGTTTTTGTTTTGTTTTTTTTTACGATATGACGTCAGCTGATATTTGGGTTTGACGATGAATGCCCTAAAAAGTCACGACTGATTAATGTTTAGTTTTAAAATGTGAAAACGAAGAAATGACTTGCGGCAATGTTAAATGGTACCACTTTTTGTATTATAAATTGAACTCATTAATAAAATAAATTAAAATAAAATGGTGCGCTATACTATAGTAGAATGTTCTACTACTAAGTTACATATCCAGAAATAGGTTGCTGAAATTTTATTATCTCCATTTCCAGTGTAACCTAAAATATTCCCCGATAAAAGTATTATTTTATCCATAAGAGAGAAAACATATTTTTATAATCGGAGTTTTTCGATTTTCGATACTTATTGGATGCATTCCTGTACAAAACATATCTAAGAACACTGCCAAACATATAAATTACCTTTGTGTGAAATTTACAAAAGGTAGGCTCAGCCGTTTCGGAACCTATGAGGAAGGAACTCACACACACACACAAAGTGACTTTTTATATAATAGTAGAGATATATTATACATTATATAATTTTTACACACATTCAAACAAGGAATATTTGGTACCATGCTTAAGAAAAATTAAGATGTTTACGTTGCATTTGAACTTCTGCATGACAGTACAGTGTGAGAAAGATGGTAGCAGGAAGGGAATTCCAAATCTAGCCGTTCAAAGAATGAAGCTATAAGAATAGAAACTTTCTGGCATTTAGGGACCTCAACAGTGAAAGGGTTGGATTTTGTTGTTAAGCGGATTTGGCGGGAATAGGTACGTCGAGGGGGGACACAAGTGCAATGAGTTAAAATACTTGTGGCGGCGATGGAACAGAGGTTGGAATGTAGTGGAAAAAACAAAGTGGAAGCTATTAGATATATATAAAAACGATAAAAAACCACAGAATTCGCGCATAAGCCTGAGGAGTCCTAGAGTGGATGAAACGCCGAATATTCAGTGTAGCTTAATCGCCATTATTTTTTTTTATAAATTACGATATATATATATATATATATATATATATATATATATATATATATATATATATATATATATATATATTTACCTATGCCTTCTCTTTATAACAGATTGTATAAATTTATTTTTTACATAACATTTTTGGTATAGTTTAAGGAAATATCTATTTGCTAGTTTATTCCGTTCTAAGACATTAACAACACGTTCATATTTTATCAGAATGTATTCTTACTCGTTCTAACAGTTAAAGATTCCATGGAACGTTAACATAACACAAAGTATTGATTAAATTAATAGTAAATGAAGCTTTGCAGATGAACAAATTAAATGCACAAATATATTTTTTAATAAAAAGTAGAAGAATTGTATTTGTCTAGACAACAATGATAGGACTTCTTAATTATAATACAGAAAAAAAAACAATAATCGTAAACAAAATAAAAATGTATGGATTTTCTCAGCAGCCTAATTAACAAATATCATTAATTTTCAAAACTTTTACAAAATCTAATTAATACTACAGCATTATATATATATATATATATATATATATATATATATATATATATATATATATATATATATACAGAAATGTTTGATTTAACAAACTAATAGAAACTTCTCACTGTACATAACTTTTTAAAATTTCTTCTGTTTTTTTATATGATTGCTAAATGAAAGACCGATAGTATCTACCCAAGTATAGTATGCTCCCATTAAAGTATTTAGTAAATACTAATAAATGCTGGAACTACTTAGACTTCTATAAGCTCTGCAATATTTCACCGTCAATCTGTATACGTTTATTTAAAAACTTTATTTATTTTCTTTTGCATAAACGTTATGTTCGTTTCAAAGCAACATTTTCATCACTATTAAATCAAGATTCTTATTACATTATAACCCTTCACATAACGACCTCGTTGATGGCGGTGTCAGAGATCGGATGCGACAGTTATAGAGTTCGTATGACTGTGGTGGTCATCGAATTCCCAGGACTTAAATAGTTTACAAAAAAGTCCCGAAAGTTTCGAATTCGAAGTTTCGAGTTCGCAGCCTCATATAGGTCACATATAGAAGAAAAAAGATATCAGGTTCGGAATTCACCTAAGTTCGAATATCAATCACAGTTCGGTCATGCGTCAGAAGACGTCTTTCTTTTCAAATACGCACATGCTGTGCTCCGATGAAAGAAATGTGACTCACATTACAATTCGGCAAAAAAAAAAAAATTACGATGAGACCCGAATTCAAGCAACGTGCATATCCTCAACAAATAAAATGATAAATGAAGGTTGTTACGCCATCTTACAATTTTTTAATTCAAATTTCAAAATTCAAAGATGGCAAATGATTTTTTATGAAATTTCAAATTCAAAGATGCCATAGTAAATTGAAGTTTTCATGCATATTTGAAATTTTGTCATCATCCTCATATTCCTTTGTTTTAAGTTGATGAATTCCTTTTCTTCTGATGAGTTAAGGAAAAATTAAAATTAAAAACTGACACAATAATTACATGAATACATCTGCGCTACAAAATGCTGTCAAGAATTGAGCATTTCAATATACTTAAACGAATAAGCGGTAAGATGGTCAACATCTTGAAATTTTTATATAATCATGTATTTTTATATGCTTTGCTTCATAAATTAAAGCAGTGTAAAAAAGTGAAATATAATTGAACAAACATATTTTCCCATGAACATATATAAGGGGGCAGAGAGAAAGAGAGAGAGAGAAAAGAAAAAAGGGGGATAATAATTCGAGACACATTAAAATTTTACTACATTATCATGTCAATAAGGAAGAGAGTGATTATCATAAGGGAAAGAGAAATTATAAATTACTCCTATTAATCGGACAGAGCTTCAACACGCCAGATATGTTAGTTATTTCTCTCTAAAATATCTATTTTTAAGTTACACTTTCTCTCTCTCTCTCGCTCTCTCTCTCTCTCTCTCTTTATCTATCTATCTATCTATCTATATATATATATATATATATATATATATTAAATCCCCGAAACAGTGTTTCATGGTAAACAACTGATGATCCCTTGAAAAATAATGGAGTAGATAATACAGTGGATGTGTTATCGGCAGCTCCAGTAACTCTCGCTTCCCCTTTTTTGTCCCTCAGTCCTCATTCAATGAGTGATTTTTCTGACAAAGGGTGAAGAAAAAGCTACTTAAAGGTCAGTAGTGCTTGGTGAACAGTAGTCTGAGATGTCGGAAATTTTTCTGTCTCTGTCTGTCATTGTGGCCATGTCACTAGTAAGGGCGCTGGAGGTAAACGTTTTGTCTGGGCTGACGTTATCCGCCTGATAGTCAGGGACCCGAACCTTAGATTAACCACTAAGGAGGTTGTCCTATCAGCAGGCGCAAAGTACTGGGACTGCTGTATTGCCATTTGGTGAGTGGATCTGGACCATGCAGTAGTCTCTGGTGGGGCCTCTCGATGCCATACTAGTGGGTAATTGTTACGGTTTTACCTTTTCGTGTGCTACAAAAAAAAATTTCTGTCTTTTTCTCTCTTACTTTCCCTCTCTGTACTGCTCTAACCAAGTATGCCGACCTATTCCACAAATCCCAAAACCTCAACATGAAATACCTCCAGAACAAAAATTCGATTAAACCTAGAACCCCATCTTCCAACGTAGACCCCTACTACCAGGTCTCCTTCTCAAACATCAGGGGTCTACGTTCCAACCTTCCAGAGGTTGAAACCCAATTACAGGAGACGAAACCGAACATATTATTTCTAAGTGAAACTGGAATAGGGCCGACCACTTCCCTAGATGAGTTCATAATTAACGGATACTCTAACTTAACAGCTAAATCTTTATATTCGCCCTCTATCGGCCCCACAACAGAGGAGTTACTATCTTTAAGAGCATATCTGAGAAAATAGACCACATACTGTCTGCACATCCCTCGGCTAACATCCACATCTGTGGTGACTTCAACGTCCATAACGTGGAATTGCTGACCCATTCAAAAAAGACAGATGATGAGGGGAAGTTTTCTCATGGTTTTGCCATTGCTTATGACCTCATTCAGATTGTTCGCGAACCCACCCGTGTGCCCGATACACCCGGTCAATATGCAAGCCTCCTAGACGTTTTTCTCTCAACTTCCTCTGAGCTATGTTCATGTTCCGTTCATTCTCCTCTAGGAACCTCCGACCACTCCGTCGTATCAATTAAGATAAAAACGAAATGTAATAAGTACCCAGACGTATCCCTCCACCGTATTGTATACCGATACTCTATGGCTGACTGGGATAGCTTCCGTACATTCATATCTGATTTACCTCTGCACTCCATGTTTAAAAAGGAAGTGTCCTCTATAGTATCAGATCTGACCGAATGGTTAATTGTAGGCATAGACCAATTCATAACATCGAAAAAATTCCAACAAAAACCTAACAGCCAGCCATGGTTCTCCCCAGAATGTGCTGCTGCTATCGTGCACAGAAATCTCTTTTTCCATAGCAACCAACGTAATAGATGCACTGAGACTAAAGCTGCTTTCAGGACTTCCAGCAACCACTGTAAATGAGTAATAAAAAATGCAAGAGAGCTATATGCCCAGTCTGTTAAATCCAAGGTAGCTGATCAGCGGTTTGGAACCCACCAATTTTGGCAAATAACAAATACGATCCTGAACAGAAGTGTGCGTTCTATCCCAACCATTATCAATGGACCAGAGGTCATCTCGTCAGCGTCAGACAAGGCCAAACTATTTGAAAAGAACTTTGCAGCTAATTCTACCCTATGCGACGAAGGTCAACTCCCCATATTTCCTCCTATAACACACAACACGCAATGTAACATACAAATATCCGTGCATGAGGTCCCCAAGCTAATCAGGAACCTTGATTCCAGTAAAGCAACTGGCCCTGGTGGTATCCCAATTATAGTGTTAAAAAAGCTTCAACGAGAACTCGCTCCCATACTTACGAAACTATTTAAGCGCTGCCTTAAGGAGAAGTGCTTTCTGACTCCCTGGAAGACCTCATCAGTTTGCCCTGTATTTAAGAATTCAGGTGATAAGTCATCTCCCTCCTAGTACAGACCAATAAGTCTCCTGTGTGTTATGAGTAAGTTTCTGGAATCCATATTAAATAGAGAAATAGTCAACCACCTCAGCAGGAACAACCTTCTTAGTGCCACACATATGGTTCCCTCTCTGCAAAATCTACCGCAGATGTGTTGACGGTTCTATCCCACAGGATTAGTGAATCTCTTGACAAAGCCTTCGTTTCTAGGGTAATTGCTCTTGACATATCAAAGGCCTTCGACAAGGTATGGCATAAGGGTCTACTTCACAAGATTTCCAGCTACGCTATAACTGGAAATGTTTTCTCAATCATTAAATCGTTTCTCTCCGATCGGCTCATAAGAGTAGTGGAAGATGGACGAAAATAGGAGGCCTGCAATATAAATGCTGGAGTCTCTCAGGGGTCAATCCTGGGCCCATCTCTCTTCCTGATCTACATCAATGACCTCCCTAAACACATACTTAAATCATTCGTTGACATCTATGCTGATGACACGACCATCTACGGCAACACATCAAAGGCTGTAAATGACAAAATTCTCTCTGATTCTCTCTCCTCTGATCTCGAGCGTGTGGTTCAGTAGGGGAAGACGTGGCTGGTTACCTTTAATGCATCCAAAACCAAACTCCTATCCTTACATCATCAACGCTCTGATCCCCATCTGGCATCAATTGTGATGGATGGCTCTAGTCTGGGTGAGGCCCCGTGTTTTGACAAGCTTCTGGGTTTGTCCTTTACTCCTCATCTGAAATGGAACACGTGCATCAAGTCTGTTGCCAAGGTCGCTGGAAAGATGGTGGGATCCTTCTACCGCTCCAGGAGATATCTCACTACTGATGCCATTCTCTATCTATATAAAAGCCAAGTACGTCCAAGGATGGAATACTGTTGCCATATCTGGACAGGAGCTGCTAAAAACAGCCTATCCTGCCTTGACAGAGGACAAAATAGACTTCGTGGCTTAGTGGGGGATGCTATTTTCTCTACCCTGCAACCTCTCTCCCACAGAAGAGACGTTGCGAGCCTATCCTTGTTTTATCGTTATGTCTATGGCAGGTGCTCGTCTGAACTCCAATCTCTGGTCCCCCCTCGCCAATCTTTCACGAAAAACACCCGTTTAGCTGAATCCACTGTGAAAATTTTCCCCCACTCTTTATCTGTGCCTAAATCAAAACGTGGATTCCATGAACAAATCTTCTTTCTTAGAACTGCACGCCTGTGGAACTCTGTTCCGTCTGCCTGCTCCCCACCGGACTACAGCTTGGATTTCTTCAAGTCCAACGTTAACAAATCCTAATGAACGCCCCCTTAAGTAAACACTTCATCAAATCTCCACACTAACATAATGTACTTGCAATAACACTTATCCCTGAGTTGCTTCCGGGCCTTGATAAGTGGTGATCACTGTGTAAAAATAAAAAAATAAATAAATAAATTATGGGTATTATAGTAAATTCGAGAGCGAGTTGATGCAGTGATTGCAGGTGATTAAATGACTTACTGACTTGATGGTTTTCTAACGAATGATAAAAAATATTTTCGTCAGACCAAACAATTTTGGCCCAATCATCAGCTGTCTGTCCAATTTTATTGCCTTTTTTGCAAATTCTGGTCGATTTTTTTTCTGTTGGCATAAGAGAAGTATAATTTCCTCCTTGCTTTGCATCCTTTTTATCCCGCTTCTAATAACCTTTTCACTGTTCGAGCTGGTGTTCCTTCCATTTTCACCCCAAACAATGCACAGCGCCACTTTGATGTAGGTGGCTACTATCGGGGACATAAGTTGCAGGGATAGTATGCAGGGAGATGGGAAGAAAGATGTCTTCTTACATTACACTTGAACTTCTGCATGTCAGTAAAGTTGGGAAAGCAGAATTCCGGAAGGGAGTTCCAATGTCTAGCAGTTCTGAAGAAAAAACTATTGGCATAAAAGACTTTCTTACATCTAGAGATTTCTACTATGCAGGGGTGGAATTTGGCTGCTTTTCAGGTTTGTCGCGGGCATTTACGTCGAGGGGGTACAGGGGCTTATGGTTAGTCGAGGCATTCGTGATTTAAAAACTTGTGGAACATGCAGAGGGATGCAACTTTTCGTTGATGGGACAGAGGCTGAAGTTTAGATGACAGTTCAGGACATAAGAGTTTGGGGACTTTCTTTTGAATTTTGTGCAGATGCCCCAGCGCAAATGTGACAATAATCCTCCATACATAGGCGAATGGTGGCCTCACAGAGGTCCAGGATACTGAGCTGATATGTTTTTGTTTGCATCCTCCCTACGTTCAGCAGCTAGCTCTGAAAGTCTTTACTTCCTATCTTCAAGGGATGCTCTTTTCAAAGATCTGTCTTCCCTGGCGGTTGTAGACGTTCTACAGCTTTGTCCTTTTCTGTTTTTTAAAAGATTTTGTTGTTTTGTACCATTTAATCGTTGTTTAAACTCCTTCCCTTGAACAACTTACTGGCAATTTCTAACTGAGAATATCATTTACCAGATAAAGCAATAATCTGTACTCTTTTAATTTCTGAAAGCTGCTTATTTGGAGTCATTATCAATTAAATATAATAGAATCAAATATTACCTGAAAAATAAGAAACAGCTTTTAGTATGAAAATTAATGTTTAATATTGGAATGAAATTAGTTTGAAACTCAGCTAAAACCTTTGAAAGAGGCTTTAAAGCTAATAAATGCTACAATCTACTGTTAAATATTTTACATCTGCTCCCAGATGTCCACTGTACAATTCTTAACTTTTTAATTCGTGGGTTTAAACTATTATATAAGTTTTTGTTATAAGTGCTCCATAATTTTGACAATGGCTGCATATATATATATGTGTGTGTGTGTGTGTGTGTGTGTGTGTGTGTGTGTGTGTGTGTGTGTGTGTGCGTGTGCGTGTGTATATAGATATACTAGCAGAAGTGTCCGTCGTTGACTGGTTTCAAAACCAGCCTACAGAAAATGGACTGTGGTTGATGAAAGTATGATAGGTTATGAAAAGGAGGGTGTTGTAAAGAAATAGGTCTTGATACTCAAAAATTTTACCCTAAGCAAAATATGATGAAAGTAAAGATAATTTTCGTGAAAATATATTTTTTATATCAACTTTGTTTCCATTCGTAGCCAAGAGTGACCAACAAAATGATGTTTCCTTACAAAGAGAAAATGTTATATATATAATAATATTAATATACAAGAAAAAATGTTACCATAGTCCATAAAAATTACTTTTATGGTAGAAAAGTTCATTGGTTTGTATTTTTAAGTAGTTTGTAAAAATGTTATTTTTTTATTCACAACCCAGTTTTAAAAAATCAGGATGGCATCGACTTTGAAATGGAGAGCCCCGTTTTCAATTTGAAGGAGGGACACCTGAGCATTCTGTGTTAATAATTTAAGAGAGTTCCGTCAACGTAAGCAATGTTTGTAAGCATATTTTAATGTTTTCCGTTATTTTGTGCTTGAGGAATATTCGATTATGGCATGTGTAGTTTATATTAAACTTTATTTAAGTAGTTATCGCCTCAAATTTCGTTTTAATTTCGGTTCGCTCAAATTATTTCAAGTAAAGAGCAAAAAACTATTTCAAAACGACAAAACATGAACTGAACTTTTATTGACTAGGGTAACATTTATTTCTTGTATATATTTTTTCGGATAGTCGTTTGTTGGCTTTTCTGCTAAACATTCTTACTAAATAATATCGACGAAATATCGAAAAACAAAGAAACAAAAACAGTTATGAAAAATAATGAAACTTTACTTACTTTAGTAAAATAATCTGAAACAGCAAAATGGGATATTAAAAATGTAAACACGTAAGTACTTTAGTTTTTTAAAGCAAAGAATACGCAAAAAAGGTTTTAAACAACTGAATTCCTTCTAGTACACTGACAAAAAACTTAAGCAGATATATAAATAAAAATAAAAAGATTATGTAAATGTTTTTAAAAAGACACGTAATCACATGAGCAGGATTTTCTATTTCTTTTGACACGATAACAAGTAATGTTTGTATTTTTTTATTATTTATTTATTCATCTATTTTCGAAAGCGTGCCACGTGCAAGTGGAGAAGGAACAAAACAGAGTTATGCAAAATTTGTGTCGAGAATTGTCTAAGGTTCCGACTTTTATTTTGGCTTTCACTTTAATAAGAACTTGAATTTATTAGATGAATTTATTCGACACAATATGAATCTACTCAAAAAAATAAATAAAAGCTAACGTGAATTAAGATTAAAGTTAAGGTGTCCCTCACCCTTTAAAAAGCCTTGTTAAATTTTGTGACATATTTACATTCTATGGAGGTTAGGCGCGAACGAACACCCAATAATTTTATTATGCCATATTTCTTCAAACTGAAACATAATTATCAAAGTATGCTTACGCAAATAGATATGAAAAATCTTTGTTAAAGTTTGTCCCATATTTCCATAGAGTACAGGCGTTAACGCAGACCCCACAATTTTATTACACCATCCCTATTTAAGTTAAAACATACTTATAAAAGTATTCTTATGTATATCTATATCAAAAACCCTTGTAAACGTTTTTTTTTTAATTTTTTATTTCCATACTTTGGGGCCAGTCCCGAACGTAGACCCCACAATTTTTATGAACCACCGTTCTGCCAGATCAAACATACCCATTCCTGATCCTCGATACATCTTCTATCATTATATGTAATCAGTTGTTTAAACTAGTCAACCATATAGGAGCAGCCTATTCATGACCAGACACACACACACACACGCGCGCGCACACACACACATAGACGTTCAGCTTAATATTTATATATATATATATATATATATATATATATATATATATATATATATAATATTAAGCTGAACGTCTATGTGTGTGTGATATAATAAAATATTCTCCAGAATTGAATCGGAAAATTCTTGACAGGCATTTTCAGCTTTATGGAAAGACTCAAATCAACCACATTTAATAAAATGCGTTATCGATCGAAATAGATCATAGTTAGTGCACCAGAACTCTTGCGCACATGCACATGTTTCCTAGTCTTTCATGCTCTTTCACTATTTCTAATATTATAAATTAGAGTATGTATCTTATCGTACGCTATGTTTTAATCCTGTGAACATAATTTGCCTCGAAGCGTTGTCGAAACTAAAATGCAATTTAATCAATCACTACTAATTTAGGGCCATATTCTAGTGTTTCTAACTGTTTAGGTATTTTCTATTCGTACTAAACGTTGAAAACGTACAAGCTAATCGTTCGAGAAGGGACGCAATTATCTAATGTGATTTCCATAGTTTAAGAATATGTTCGTTATTTTTCTGATTTTACTTTAAGTATTATATTTTGTTTCTTCGTTTATATCAGCTGAGAGTTAATAGCTCACACATCAAGCATGTCTATACTTAATCCAATTTCCACCTACGGTTTTAAAAGAAATCAGGCAATAAAACAGTTGTGAAAGATATTAGAACAGAATTTTCTGAACTCTTGTTAAAATAGAAAAATTTGTTAAAGTAATTATTTTGTCTTTTATTCATATAATTCATATAATTCACCTCAAACAAGGCATGGTGTTATTTGTAAGTAAAGAGCTAATATTTTAGACCAAATCTACAAGAACCTATGTAGGGAGTTGAACAGTGAGATCTCTGTTTACATTACACTTGAACTTCTGCATGTCAGTACAGTCAGGAAATCAGGGAATACAGAGGGAATTCCAAGGTTTACCAGTTCGAATGGAAGAAATTATTAGAGGAGAAGACTTTTTCGCCATCTAGGGAGTCCTAAGGTGTAGGGATGATAATTTTCTACTTATCGGATTAGTCGGGGGTATTTACGTCGAGGGGTACAAGTGCTTCGAGTACGTCGGAGCATCTTCGATTAAAATAGTTGAGAAAAATGCACGGAGATGCAACATTTCGTCGGTTAGAGTTTGGTTGATAGTGCATTACCTATAAGTTTGGAGACTCATTTTCGGGCCATGTTTAAAAGCGAGAAAGTAGTGGCAGATGCACCTGTTCCGATGTGGAAACAGTACTCGATGTGCGAATAGTGTTTGTTCTTTTAGAAATATAAGATACTCTCAGGAATGAGTAATTTTCTAGCACAGTAAAAAAAACAACCTTTTTCACAGCAGCCTTGGCAATGCCCTCAATGTATTAGTTCTAAGTCATGTTGCCTGTGAATAGTAATAAGAGGAGTTTGAACGAGGGTAACGTGTTATCAATCATGGTTATCAGTGGTTGAGAAGGTTTTTCCTAATTATTAAAGGAAATACACTTAGTTTTGGCAACATTGGGTATAAACCTACATTTATGGAAGCATTATTCCACTACAGACAGACCTGAAGTCTTCTTTCAGGGTTTCATGCATTTCTTTAGATATTCGTTCATTCGTTTCAACTCAGCAAATATACCCATCTTAGACACAATTTTATCAGGGAGTTCATTTATTAATGAGATGAAAATTGAAGGTTCAGGAATCGACTCTTCATGTCATATTTTTTTATGTACGACAATCGAGAACAACCTAGACGTTTTTGTCTATAAACGACTGGATTATATTAAGTATGTGTCCAGTAATATCATATGATTAAATTTCCATTAGAAGATCCTCATAACAAACACTGTGAAAGCCTTAGATATATCGAAGCCTATTGTTCTAGCCTCCCCTTCATTATCCGGTGCATGATATATACTATCCGAGATTACAATTACGATATCTTCAGTAAAACTAACTTGCTTAAATTCATAGTGTCGATCGTAAAGACGTGTAGTGTCTATGAGGTGGTTAACTAGTGCTTGATTAATTAAGTACGCAATGATTTTAGTGAAGAGAGAAAAGAAGGTTAATGGGGCGATAATTGAGTGGGTCAGTCATAACACTATAATTCTTGACACCTGGTGCCACAGAAGCAATGTTCTAGTAGTCAACAAAACAAGATTTGCTAAGGCATTTCTAGTAACGTTTGGAGAAAAATGGGTCAACATCGGTTGAGCATGAGATGAGATTAGGCCTACACGCCTTCAAGGTGTTTACTTTTTATCATATCATAAACATGAAAAGAGCTGATTTTCACATCATCGACTGTGGCTTCTGTCCGCAAAGGGAAATTTAAAAAGGGATTGGTTTGTTGTGCTAAATTGGTGTTGGAGACAGGGAATGAGGTTAGTCTTCCTGCTTGTGCAAAAAACTCAAGGTTGCTGAATAGTGTAGGGGATTGTTCATTGCCTATTATTAAGAACACTGTTATGACATTTTCAGGAATCTCAAGTCCCTACTTTCTGTGACTGAATGAGTTTAACCTTCTCTTGGCTTCGGTTATTCCACTCTTACAATTATTTCTACCTTCTATATACTTTTGTCTATTTGCACCAGACTTATGTTGGATAAGTCTACGAAAGGCATTCTGTCTTTAAAGAATGGCATCTGCACAAATAGAAGTGAACCATTGGAAATAGGGGGGGGGTTCTATTAAACTTTCGTGTGGGAATGTGTTTGAACCATTCAGTAGCCTAATTTGTATAATGTTCTGTAAGAAGAGAAAAATACTAATCTACAGGGTATCTCTGATGTTATCCATGATTGTTCCCAGTAAGCCTTCATTGTTTTCCGCAATGGCTCTTCAACTTGGGGTCAGGAGTTTAGGGGGTTATCTACCAATATAACATTATTAGAATTCCCAGGCTATGAAGATTTTTACACAACCTTTGTAAACTGTGATCAGAAATATGCTGAGAAGTGAAGTTTTCTATTGCTTACGATTTCACCCATTAAAATTGGGCCCATTTTTACATTGACTGCGACCCCACTTGGTTTACCATTTATTTACGCCTTTCTCGGCAGGATGTGAGCAGTGTAATTAACCAGCTGTGGACGCTCTTTTATGAGCGGGGCCTGCAGACAAAGACTCTGACGGATAATTATACTGCCTTTTGGAGAAGCTTGTTTAAAACATTCCTTAATAAGTGGAGAATCCGACTCCGATTCCATTGTTCATACGTTTGATAACGGCATCATCGAGCGATGTGAGAGAACTTTAAAAAAAGATAAAAAGGTGTACTATACCGGACGCAACATACGGGTAGAACGTAACGTCAAAGGATGACGTGTCCTCTGTTACAGAAGCTGCCAGCATGGTCTTGTATACTGCTGAAAGAAAATCAATTGAATATCAGCGCAGCCACACAATCAGTAAAAGACGATATTCAAAATGAGTGGCTGTGGTGGTAAACAGGTAGACAATGTATCACAAAGTATTGAGTGGAATGTGTAATTGGAATTAGAACTACACAGAACATATCGGTCGATAGAATGTTACGTTATGTGTAACATCTGCGACTCGCAATGGTATCAGGCTCGCTGAAAGTCTGTTCATCCATCTTTTAAGAGAATAGAGGTAAAATATTTGTGACAATTGGGGAAAGGCCATGTAAACAGGCACCCAGTATAAATGAAGGGGATGCCTCCTCCGATGACATTTCGAATGGAGACCCAGCAATTGTGCCGTCGCAAAGAATTATACGGCGCCAAAGACCACCTCCTAAATGTTTCAGGTGTTATTATAATCATGAGGCAGGAATATAATAGTAATGCTATAAACAGCCTTACCACCAAGAACAAAATATGTGCTCTCACTCTGCTACCGGCGCGGAGAAATCAAGGGAAAGAAAAAGATGCAAATTTTCTTTTCTTTACATAGTAGTTACCACTTATCAAAGTCACTCGGGGATAAGGGTTATTGCATGTACAGTAATCAATGGGGTAATATCGTAGTAATCGTTAGTATTGAAGATTTGATAAAGTGTCTTACTTAAGGGGGCGGTTTATCAGGATTTTTTTTATGTTGGACTTGAAGACATCCAAGTTGTAGTCAGGTGGGAAACAGCAAACGGAAGAGAGTTCCACAGGCGTGCACTTCTAAGAAAGAAGCTTTCTCCATGGAATCTACGTTTTGATTTAGGCACAGATAAAGAGTGGGTTAAATTATTGACAGTGATCTCAGCTAGGCGGGTGTTTATCGTGAAAGATCGGGCAGGCAGGACCAGGGATTGGAGCTCAGACGCGCACTTGCCGTGGAAATAACGATAAAACAAAATCAGGCTCACAACGTCTCTTCTTTTAAGCTAAATTGAATTTAACTGTTTAAACAATCTATACCTCATTTGATTGGCCTTTTATTCCTCTACTAGCGGGGGTACCCGGCGTTGCCCGAGTGTTTGTTTCCGGGACGGGGGGGGGAGTTTTAAAAAATGTTATGGTAGGTAAGTAGGAAGGATCAAACCCGGAGTCATGAGTAAAAGTAGGAAAATAAAGTGTGAAAAAAAAACCATCTGCAACGTTAACAGTTCGGCCACCAAGAAAAGTCCATTCCAGTTATTTAGTAAAAAAAAAAAAAAAAAAACGACTACGGTAGGTCGGCGCGAACGTGAAAATATAATGTGAATTGTCCAGCACGCTAACCACTACGCCACAGAGCACTGCAGCTTAG
The DNA here is from genome assembly GCF_053919585.1 of Euprymna scolopes. Lineage (NCBI taxonomy): Eukaryota > Metazoa > Mollusca > Cephalopoda > Sepiida > Sepiolidae > Euprymna > Euprymna scolopes. The sequence goes on from NC_136495.1 coordinate 2,196,414, forward strand.
TTCAGTGATTTTAAATAACTTCACATGAAAGAACTACAAAGCCAAACCGGTGTTCTCTTCTCAACTGTTCCTTGTGAACGATCCCCAAACGGTGTTAAGTGGTGGCAGGGGGAGGAGGAATTTATTAGAGAGAAAATATTTTACCACTTCCATTGATCTTAACCGATTTTGGCCGTGACTTCTCAGCAGAAAAAGTATAGAAATCTAAGATTATCGAGGAATTTGAGAAATAATAAGCCTATAACACACCTCAGATATTGTTCTGCAGTTTGTGCATATTATATTTGCATGAAATATCTTGATTTTTTAATCCTATTAATGTCAAAATCAGACGGGAAAAAATTAGTTCATTTTATTTATATAGATAGAAGAAGAAGAATAGAAAGAAAGAAAGAGAAGATAGAATAGAAGAAAGAATAGAAAGATAGATAGAAGAAGATAGAATAGAAAGAAAGAAAGAATAGAAGAAGATAGAATAGAAGATAGATAGAAGAGAAGAGAAGAGAAGAGAAGAAGAGATAATTCTGTTTGTTCATATTTGACTTTTAATTGAAGTTTCCATGTATTCACGTCAATTAAAAAAAATAACTTCAAATCGAGAAGGCAAAAAGAAACTCCACACAATGGGAAATTGTTATTTAAGTGTAACTTTAGAAAATTTATGCAACACAAAATACAACAGGAACACACTGAAATTTATGCAACATAAATACAACAGGAACACACTGAAATTGTAAATATTTTCTATTCTCTAAGATATAATACTTTAAATAAAATGAAATATACAGGAATTAAAAGTGTATTGCGTTTTCTTTTGGAGGGAAGTTGTAGCGTACTTAAAGCATTCTAGGAAACATATCCAACTTTAAAATTAACGTCTACAATATCCGCGATGATTAGAAAAAGTTGCTTCGCAATGAAAATAGAAGGAAAAGCTCATTAAAATAGAAGGAAACAAATTACAAAACGTCGCATTTTTGGAAAATGATGTTTAACAAAGAAAAAAGCTATTATTAAAATTGAAAAATATGCATCTGAAAATTGGCGATTTTATAACACGTCTAACAATGAGGATTGCAAATTCACATTGTTCTATAAACGCTAGTTGAATTGCAGAAAAATGGACTCAGGTGGTTGTTCTTGATTTATGAATTGAAACAAAATTGAAATATTATAAAACAATAATATATTTTAAAATGTATATATTAAACGAAAAAAATCTATAAAACTAATGGTTCAATTTTAATAGAGAATTCAGAGCTGGCATACGTGTGCGTTTTTTTATAAAGATAATCCCTGACGTCACACAGGAAGTTAAAAGACTGACGTCACACAGGGAATGGAAAGACTGGCGTCACACAGGGAGTGAAAAGACTGGCGTCATACAGGGAGTGAAAAGACTGACACCATTGCACCTCTTTTAACATATGATATAATTTGTGAATGTATAACTTTATGCGCTTTTCGTCTTAGTGTGTATGCAGACACCCATACGTGTCTCTGAGATGTATCTATAAAATACAGCGTTTTCACCTTGTCATTGACTGTTTCAGCATGGAAGTGCCTATTGGCATTATACACAATTTTGGTTTCAAACGTATATAATACGTATTTATTTTGTACATTTTCTACAGTTCATTTTTGCATTTTCATATTGTTCGCGTGACGTCCATATTAAATAGAGAAATAGTCAACCACCTCAGCAGGAATAACCTTCTTAGTGACACACAATCTGGTTTCCGCTCTGCAAGATCTACCGCAGATGTGCTGACGGTTATATCCCACAGGATTAGTGAATCTCTTGACAAAGGCTCCCTTTCTAGGACAATTGCTCTTGACATATCAAAGGCCTTCGACAAGGTATGGCATAAGGGTCTACTTCACAAGATTTCCAGCTACGGTATAACTGGAAATGTTTTCTCAATCATTAAATCATTTCTCTCCGATAGGCTCATAAGAGTAGTGGTAGATGGACAAAAATCGGAGGCCTGCAATATAAATGCTGGAGTCCCTCAGGGGTCAATCCTGGGCCCAACTCTCTTCCTGATCTACATCAATGATCTCCCAAAACACATACTAAAATCTTTCGTTGACATCTATGCTGATGACACGATCATCTACGGCAACACATCAAAGGCTGTAAATGACAAAGTTCTCTCTGATTCTCTCTCCTCTGATCTCGAGCGCGTGGTTCAGTGGGGGAAGATGTGACTGGTTACCTTTAATGCATCCAAAACCAAACTGCTATCCTTGCATCATCAACGCTCTGATCCCCATCTGGCATCAATTGTGATGGATGGCTCTCGTCTGGGTGAGGCCCCGTGTTTTGACAAGCTTCTGGGTTTGACCTTTACTCCTGATCTGAAATGGAACACGTACATCAAGTGTGTTGCCAAGGTCGCTGGAAAGATGGTGGGATCCTTCTACCGCTCCAGAAGATATCTCACTACGGATGCAATTCTCTATCTATATAAAAGCCAAGTACGTCCAAGGATGGAATACTGTTGCCATATCTGGGCAGGAGCTGCTAAAAACAGCCTATCCTGCCTTGACAGAGTACAAAATAGACTTCGTGGCTTAGTGGGGGATGCCCTTTTCTCTGCCCTGCAACCTCTCTCCCACAGAAGAGACGTTGCGAGCCTGTCCTTGTTTCATCGTTATTTCCATGGCAGATGCTCGTCTGAACTCCAATCTCTGGTCCCCCCCTCGCCAATCTTTCACGAAAAACACCCGTCTAGCTGAATCCACTGTGAAAAATTTCCCCCACTCTTTATATGTGCCTAAATCAAAACGCAGATTCCATGGGCAGAGCTTCTTTCTTAGAACTGCACGCCTGTGGAACTCTGTTCCGTCTGCCTGCTTCCCTCCGGACTACAACTTAGATGTCTTCAAGTCCAATGTTAACAAATTCCTAATGAACCGCCCCCTTAAGTAAACATTTCAGCAAATCTCCTCACTAACGTAATGTACTTGCAATAACCCTTATCCCTGAGTGGCTTCCGGGCCTTGATAAATGGTGATCACTGTGTAAAAAAAAAAAAAAAAAAAAAACAGACAAAGGAGATATACTTCTTATAGTTTCGGTCGTCGGCTGTCTGTGTGCGTCGTAAAAGAAACACTTCCATGCAAATTGCAAAGTAGTAACATCATAACGCCTTGTCTTCTACAGGGTGGAACGATAAAATTGTCAACCTACAAAAGATGACATGATTCCATTTCCGTTTGGTGAAACCCAGTTTTCTTTTTTTGTTGCAAACTATCTACTAGTTACCCAGTTGTGTTCAAATCCCAAGAGCGATAGGAGACTCGTGTCACGTCTGAATATGACACAATGTTCAACAAACAAGATCGGAGATGCGTTCAAATGTTATGACAACATGAACATTGCCAGTACCCTCGAAATGCATCGCTGGATTGCCACGAATAACAAGAACGTACATAGGGTAATGAAAACAAAATTACCGGACACGATTAGAGTCTTTGATACGGTTTCAAGTGAGGGCCACATCATGCCACCTGACATCTTCGAAGTGGCTTGAAAGTCAATACCCAGATGTGCTGAAGAGTGTGGTGATCCCCTGGTGAAATCAGATGGCAGCTGGCAGGCTCTGGTTGTGGCAGCAGGACTCGAAGCCTGCGCACAAGTCCAAAAAGACCCAGGCTTGACTTGAGAAGGAGTACTATGATTTTGTATTTTTCTCTCACTGACCCCCTTCCCCCCCCCACCCTGAACCAATTGGACTACTTCGGTGTGTCATACGTCGTCAACATCACCAACATCCGCCAGCCGCCGAGTATTCGGCGTGATCCCGTCAGCACTTGTGGAAAAAGCATGCTCCCTGTTTCGGACCTGTTGCGAGGTGGTGACTGAGGCCGAAAACGGCTACATTAAATAGATGTCCGCTCTACTACATAATCAAGTTACCTGAATTTATTTTTTCAATAATTTTTTTTAATAAAGCTGTATTGCTATTTTCTTTAGGGCGACACTTTTATCGTTCAGCCCTGTATTTCGATAGTATCATGATCATGTCCATCAGTAATCGCAATATATTTACTAGTTTTTACATCACGAATGTGGAATCCATATTCGTTCTCAGATAATTGTTCCCTCGTATCTAAAAACAGTCTTTAATGTCGTCATTAACCTAATTTTTTATCAAAACCATTTCGAACTTACATCAGCCAAAAAGTACAACATTTGTTATCATTAAACTTTTGTTTATTTAAAACATATTTTTGCTTACCGAAATATTCCATTATGTTATTGTTTCACGTTTCTATATTGTTTATTCAAATATCAATTAGTACCTTTTGGCTTGGCTATGTAAACTGTAGAACCAAACTAGCTATATACCAACCATCTACCTACGCAGAGGACAATCTTCTCCACGTATGAAAGATAAATAACAAAAGAAAATATTCTAACGCATAATTATATTTTCAATGTCAGCGGCTGGGTTTGTTTGGTTTTTTTATTGTTTTTTGTTTTTTTGTATCAATTTCACAAAGATGTATCACAAGCTTGAAAATATGAGTTTCTAAAGATCTGTTTTGTTTTTTAAGATTTAGTTGTTCCGGGTAAATAGTAAAAGACCTCGACAGCTGTTAGTTGAAAGTCAGTTGTTACTGTAGTTTCTCTCATGACATAAGCAGTACCTGTGTTATGCAGTAAGTCGAACACAAGAAAGTGTCAATCTATCTATTTAGTTATCTATATTTGTGTCTATCAATCTCGGTTTATCTATCTAACTGGGGAGATGGAAGTGGGATGAATATGAAAAATATTTATAAAATCTGTCAAAATATGGTAAAATCACATCATAGATACGTTTACTGGAAGGTATTCAGATCTGCGTGTGAGTCACGTGATCAAGTTAGCTGGAGATGATGGAGAGTTGGAATTTGGACGTTGAGCAGAGCGAACGGTTTAACGCATCATCCCTCTCCCCTCACTGGGGAGGGAGCGGACGTGTGTGAAAATAGAGACCTAGAAGTAACCACACAAGCAAAGATATTCACTTTCTATTCTTCTGCGATCGACACCTTAAAAGTGAATAAAAACTAGATAAAACCAATCATCGTCTTGGAGTCATGTGTTTCGTTTAAATATGTTCCATCCTCCCATCCAAGAACAAGGTGAATTCTAGGTGGACAAGATGAACGACGCATTAAGTTAAAGTATTTTTTTTTTTTTTTTTTTTTTTTTTTTACACAGTGATCACCACTTATCAAGGCCCGGAAGCCACTCAGGGATAAGGGTTATTGCAAGTACATTACGTTAGTGAGGAGATTTGCTGAAATGTTTACTTAAGGGGGCGGTTCATTAGGAATTTGTTAACGTTGGACTTGAAGACATCCAAGTTGTAGTCCGGAGGGAAGCAGGCAGACGGAACAGAGTTCCACAGGCGTACAGTTCTAAGAAAGAAGCTTTGTTCATGGAATCTGCGTTTTGATTTAGGCACAGATATAGAGTGGGGGAAATTTTTCACAGTGGATTCAGCTAGACGGGTGTGTTTCGTGAAAGATTGGCGAGGGGGAACCAGAGATTGGAGTTCAGACGAGCATCTGCCATGGAAATAACGATAAAACAAAAATTGTTTCCAAAATACATGTATCACACACACGCGCGCGCGCACACATATGAGCAATTAGATATGAATATATCAACAATATAATTCTAGGGTTCAGTTAGTGAAGAAGCAACGATATATATTTAGTGACACGTATACACGTCAGGATGAACCCTTCGTCCAAAGTACGCATATTGACATTTAGACGATTATACAACATACACTGTTTCGGTGTCTTTAGGTAAACAATAATATAACACGTGATGTGCCTACAGTGTGGTGTAAAATCCATATTTGCTATCTGGTAGCACAAGTGTTCAATGGAAGAAATCAATAAATACTGTTTTCACTGCAGGAATTACATTTCAATTAAGACTGTTTTGACTGTTTAATAAGTAAATATATATTCATTTATATCTTCTTACATGTTCGTCTAGGTTTATATTTGTACAAGAATTGTCACCCCTCGTTGTCCTGGTTGGGTTGTGGGAAAGCGCTAACATATATATATATATATATATCAGACAAGTATTATTACTAAGCACAAAATTTTTCTGTTTCACTATTTTCATTTTTACCTTCTCCAATCTTCGAATACTATTATTTTGCGTTTTTATCAAAATTGTTTAGGTTGAATCCATAACTTTCTTTAGCGAGCGCTTTCGATAGGAATACATCAATTCAGTGGGGGAAGATGTGGCTGGTTACCTTTAATGCATCCAAAACCAAACTCCTATCCTTACATCATCAACGCTATGATCCCCATCTGGCATCAATTGGAATGGATGGCTCTCGTCTGGGTGAGGCCCCGTGTTTTGACAAGCTTCTGGGTTTGACCTTTACTCCTGATCTGAAATGGAACACGTACATCAAGTCTGTTGCCAAGGTCGCTGGAAAGATGGTGAGATCCTTCTACCGCTCCAGAAGATCTCTCACTACTGATGCAATTTTCTATCTATATAAAAGCCAAGTACGTCCAAGGATGGAATACTGTTGCCATATCTGGACAGGAGCTGCTAAAAACAGCCTATCATGCCTTGACAGAGTACAAAATAGACTTCGTGGCTTAGTGGGGGATGCTATTTTCTCTACCCTGCAACCTCTCTCCCACAGAAGAGACGTTGCGAGCCTATCCTTGTTTTATCGTTATTTCCATGGCAGGTGCTCGTCTGAACTGCAATCTCTGGTCTCCCCTCGCCAATCTTTCACGAAAAACACCCGTCTAGCTGAATCCACTGTGAAAAATTTCCCCCACTCTATATCTGTGCCTAAATCAAAACGTGGGTTCCATGAACAAAGCTTCTTTCTTAGAACTGTACGCCTGTGGAACTCTGTTCCGTCTGCCTGTTCCCACCGGACTACAACTTGGATGTCTTCAAGTCCAATGTTAACAAATTCCTAATGAACCGCCTCCTTAAGTAAACACTTCATCAAATCTCCACACTAACGTAATGTACTTGCAATAACCCTTATCCCTGAGTTGCTTCCGGGCCTTGATAAGTGGTGATCACTGTGTAAAAAAAAAAATTATCCTCAGGCATATTGCGTTATAAAAATTATGTTTTTAATTATATATATATATATATATATATATATATATATATATATATATATATATATATATATATACGTTTTATTTTTTGTTGCCGTATCTTTCTGTTAAGTTACATTATTGTTTCGGCTACACGGCCGATTTTTTTGCCGTCTGTAGCGTCCTCAGACTTTTACAGAAATGTTCGCTATTTTGGGGTGAAACATTGGAAGAGTGAATGAGGTTAGGGGGTTTTGCGAGGAGGGCGGAAGAAGAAGAGAGGAAGGAAATAAGGAGGGAAGGTGGGGGCGTTTGGTATGTCGATAATGTTTTAGTTTTGGGGTTTAAGGAACTAGTGGGGGAGGGTCTTGGAAGTTAATTTCTGGTGTGGCTGAGGGCATAGGAATACATGAGAGGAAAGGGAATATGTGGGGGTGGGGGAGGGGGGTTACTTTAAAATTCGAGTCTTGGTGTTAAAGTTTTTAGCGTCTCGTTGGTGAGGTGATTTCTTGGTAAGTATGTCTTGAGCTGTTATGTGTTCGCTTATGGTTGGAGGCGGGGGGGCTATGGTTCGGTTTATTTATTTTGTTGTTAATTGTTTGGAGAGGGCAGCTAGCGGTCGCAGCCACGGGTACACACATGCGATCGTACACACATATATACTTAAAAGAAACGTACACACATATATACTTAAAAGAAACGGTCACGGGTACACATTTATGTGCATATGTGCATGCACATATATTTGCACGCCAGGGCGGGCATGTATGTGTACCCGTGACCGTTTCTTTTAAGTATATATGTGTGTACGTGCACATGTGTGTACCTATATCTGCGAACGCTAGCTGACCTTTTCCAAACAATTAACAACAAAATAAAAACAAAAAATAAATAAACCGAATCATAGCCCCCCCTTTCTTCAGTTTTTATTAATTACAATCTCCACTAAATATTTATATATATATATATATATATATATATATATATATATATATATATATATATATATATAGTAATTTATAAAATATATATGGCGATTAAGCTACACTGAATATTCGGCGTTTCATCCACTCTAGGATTCGTCAGGCTAATGCGCGAATTCTGTGGTTGTTTCTCGTTTTTATATGGTCCTCTTCTGTGTAAGATTTTAGTTAGCCAATCAGCTTTCTCGTATCCACCGCGCCCCATCCTATCAGCCAATGGGCATGCATTTTATCGAACAAAGGCATAATTTACATGGGTCGTCTAAATGTCTACACGTGGTAGCTTGTCTTATTATTTTCCATTCGACTACCGGCGAATGTCCGCTTTCTTTGAGTTCCCAGTATTTATTCGCTAGTGTTGTTTTCATACGGTGTTTTTTTTTATTGTTGAATGTACTTTTGTGGTCATAGTATCGGGTTTTGAAATCTAAGGAAGTTATGCCTACGTAATATTTCTTGTTATTCGGGTTTTCTTTCGCAAATATTGTTGCTTGATAAACTACGCTTTTTGTTAGACATTTATTTTGAACTGGGCAAAGTTGCGGTGTCTACAGTTGCATTTATCTTGTTCGTTATTAGTATTTTTATTTATGGTATGGTTGTTCTTGCCCGGGGTTTGTTATTATTATTATTATTATTATTATTATTATTATTATTATTATTATTATTATTATTATTATTATTATTATTATTTCTGCTAGTGTTGGTTTTATTTTTGTCATGGTGTCTACTTTTTTATTGTTTATTTTGTTGTTGTTTACATAGTTTTTATTTAGTATTTTGTTATTATGTGCTTTAATTATCATCTCTAAATTTTCGCAACAACTGTAGGATAACTTTAAGGTATTTTTATTGAAGATTTTGTGTAAGGGGTTGGTTGCGGGAAAGTGTTTTTCAATAAGATCTAGAAATTTCTTGCCAAGTTTTGTTTTTAACATTTGATTGTATGGGGCCGTATACCAAATTATAGTTCTTTTTTTTCTATTTTTAATTGTATTATAGTTATTGGTGTTTTGTTGCTTATATTTGATATCGATATTTTTGTATCCACTATTTTTAGGGCTGTTTCGTAGATATTGGTTGGCCTGTTAAATGCATTTTCATCGCTTGAGTTATTACTGAGTCCACTTACGATCGAGTTAGGAATGTGTGTTATAATTGATGGTGGGTGATTGGACTTAGGGTTTACGTAAATTGGAGTAGCGTTATCTTTTAAGTATGGTTCATATGTGTTTTTTATCTAAGTTCAACGTAACGTCCAGGAAGTTTGTTATTTTTATGTTGGCTGATACGTCTGCTTTTAGGCCTAATTTTTTCATTTCCTTGTGTATGATTTCCTTAAAGTTTTCTCCCTTGATTTTGTTGGAGTTTTTTCACCCTTTCTGTCGTAACAATAGAGGATCCATTTGCTTATCCACCAAACACGACGATTCGTCGTACAATGGCTTCTGAACCTCTCTCTTCCCTGGGGTTTTCTAATATTTAGAGCTTTCTCTATTTTCCCCCTACTGATTTTACTCTAAAACATTTCCATTTGCTTGAGATTAAGTTTTGGGGATCAAAACAGAAAACCCCTACTTACAATACTTACTGGTAAGCTTCTAATTAAAAAAAACCTTCCACCATAACAATTCACTCAGATTTCCCTTGCCTGGATTCTCAGAACTCGGAAAAGACCACGGAAAAACTTTAACTAACTTAACCTTCTGTTCTTGCAAAGGACCTGTGTGATTTTTTTTCACCTCCGCCAGAACGCCAAAGAGTCAAAACATGGCTATCCACATTCATACCTAAATTCTAAAAATTGTGACAAAGTATCAGCAGCGGCAAAGGATGGCTGACTACGAAGAGATAAGCAGCAACAGCAGTAGTAAAAAATGCGCATATGCAAATTAGAAAGTGTGCACGAGGAGAAAAAAGAAAAAGAGAAAAAGGACACGACGTACTCGGGAGAGCAACAAAGGCGGCGTCGAAGAAAATAACCGTTTAAAGACGCAGGCGAGAAATGTCTGGCTAGGGCCGGCGAGAGGTCGGAGAGAAGAAGTGTACACCGGGTGGGATGGACGATAGCGAGAGACTTTATAATGGTGTCGAAACAATTATAACTGTAATAAAAAAAAACTTTGGTTGAGAAAAATCGCCGACAAGGATTCAAATTTATTAATTTATTTTGTTTGGTTGGTTGTAACGGCTAGGTTATATACTGTCCAAAGTAAATTTCCATATAAAAATCATTCGTCGGGTTGTTGCCAAATTCTTTTTTTTTTAATTCAGATAAAATAAAGCAAGTCATTGCTTTTACCAGAGAATGTTCACTGGCAATGATCCAAAATATAACTCTAAGTGAACTATAACACTGGATAAAATATTAAACCAATGAATAGAACGTAATAAATTTAAAAAATCACAAGGAACATAAATTAGTCGTGAGACTGTATGCATTTATTAGACAGCGTAAGGATGTGCCAATGTCGTATCATTTCTTCACTTCTCTAAATTGTATTTAATATAGGATAAATAGATCCGGCAATTCTATTTATTTCCAGTTAGGGAGAGGGGAATCTATCGCCATACTTTCCTCTAAACATGTCAATTGAACCCATATTAAGTACTATACTTATTATTATTATTATTATTATTATTATTATTATTATTATTATTATTATTTTAATGGAGATTAGCACTGTGCATGCGTTATCGGCAGCTCCTGTAACTCTCATTTCTCCTTATTTGTCTCTCAGTCCTCATTTATAATGAGTGATTTTTCTGAAAAAGGGAGAAGAAAAAGCTGTATTCTAAGTCGGTAGTATTTTGGCGTGAACAGTAGCCTGAGATGTCGATAATTTTCCGTTTCTGTTTATCCTTGTGGTTATGTCACTAATAAAGGTGTTGGAGGTAAACGTTTTATCTGGGCTGACGTTATCTGCCTGATAGTCAGGGACCCGAACCTTTGATTAATAATTGAGAAGGCTGTTCTATCAGCAGGTGCAAATTACTAGGGTTGCTGTATTGCCATTTGGTGAATGGATTCTGGACCATGCAGTAGCTTCTGATGAGGCTTCCTGATGACATATAAGGCTTTACCTGCTACAAAAAATATGTGTTTGTTTCTTTTTCTCTCTTACTTTCCCTATCTGCCATGTTCTAACCAAGTCTGTCGACCTGTTCCACAAATTCCGAAACTCCATCATGAAAAGTCTCAAGAAAAAATACACGATTAAACCCAGAACTCCAACTTCTAACGTAGACCCCCACTAAATTAGCATCTTCAGAGAATATACTAATTTACCCGATATGTGCTTCCGGGTTGCACTTTCTCACAGCACTGCGTTTATATTTGTCCTCTATTACCCCCATAACAGCGGAGTTACTATCTTTAAGAGCATATTTTTTAAAATTGACCACATCCTGCTCATCCTTCGGCTAACATTCACGTCTTTGGAGACTTCAATGTTCACAATGTGGAATAGTTAAGCCACTCAAACAAGACAGATGATGAGGGGAGGTTCTGTCACGATTTCTCTATTGCTTATGATCTCACTCAGATTGTTCACGAGTGTACCCATGCGCTGACGGTCGGTATGCAAGTCTCCTATACCTTTTTCTTACAACTGGCCATGATCTATGTTCATCTTCTGTTCTTTCTCCACTGGAATCTTCCGACATATCGGTTATATCAGTTAAGATAAAAACGAAATGCAATAAGTCCTCCTACGTGCCTCTCCATCGTACAGTATATCGATACTCTATGGCTGACAGGGATAGCTTCCCTACATGTATTTCAGATCTATCTTTGCGATCTATCTTTAAAAAGAATGTGTCCTCTATAGTATCAGACTTGACGGAATGGTCACTTGTATAGACCGCTTCATGCCTTTCAGAATATTCCAGCAAAAAAACAAACAATCAACCGTGGTTCTCTCCAGAATATGCTGCTGCCATTGCGGACAGAAATCACTTTTTCCATTGCTTCCAACGTAATAGATGTACTGAGACTAAAGCTGCTTTCGGGACTGCCTACAACCACTGTAAAAATATTAATAAAGAACACGAGAAAGTTGTATGCTCAGTCCGTTAAGTCCAAAGTAGCTGAGCAGCGGCTTAGTTCCCAGCAGTGTGGTAAATAGCAAACAGAATCCTGAACAGAAGCGTGTGTCCTATCCCAACCATTATCAATGGACCTGAGGTAATCCTGTCAGCATCAAACAAAGCCAAACTATTTTCCAAAAACTTTGCAGCTAATTCTACTCGATACGACCAAGGCCGTCACCCCCCCCCGTATTTCCTCCTGCATCAGAAAACACGCTATGCGACATACGAATATCTTTGCGAGGTGTTGCGAAACTAATCAAAAATCTTGATTCCAGTAAAGTAATTGACCCTCACGGCATTCCAATTATAGTGTTCAAAAAATTTCAACCATAACTAGCTCCTATACTTACAAAGCTATTTAAGCGTTGTCTTAAAAAGAATGTATTCCCAACATACTGGAAAACATCGTCAATATGCCCTGTATTTAAGAATTAGGGTGATCAGTCATCTTTCTCTCAGTACAAACCAATAAGTCTCCCGTGCGGCATGAGTAAGTTGCTGGAATCTGTTTTAAATAGAGAAGTAGTCAACCAGGCACATGAAGTACATTTGTGCAAAATTTTAAAAATATCGGCTCAGCCATTCAGGAGTCCATAGGGAACGAACTCACACAGAGACACATTGAAAGCTCCTTTTGTATATTAGTCATCGGCAAACTTCCGCTATGAGTTACGATGGTGTCATTCTGGTGTCTATCTGCACCGCTGATAATGCCTATATAGTCCAACTCGGGAGTGTCAGGCCATGGTGCACTTGGTGCAGATGAAAATGGGTGGCTGCTGGGACTGCTTTGAATTGATTTTGTGCGCAGCTCTTGTATTGAACGTGTCCTGTTCTAATATATATGAGTGTAATATATTGGAAATATTCTGTATAAGAAGTTTGGCAATTGGCATGAATTAATTGATTGCAATTTATGTTGTTTTTTGCACACTTTACTTAAGAGGAGAGATTCTATATAAACTTTCACAAAAGAATTTTCAAATGAAAGGACCCTCAAATATTGGGGAAAGTTAATCTTGATTCACAGATCAAAGGGAAGAGCACGCCACCTCTGCTAAACTGACTTTCATAAACACGGAAAACACTTTCCAGAACAACTGATTTTTGGAAATCACACAAGAAACTAAGTATCTCTTTGCTAAATTCGGAATTGTAATACATATTTGATTGTAACGTGTTTTGTCTTTACTAGACAATTTTTTAATGCAAAATGTTTGTAGACGATAAAAAATTGTAACTTGGGTTGATTGTTAAGAGTTCCTTTATAAATTCCTAGTTTTAACCAGTGGTAGAGGACTAACCATACGAAACATTTACTGCGCTCACCAAATTCACTTTTGTTTTTGTTATTCTATATGTAAATGATTCTTTGTTGACTACACAATTTTAATGTGAAGGACTTTGAAAAAATATTGCAAGCAATATTAAAGTATCGTGTTACTGATAAACACATAATGGAAAGACGTTTCAGAGATATTACAGAGTTCACTCCGAGTATATTAAAGGATCCATCCCTAGGATCTTACAGAATTTATTTAATAAATGTCTACTAAGAAAGACTTTAACATGATGGGAATTCTTACGAGCCTTTTTGGAGAACAAGAGGATGATCAAATTACTACTGGCCAGGTACGAGAGAAATTGCTCTCTTTAAAGCGAAATAGCGCAACCCATAAAAGAAAAATAAGAGTGAACTTTAATAGCCTAGACAAAATGCATGATAAACAGACCCTCGCTACTTTCTTGGGTAAAAGAAGAGCTAAGAGCATTGACTATGAAGCACGCAAAGTTATGAGAATAAGGTAATTAATACCTTCGTGAAAAAACAGCACGACTATCAGAAATAGAAGTTGTATGGAATGGAACCTTTCAAAATAGGTGCATCTTCTTTAACTTGGCAATCTTTATATTAAGTATTGTGAATTCTTGTGATAGCGATTTAAAATGGATCCTAAACTTGAAGTTGCTAAGAAAGTTACATTGGACAAACATACCGCCCGCAGGAACCAATTGTAAAAGTGAGAAATTACTGTAAGAAAAAAAATGTAGGGAAAAATTCAAGATGGCGCCCGACTCTCTCTTTAACACGGTAAGATATCCTCAACACGGCACAAGAAGCAACAGCCACACGATTCCCCAGCCAACTCAATCGTCACTCGCCCACGTCTTTCCCCTCACCCGCTTTTATCGTCGTTCTAGGTCGGCTAAATTTGCATATTCCGAGAATTCGTGTGACTTTGCGAGACATCATACTTTACAAAAGACGGCGGTCGCCATCTTGGTCCCTCTTTTCTATTTTTGGTCGGTAACGCTGAGCTGGTCTCGAGGTAAGTCTTTTTCCCCTCATCCGTCTCTCCCACGTACCCACACAACACGCAAACACGCGGGCGCTTATCTCCTGGATGCACGTTACACTCCCCCCTGATCTGATGATCACATAGAGAGCACTGGGGGGGTGGCCTTTTAGTGCGTGTGCTTCTGCGAAGAGGTACATTCACTGTTTCAGATTCGGGCTCTGGATCTGGTTCCGCCTCATCAGATGAAGTATCGCTATCAGTCTCTGGAAGGGGCTCACTGAATCCGTGCATCGGCAGCTCATCGCTAGACGCTTCACTGCTTTCTTCTGTAGTTGTATGACGCACCTCGGTAGCTGGGCGAAGATCTCGCACATGTCGTGGGGTTCCATCGACCAAAACAGACTGCTGGCTAATCACTCCAGATATGTGTCCTCGCTTAAACTTGTCGGTGCACCGATTTCCTGGAGGCCGCACCCACACTGGATCTCCCACTTCATATCTGTTATATGTTCCCTTGTCGGTTGGCTGCGTAGTGTTGATTCCCTTCACTCCGACTTGGTACGTGTAAATAGCATTCGCAGGTGCGGTTGAAGGGGACGTCCCGTCCTTTGGCGTAATGTTGTACCAATATGTTGCTTCCGCAATAGTACATCGCTTCCTGGCAGCAATTCTCTTGATGCTGCGATGGCTTCTTTCAGCAATGCCATTTCCTGATGGCACATGCGCACATCGCAACCGTAGACGGACGCCCCACTCATCTAACAACTGCCGGACTTGCTGGCTACAAAACGCTGCATCATTGTCAGTCAGGAGCTCTTCCGGCGCACCTCGCTCAAAAAAAATGGATGATAGGTGGCGAACAACATTTGCTGAATCCTGTCTGGTCATCTGCCGCCACACCGCAAATCTCGTAGGCCCGCAATCAATGAGAGTTAGAAAGGGCTTGCCACTGTAATGGGTAATATCCATGGCCAGCCGCTGCCACACACTCTCAACTTCCAAGCGACCCTTCTGCCATCGCTCTGGTGCAGGATCAATAGACTGGCAAGCCTCACAATTTCTGACGATCTGTCTGACATCCATCTTGGTCACTGCTGGGTATGCACGCCTCACAAAATAAAGGGTCCTCTTGATACCCGGATGTCCGCTCTGTGCATGAATTTTTTGTATTTGACATGGGTCGATTGCAACTGCACAAGATCGAGCAGTAATCTCCATTCCCATCTTCGCGGCTTCATACCATTTGTGAGGTACACGGGTCAGTTGGTCAGCACGATTACAATGTGATGGCACCAGAGTGACGCTCAGTGATAGCCCATACTCAGATACCAGGTTTTTTAGCGTGTCTAGCCTTCTCCGTATTAACATTTCGCTTGCTGCCTTGGTACGGATTCGTGTCCGTCCTGAAAGTGTGTCAGACACCCAGTGGTAGACACAGAGAGAATCTGTGTACAAGGTCAACTTCTTAGACTGCCATTGCAGGGCCAGATTTACCCCCTTTACAACAGCGTCCAGCTCTGCCAGGTTGATATGCTGAGAATCTGTTACGGGCCGCAGCCAACATGCATCCTCGAACACGTTTCCTCCTTGCTCCAACGATACTCCCAACGCCAAAGAACTGGCATCAACCCACACACCTACGTTGTCTCCGTTAACACACCACCGCCCACAGGCAGGGTCCTTCTTGTTCACTCTCTCCAGTGTCTCCTTAATCATCAGAGTTAGTAGGACATCATCGGATATGTCATCCCAACCCGTGGTTGTTAAATTTGCTCTGCGTTTAATCACACCAACAGCTGCGCGGAGCCAGCCACAGACTGGTAAGTGACCAACAAGTTTTCCACACCAAGAAAAAACGGTCCGCCTTGTAACGAGGTTGGGGATGCTTGGAATTTCACTGCCACGCCTCCATTGTAGGGTGCCATCCTCTTCATAAACATCCAATCCCAATACACGTGCTCCTTCCCTTAAACGTTCGGGATTCTTGCATTCCAGACCAAACTGAGCCAACTTTTCTTTGACACACGACGCAGACTGTACATCTTCATTGACGTATACGTCATCAATGTAAGCTGACGTTGAGTCCCTCATGGGCTTTTCTTGGGACAATACTGTGTTGACAATAGTCTTCATGATCTGTGGTGCCACATTTAGGCCGAAGCCAAGGCGTGTAAGGCAGTACCTCTGCCCCTGGAACCAAACTGTCTGGAACGGCCACAACGTCTCATCAACTCGCACCTGTAAATAGGCTTTTCGTAAATCCAATATTGAGACATTAGTGCCTTTCTGACGCCATTCCCTCAACTTACTGGCGCATACGTCAGCATCGGCAGTGTAGGCTTCAATATGCTTGTTAAGCTCCCTATAGTCCAGCACGGGCCGTACTTTCGACTTGTTATGCTGGACTACTGCCATCAAGGGTATTAGACCCTTCGGAGGCCCAAGCTTGTCCTCAGGGTAGGGGATTAACCAGCCATCTTGGATCCACGCCTTTAGTTCCCTTTCATATTCTGCTCGGGCCTCACTGGGTATAGGGTACTCTGCAACCCCATTCTTGAGTTTAGTCGGTGCCATTCCCTCGGTCCACTTCCAAGATGCAATCCAGGCCCTCTTGCGCGAGTCGTAGTCCACTGTAAAATCCGGCCGATCGATATGGAGCGCTGCACACACTGGGGCCTCTAAGAATCGCACCTTTCCATCCCGATGAATTGCGACTCCCCCCAGCGCCTTGATGGCATCGTATCCGAGCAACAGGTCAAACCCCAGGAGATTTCCTTGGGTCACGAGCACATTGATCTTAGTGGCTGCACCGGTGTCCGTGTAGATCTTGACAGTTCCAGCTCCACAGCATGTCTGGGTCTCGCCTCCTATCGTGGTGACTTTGATCTTCCTCTTAGTCCAACTTGGACACAGCCTGGTGCTCACTATAGTATGCGAACAGCCTGAGTCGAGAAGTGCTAAGCAGGGTATCCTGTTTACGTAGACGGTTATTACTGGTTGCGCCTTGTTCAAATTTTGCTCGGGGAGCAGGGCGGCGCTGACGTCCTCTCCCCTGATACGTTTCCCGCACAGTTTTGGGCTAGATGCCCCAAACCGCCACACTTAAAACAGCGCACACGCCCCCTGTTGGTGCAATTCCTTGCAAAATGTCCGCGTCGGCCGCAGCGAAAACATTTCCCATTGCTTGCAGGGTTCTGATTCGGAATCTCCCGAGCGCCAATCTGGCCTGTCTGTGTCGCCATCACAACTGGTTCCCCCAGGTCCTCCTCATCTTTGATGATGGCTCGAGCACGTTCCATCAAGTGTTCCATGGTCGTTGTTGAAACGCTGGTTGAGGCTCTCAGTAGCTGCTTCACCCGAGTGGGAAGGCCCGCCACAAACGCGTACGCAAGCGTCCGCTCCGACACCCCTCCACCGAACAGAACTGCAAGTTTCTTTAACTCAGCGAAGAAAACGTCCACGCTTTCCTCCGGTAGAAGTTTTCGGGAAGCAAATTTTTCATAGGCCGTACAAGGATCCATGGCAAATGCCTTGTACAGCGCAGCTTTAATTGCGGTGACATCTCCCTTTTCGGCAGCACTGAGTTGCTGATATACACTCAAGGCACCCCCAGCCAATCTCAGGGGAATTACAGTGTGTACCCTTTTCACCTCACAAAGGTCGCACGTCAGCTCGACCCTTTCAACCCAGTCGACGATGGACGTGGACCCGTCAAACTCGGGTATGAGCTTTAAGTCAAATTTCGACTCGGTCATAGTCCTAGAGGCCAAATGGCCGGAATAGCTTGTAAAAGTGAGAAATTACTGTAAGAAAAAAAATGTAGGGAAAAATTCAAGATGGCGCCCGACTCTCTCTTTAACACGGTAAGATATCCTCAACACGGCACAAGAAGCAACAGCCACACGATTCCCCAGCCAACTCAATCGTCACTCGCCCACGTCTTTCCCCTCACCCGCTTTTATCGTCGTTCTAGGTCGGCTAAATTTGCATATTCCGAGAATTCGTGTGACTTTGCGAGACATCATACTTTACAAAAGACGGCGGTCGCCATCTTGGTCCCTCTTTTCTATTTTTGGTCGGTAACGCTGAGCTGGTCTCGAGGTAAGTCTTTTTCCCCTCATCCGTCTCTCCCACGTACCCACACAACACGCAAACACGCGGGCGCTTATCTCCTGGATGCACGTTACACCAATGCTGTCACCAAATACACCAACACCTTCTAAACCGTTTACAAAATTAATTCATAGCGACTTAAAAACAAGTCCTTTTAAAGACTACTCTAATTTTTTCATTTTCAGAATTGAAACATTCGCTTTGTGCGCACCGCTACTGCAACATTTTTATTTTATTCTAATCTTTTGTAAGATTAATATAGAACAGAATAAACATTTTAAAATGATGAGAACCTTACAAATAATTCTATTTAAAATAAAATTTGTCGCTACTAATGACTTTCTTGTTAAAAAAAATGTGCCAACTGAAGTTCCTGTTTAGTCTCTTCGTCAGCATATTTTCTATGTCGGTTCCTAATGTAATCTTATTGATTAGCAGATTTTTAAGTCTTCAAAACCATTCGTAATATTTCTATCGAAATCATAAAAGCAGTTGGGTTTCCTTCTCAAATAGAAAACATTCTAATGCACCATGTATACCGTTTATATTGAATTTACAAACTCTTCTGGAATGCCGCTCCGACAACAATATGAGCATTTGTTAGAGTTGCAAAATATCGCTTCTAAATTTAAGGCTTTCATTACTAACAAAATAAAGTAGTTATTAAGCCTTGAATATAATGCAACGTTTCCTACTATAACATGCGCATAATATAGTACATTTATATTTATATATATATATATATATATATATATATATATATATATATATATATATATATATATATATATACGCGTATGTTTCTGTATAAATGTGCATATGTTTTCCATTATGTTATACCTAGCCTGGGTGGCTGGCGTCAAACCCGTGACACGAAGGAGGAAAATAAAGTGGAGGTGTGTGTAAGGGTGTCGGTTGAACACAAAAACAAAGAAAATTTTTTAGCACAAAAAAGTCGTAGTTGGCAGGCAGGCTCGATCCTGTATCACGAACGAGGAAAAGAACGTGAAAAAAAAACGTGACGTCTTTGCTATTGCACCCATCGCCAAACCGGAAGTGACGTAGGTTTAAATTAAGACTAGCCAATCGAAAAGAGAGGATGACTTTTGTGAAAATCCGTTGCTTCTGTCGAAAGTTGTAGGCAGACATACATACATCCACAGATGCATACATACATACATTTAAACATACAAGTGGGATTTATATTATAGAAGACTATTACCTCGTTAATGTTAAATGACCAATTTTGAACGTTGTCGCATTTACAAACAAGTTGTCAGTTGACAAACTGAAGGCATGATGTCATTCTTGTAAAAAGAATAAAAATTACACTCCGCCTAGAAAGCAATTCCAACAGTTCACAAAAGAACAAACAAACAAACAACGAAAATAAATGATTTTCCGGGAATCCTCAGTGACTTACGGCCATTTCCAAAGAAACAATGGCGCCTCACACTACAGGAGGCAAACTCCATTGTTTTGGAAAAGTAAACTTTTATTCCCGTGTTATGTTTCGAATAGCAGGCTTCATCCCAAACAATTGGACGTCAACTAGGAGCACTGTTCTATTTGTTCGAACGTATCATCGTTACAGGCGTTGTTTACGATTATCTTTTTATCTTCGCTCAAACAGATCGAACAACCCCAATGAGTTTTTAAATTGCAATATTTACTAGCTGAAATACGTATTCTCGGATGGGTTTAATATAATGAAACACTTGAAAACACTGAAAGCGCTCAAACCTCTTACAATAAAAGCCTCTTTCTATTGTGTGGAATTATGGCTTGCTCAATTTGAATGGAGTTCAGTTTCAATTAAAGAGTATCAATGTCTCAACAATTTCTTAAACTTGAAAAATTATAAATCTTTAAATATTTTCTCGAATGCGTTTTACATAATGTGTTTTACATAATGAGACACGTTTGAAACAGCCGAGCATCCAAGGTTCCCATCCACGAGTGAAAAATTTACTTTCACCAAAAAAAATTAAAATCTTTTTAAATCCAAAGCCTTATTGGGAAAAGTGTGAACAAATAAACGGAGGAACGATTTGGGGGTAATGTTATCCCTATAATAGCCCCTGGGGAGCAACTGGAGTTATCCTTGAAGATCCCTTCTGGACAATATTTACTTTAACCATGACTAATGTTTGTGCAAAATTTCAAAAGATCCCGGGCATGGTTATTGGGAAAAGTGCGAAAAAAACTAACGAATGAAGGAGTTGGGGGCAATTTTACCCCTATAATGGCTCATATGGGGGCAACCAAAGTTACGCCGGAAAATCCGTTTTGGCAGAAATTTACTTTTACTGTGACTAATGCAAAATTTCCAACGAAATCCAAGGTGTAATTATTGAGAAAAGTGTTAAAAAATGAACAGACGATCGGGAGTGACTTACTAGATGTAATTCTTTCTTTGTCGGGGGATCAATAAATGAATGCGTCTAAACCTCCTACAATGAAAGCTTATTACTATGGTATTGGATTGCAGATTGATCAAGTCTACTGAAATTTTAAAAACGATAAATCTTTAAATTTTCATGGATGATTTTAAATCCGATTGAAACCAAAAGCAAAAGATGATCCGTATGAAGTGAACGCCTCTGTGTGACATGACCATCATCCCCGCAAAAACTGAGAGTAAGTAAATCTAATTGGGAATCAATAGAGTTGTTAAAATTTAACCACTGAACTATTGTATATAAGTGTAGATCGTATTTTGTATATATCGCTTGATTTAACTAAGTAGAATAGAGATATCTGATTCTGTCTTTCTTTTGCGTGCATGAAAATATATTCCCTTCAAGCGTGACAGCGACATATCAACCCAAAGATGAAATCGATTCCGACCAAATCTATCAGCGAAATTCTGCTGCGCCAAGGGATCTTATGGAGAGTTCCCTGTGAAGAACGATCACGACGCATATGTGACAAGGAGATCCCCATTATAGATCGCTGAGGGTTCACGTCTGTTGCCAGTGTCCCTAAAAGGTAACACTCTGAAAACTACAAGCATACAGACT
Organism: Euprymna scolopes; assembly: GCF_053919585.1. Classification (NCBI taxonomy): domain Eukaryota; kingdom Metazoa; phylum Mollusca; class Cephalopoda; order Sepiida; family Sepiolidae; genus Euprymna; species Euprymna scolopes. The sequence goes on from NC_136495.1 coordinate 2,218,029, forward strand.
CTTTATATACTTTAGACAAGAAAATGACACAATTCTATAACGAAAAAATTTAATAATACCTTGGATCACTATAGTTTTAAGTTTACAAAAATGTAAATTTTCATAGGAATTCATTTTATTGCATGTATTATAAATATGAAGTCAATCTGTTTCCGATTCATGCTTACAAATTATATACAGATTTAATTCTATTTCGAAAAGGGGTAACAATTTGCACACGTTTAGATCACAACATACTACTTTGTTTTTAAGATTTTTTTTAATTTTATGTTTTCCTTGTATGTAAATATAAAAAATATTAATCAAATTTGTGAATATACATTTTTAAGCATTTTTTTTTTAAATGTGCAAACGTGGTTATTTGTTAAGCATAAGAAAGTATATTTGAGGAAACACTTGGCAAATCAGTTTGTGAATGCATTGAATTTATTTAAATAACTAAATAATATAATGACAGTTTTAATCAATATTTTGTTGCTTTCTTTTGAAGATTTGTACGAGCAATTATTTTAGGTATATATATACACATATATACATATATATATATATATGTTTGTGTGTGTCTATGTGTGTGTGTGCGTGTGTAAAATATTCAAATCACTAATAGTCATGAATAAATTATTCAAACTAGTTTACTGGATTTTGTAGCATATGTAAATTTTATAGCGTATTAACGTAAAGCACCTTATAACGTTCTTCAAGCCAGTGTTTGAGTCTGTCTTTGTATACGGTGCTAAAACCGTGACACTCACCAAAAGATGGGAAAGAAAGGTAGACGGTGCACACACCCGTATGCTACGAACAATGTTAAATATATTTTGGCAAGATTATCTCACGAAGCAGCAACTTTATTGTATCTTACCTGCCATATCTACTACCATCAGGGAATGAGGTCTATGATTTGCCGGTTACGGCCAAAGTAGCAATCAAGAGAAATGTATTGATGTGGGCTCCACGGACGCACAAGCATAGAGTGAACTACATCCACGTACATCCAACAAATTGCACATGACACCAATTGTGGTCTTGAGGATATGAGATAGCTGGTAGGAGGCAGGGAAATCTGGAGAGAGTCATATTATTCCGTGTAAGGAGCGCGACCAGATAGATAGTTTAACGTAAAACCGAAATAGAAATTGGTTAAATATTATACGATAGTATTTCTTATTAAATTAAATAGCATATAATATCAATTTTATTAGCGTGACTAATTTACCAGCGATGACCATTGTGGCGTTACATATGGAGTTGCGTAAAGTGCGTACGAAATATATCTTTTAGTGCTAGCTACGATTCATCTGCTAGCCTTATTCAGTTATAAAATCAAAAATATATACCATTGATAACACGCCGATGTACCATATAAGAGACGTGGAACACGAGCGAAATAGCGAATGAATTTAAAAGGAAGTCCATCATAAGAATGCGTTAAACGATGCTATTAGAATTGACTACCTTTCGCCTAAAAATTAGATTGGTGTTGGGAATCCGCATTATCAAGTTACGTTACCCTTCAATTTTTTACGTGATTTTTTTTTTCGTAACTAACCTTCATTGTTCCTTTTTTTTACTGGAAAATATGTCAGCTGCTGTTAACCAACTCGAAGTGATGTTATTCGAGAGAGCTTATAGCTCTAAATTCTCTCATTATAAAATATTATTTAATATTCGTGACAATAAAACATGACAGCATTTTATTATCAATGGTAAAAGAAGGAGAGACAAGATTTAAAAAGAATAGATAGGGAAGGTTTTAAAATCGAGAGGAAGAAGAGAGAAATGACTAAATAAAAAATAATATATATATATATATATATATATATATATATATATATATACATATATATATATATATATATATATAACTTTATTCGATTGGCAAAATTTTAGAATAATTATAAAGAAGTGAACCATAGCGCAAATTCAATCGACTAAAATAAGATGGAAGACGGCACTTGCTATTTGTTCCCCACCTTTTATTGATGTGGAAATTGAGAACATTAAAAGGATTTTTTATTATGAATGGATATCCACCTCCATTAGTCAGTTTTTTTTTGGGGGGGGGGGTTAACCTCCTCTCCGCTCTTACTCCATACCACTACCAAATATTCTAAAAAGAAATAATAATAATTTTCAGACTTATGACCCTTGAAAAATTAGTCTGAACGAAAAGCGCTTCGGGTGTATTTTAACGATCTTGTTTTTAATCGACTTATTTATTTTACTGAATTTTACATTTGTTACATGTAACTTGCCCCATTTTTTTTCCTTTTCCTCACCCCGTTTTCCATCTTATTTTAGTCGATTGAATTTACGCGATGGTTCACTTTCTTATAATTATTCTAAAATTTTGCCAATCGAATAAAGTTATATCCCATTTACTGAACTATTATAGCAAAAACTTCATTCATTCGTTAAATAATATAATTCACCTGAGAAACAAGATCACCTCCATTAAATGTAATATCAAGTTCCTTCGTGGATGTCTATCGAACCATGTTGCACCGGGCTATATCTGTAGACGCATTTCCAAGATTAAATGTAGGAATTCTTGGAATCTTACGGTGGCCTTTTTAAAAGACGAAGTAACATTTTATTCTGATGTTCTTCTAAGTTTACAGAGTAAACATTACTCGGCTTGGTCTCTCGCTTGGAAAACGTTGTCTCCATTTGATAAACTTCGATTTTCTAAGCTACTTTCAGCCAAGGATGTTAAGTGTCGTCATACAAATAATCAAAAATTTACTAATTTCTTAAACCTTTTCATTAAAAATAAATTTGGCGAGCCTTCATTCTCGGATCAGCATATATTTAATTTCTCTAAATTCAAATTGTCAGAAGTCGATACGTTTGTGTTGTCTAGGGGACTTAAATTTTGTGTCCCTCCTCGCCAGATTGACGTAACTCAAACTCTTAGTGAATTTGAGATTTTATTTTCACAAATAAAAAATAATGGTTCGGGTGACAACTTAAATATTGTTAAATCTCGCTTGACTGAAATTCAGTCAATGCAATATTTCTTCTCGCCATTTTATTTGGCAAAGTAATCATTTCATTGCGGCTAAGCAATTAAAATGCAATAATGAGATTTACATTTCTCGCCCAGATAAAGGCAACGGTGTAGTTATCCTTGGCCGCCAAGACTACATTGCAAAAATGCTTTCTATTCTTAACAATGATAGCAAATCTATCTGTTTAGGTTCCCTGAACTCTGATGACACTCCTTCAATCGAAACCAAACTTCATAATAAACTACTTCGATGGCATAAACTTAAATATTTATCTAAAGAAGTGTGGTTAGAAGCAAGAAAGATAAGTCTTACCATGGGTGCTCAGCGAGTGAGTTCAGGAAGAAAAAACATGGCGGCCAGCATTTTTATTTCGTCCGTTCTCGCGTAATCTCGTGTGTGCGATAAGATGGAAACTATAAAACGATGTTCATTTCTCAGTGCTGGGAGATTATTCCCGATCAGGCAGGAGAGAAGGCAACGAGAGTAGAGACAGAGGACTGTAGGGATAATCTTTCTTGAACATTCCGTTTGTGTATTTGAGGTGAACCCCCTACATTATACTTCAAGCTATTTCGGCGATGGCCAACGCAGGCTTAATCAACATGATTAAGCCTTTTAATGGCGACGGTGATGTGGTGGCGTGGCTTAAAAAAGTGGACCTTGTAGCAAGGATTCAGAGGCTGGATGATGTGGCCGCAGTAATACCACTGTTTCTAGAAGGGGACGCACTGGCCCTCTATTTGGAGCTCAACGAGCGGGAACAGAGTGACGCGGATGCCATCAAGGGTCGACTGATCGAAGCTTTTGCAGAGGGGCCTTTCGAGCCCTTTAATGTTGAAAGAGAAGAGGTGGACTGGTGAATCTGTTGATGTCTACGCGAATGAGATAAGGAGAGTGGTTGAGTTGTCGGGCATCAGGGGACATGCCACGAGTCACGTAGTCAAGATGACTTTCGTTACCGGGTTCCCGGAAGAGATATCGAAAAGGTTGCAGCAGGTCCCGGGAGTGGAGACGCTGGATGTGAGTGAGCTGCTTAAAACTGCAAAAATCTTGGTGAGCACCCAGCCCACGGAGCCTGGAGGAACGACAGCAACGGTACAGTAGGATGTGGGCAGGAATCTGCCAAACCCGCGGATCGCATGCTTCGAATGCGGGGGACCACACATGAGAAGAGACTGCAGGAAGTTCTTGCAACGGACAGTGTGTTACAAATGCAATCGGAGAGGCAATTTAGCGGTAAAATGCACAAGTTCGGGAAACTGGCGAGGGGAGGCCGACGCGCCAGCAGCCGCCCCGATTCGAGAATAGTGGCGCACCCGCAGCAGATGCCCAAACAGAAGATTGCGGTTGAAGCACGGGAAGTTATGGCCCTGATTGACACTGGCTGCACCACTACCATGGTGCACACTACCCTGGTCGGAAGATGGAAAGGGAAGGGTGAAGTAGTGGCATTCGATGGGTCGCGAGTGAAGTGTCGAGGGAGGAAGACCGTCACTATTGATATTGCTGAACGTCGGATGAGGGTCCATGCAATTGTTACTAATCACCTGGTTCCTGGCGTCCAAGCCATCATTGGCATAGATGTTATATGCCGCCTTGAAGGTGTTACCATCACATGTAACAACGTGAAGTTCGGACTAGCTGAGCGCGCGGTGACGGAGCAAGCCCCCAGAGGGATCAATAAGACCGGGGAGGAAAGAAAACTGTCGATCAAAGATCAGGACTTCCGAGCCGAATTCGACGGAGAGCGGTGGACGGTGGAGTGGACATGGAAACATCAAGCGCCATCGCTGACAAACAGGGTGGCGTGCTACAAAAATTGGCTTAGAGGAGGGGCGAGAAAGGAGTTTGAGCAAGAAGTCGACCGATGGATTGAGGAGGGGATACTGATGCCTTGGACGGATGACGTGGAGTCGGGCATTTTGCCGTTGATGGCCGTTCTGCAAACAACTAAAGGGAAAGTAAGACCGGTCCTGGATTTCCGAGAGCTGAACGGCCATGTTAAGTCTCATACGGGATGCGACACCGTAGATGTGTGCAGTGAGACCATTAGGGAATGGAGGCAGATGAATGGCGCATCTACGTTGGTAGATCTAAAATCTGCCTATTTGCAACTCCATGTTGCCAAGAAGCTCTGGAAATATCAGTTAGTCAACTACAAAGGCAAAACCTACTGCCTTACGCGAGTGGGGATCGGGTTAAATTCGGCACCCAAGATTATGATGGAAGAACTCCTGAAAGAAGCAGAACGGCAAGACCCAGTCCGGGGAACCTGGAACGTACCGCGAACATTGGATGGAGTCGTGTTATATATAAGGTTTCATTGAGAGAGTCTTATTAGTAAAGATATGAGTCTTAGTGAGAGTTCTTGTCTTATTACATATGATGTTGTATCTTAGAGAGAGATGTGTATGTAATGACATTTTATAACACAGACATATAATAACAATACAATTTACCTTTTTGTAGAAATCACAAACACAAAGATGAGCTTTATCACAAAACACATGCTGAATTTATTTCCTCACGACCGGTCGTGATTTCCTCATTAAGAACTCAAAGTTTCACATTTTAGTTTCTGAAGTGACGTCTCGCTTCAGACGTCCGCCTGTCTCTGAGTTTTCTCACTGACCGTCTCCCCTGACTTTCTCTCTGACTGTCTCTTGACTCTCTTCACGGCCAACTAACTCCCACCTCCTGTATTGAGAAATCCATGCATCCCGGCCACGTGATCAAAATTCACGTGTTTCAACATGCGCGACTTTGCACGTTTCCGACATTGATTTCCCAATAACCTATTTTTCTTGTGTTGTTTCCACAAAGGAATTTAACCTACATATCTAATTTATTTAACCATATTTTATTATCCACATTCTTTTAACAATTGAATAGTTTATTTATTATTTATTTCATCCGAATTAACAATTTACTGGACATTCCATTTAAACCTATTGTTCTTTAAAACTTATGTCCAGGGTTCGATTTCTGCTTTCTCTTATTTTCATTTTAACTAATCTCTCTATTTTTATACTTACATGAACAGGGGACAGCCCTTATCATGTAACAGTCGTGTGGTGCGATGCGAGCAGCATTGCAACAGGGGTCGTTTTGGAAATTGGAGGAGTAGTTGCAGAAGATGCAGCCTGGTTGAGGAAAAAGAATGACGTAAGCCACATCAATGTGGTGGAATTAGAGGCGACAATAAAAGGAGTCAATCTGGCCTTGAAATGGGGACTACGTGACATCTGCATCAAAACAGACTCTGCCACGGTGTTTGCTTGGCTAAAGTCTCTCATTTCAAGCGAAAAAAGGATAAAAACGAAAGGGGCTGCGGAGATGTTAGTGAAGCGCAGGCTTGGGGTGCTGGCTGAGCTGATGCAGGAGTTTTGTTTGTAGCTTCGCGTAGACATGATGGCTTCTGAAAAGAACCGAGCAGATGCTCTCACGAGAGTGAAGAAGAGTTGGCTGTTGCCAAAGAAAGATGTTGTTGCTACATCGGATCTAGATGATGTTGGCGTGCGAGAACTGCACAATTTGCACCATATGAGGGTAGAGAGGACGTGGTACTTGATAAAGAAAGTCAATCCGAGGATCGCCAAGGAGCAAGTGAGGCAAGTGGCCAGGACATGCGACAGATGTCAGTCGATTGATCCTGCTCCAAGCACGCATGAAGCTGGCCAATTGGAGGTGAGTGGGGCCTGGGAGAGACTGGAATGCGATGTCACCCATTAGAGGAGTGGACTTTACCTGACCATGATTGACTGTGGGCCCGGGCGATTTGCCCTATGGAAGAAGCAACGTGGAGGAACAGGCAATGAAATAGCGGCAATCCTTGATGAGGTGTTTTTGGAGCGAGGCCCCGTGGAAGAGTTGTTAACCGACAACGGGACTGCATTCAAGTCAGTAGCAGTGACAGAAGTACTGAAGAAATTGAAGATCCAAAAATTTTTCAGAGCTGCCTACAGACCCAGTGGCAACGGGATCGTGGAGAGAAACCACCGCACCATAAAGGCAGTTGCGGAAAGAGGAGGCACCTCACCTGAGCAAGCCGTCTTCTGGTATAACAAGTAACTAGGACAAGTACCAGAGACGGTCCCGCAACTGTCAACGTTTGCATATTCCTGGAGACATCCCAGGGTGGAGCCGGCAAGCCGAGAAGTAGAGGCCACAGGGACAATTAAACTCGGGGACGAGGTATGGGTGAAGCCACCGGGGGCGCGCTATGCCACACAATGGAGTAGAGGTCGCGTGACTGGGAGAAACACTAGTAACAACATTGTGGTGGAAGGAGTCCCGAGGCACATGCTTGACGTCAGACTAGTGGAGGGCGAAGCAGTGGAGGGGAGTGTGCAGCCACAGGATGAGGACGAGACACCTCAGAGGCCAAGTAGAGAGAGGCGACCGCCACAGTGGATGAGAGACTACGAAATGTGATCATGAGATCAGGAAGGCATGTGGTTAGAAGCAAGAAAGAGAAGTCTTACCGTGGGTGCTCAGCGAGTTAGTTCAGGCGAAGAAAAGGAAGAACAAACATGGCGGCCAGCATTTTTATTTCGTCCGTTCTCGCGTAATCTCGTGTGTGCGATAAGATGGAAACTATAAAACGATGTTCATTTCTCGGTGCTGGGAGATTATTCCCGATCAGGCAGGAGAGAAGGCAACGAGAGTAGAGACAGAGCACTGTAGCGATAATCTTTCTTGAACATTCCGTTTGTGTATTTGAGGTGAACTCCCCCCCCATTATACTTCAGGAAGTTTATAATAATATCCGACCGGTGGGCTCTCAACGCCCCAGGATTTACGGATTGCCTAAGGTACACAAAATTGATACTCCATTGAGACCAATCTTGTCGATGGTAGGTTCGGCCCAACACAATCTGGCTAAATGGCTGGTTTTAATTCTTGAACCAGTCTGTTCTTTTTATTCAACACATTGCACACCAACTACTTTTCATTTCGCATCGACTATCAAGGAGCTTCCTCTTACCACTAACAACTGTTATTTGGTCTCCTTTGACATTAGCAATCTGTTTACCAATGTCCCTCTTGACGAGGTCATTGACATATGTGCGGATTTTCTTTATAGAGGCCCTGGCCCCCTCCACTCTTTTCCTGAGGCGGTGTTCGTTAAACTCATGGAACTTGCTAAGTCGATTTCCTTTAGTTTCAACGATGTGATGTATCGCCAGTTCGACGGTATATCTATGGGATCTCCCCTTGGCCCAACTTTGGCCAATATTTTTGTGGGCTTTTTAGAACAGACGTTGTTTGACAAGTGCCCTAAACCAGCATTTTACATGCGTTATGTTGACGACACTTTTTCTTGTTTCGCAACGCATGATGAAGCTGTGTCCTTTTCCACTTATTAAATAATTTACACGCTTCTCTCAAATTTACGATGGAGGTGGAAAAAGATAACTCCCTTCCTTTCCTTGATGTGTTAGTTTCTAAACGTGGGCTTTCCTTTATGACATCTATTTATAGAAAACCCACTTTCATTGGTCTTTATCTCAGTTGGGATTCCTTTGCACCCACAACCAGGAAACTTAATCTTATTAGAAACCTAACCCATCGGGCACTTTCTATTTGTTCCCCACCTTTTATTGATGCGGAAATTGAGAACATTAAAAGGATTTTTATTATGAATGGATATCCACCTCCATTAGTTAACTTAGTTATTAATAAGAAAATTCAATCCTTTTCTGAGCTACCAAAATATGGTCCATCTAGACTTCCGGTATACCTTAAGTTACCCTGGATTGGACCTGAAGGCCAACTTATTGGCGATAAGATTCCTCTCTGCTGTCTTCTAATTTTGGTGCTTCATCGCTCCGTATTGTTTTTTTTCCACAAAAACCGCCTTTCCCTCATTTCGTAAGGATGTCTTGCCTATCTCTCAAACTAGTAATAATATTTATAACTTTCAATGTCGGTGTGGTGCCGTCTATATAGACAAGACGACCCAGCGTCTTCAGGTCAGAATCGCCCAACATGTTCCCCGAAGAGTAGAGAAGGTGCTAGGTAGCATGGGGAAGATGCGGCATCAAGCGTAAGGTTCATTGGAGACGAAAATAATAGAATTGAATTAATCTTCCCCCAACATTCTATAATTCCTCTTAATCTTTTTCGTCCCCAATGAACCTTACGCTAGACGCCGCATCTTCCCCAAGCTACCTAGCACCTTCTCTACTCTTCTGATGAGAAGCATTAGGCTTCGAAATGTCCTGGCATAATGCGTCCTTTCTATCTCACAAATGTTGCCTGTATTCCATTATTCAATAAATGATCCATTCTATATCTACCAATATATAGTTTTGTGTCTTCATTTCATACTCTTGTTTTCCTATTATGTATATATATATATATATATATATATATATATACTTAGGTTATCAAAGATTAAATGTTTAATAAAGCAAAGCGTATCAAGATAAGGAGCGCTCAACATTATCAAGGGGAGCGGCAAACAATATTAACACCAGTATTAAATGAAAGATGAAGTGTAGTATGTATGTAGGTAATAGATAAAAATATATTTTCAAATATATAGGTCACTCTGAAATAATGGGGATCATTAAACTAGAGCCAATAATCAAAGACAAAAAGAAAAAATAACGAAGATAAAGAGAAAGTGGAGAAAGAAGTGGAGGAGATAGAAACAGTAAATAAGGGATACTCTAGGGCCTAAAGAAGTGTTTTATTTCATTATCCACTTAATGTTTCCTTGTTGGTCTGATGATAGAATAAAGTTGTATATAACTTTTATTCATCATCTTCCATTTAATATATATATATATATATACATATATATATATATATATATATATATGTATATATACCTGAAAGTATTACTTCAAGTAATATCTATCAGGGTCTTTCATCTTATTTCTAATCAGTGTCTTATCTCGATTATATATATATATATATATATATATATATATATATATATATATATATATATATATATATATAGTGTTATAATGGAATAATTCCAGGAGGAAATCCGGGTATGAGAGCTCAATGTGGTAAACAGAGCAATAACAGGTGTTTTATATATATATATATATATATATATATATATATATATATATATATATATATATATAAGAGCAAACAGTTAATAAAACATGTTAAAAACACTTTGAAAAAGAGTTTAAAAAACATATTTAATCTGAAAAGAAAACACTTGATAACTGGATAGTCCTTAATCCGGGGAGTTTCGAAGAAATACTTTCCTTCTTATCAGAGGGTAGAAATTAGCAAAATGCGGGATCGGATTTTGCATACAAAAGTATTTGATGAAACTACAAGTAAGTCAAAGATCTTACTTGATAACAAAACGTGAAGCAGAGGGAAGAAAAAGGTGATTACACGTGAATGGATAATCTGGTGAAAGGTAAATAATTTTCTATAGCTTTTCGGGTGTGCTGAAAACGTATATCACATTTAAATTTTCCGCAAATATGTATTTTTCCGTGTATTAAGCTAAAATATGAGCGCTTGCGCGTACAAAAATGACGTCCACGTATATTATAAAGAATTACATTGTTTAATACCCGGAAAATACTTATTTGCAGAAAATTTTAATGTGATATTCATTTTCAGCACACTCGAAAACCTATAGTTTTTTAAGGAAGGTTTTGTTTTGGTTTACAAAGCCACAATTACCAAATAAACGCCACCCCATAAAAAACATAACAGATGAACCCTCCAAAGTGACTATAAAGTGAATGTTCAATTCAAAACGTTAAATTAATATAGAAAAGTTTCCCCCACTTTATATATATATGTATATATATAATCATATTTTTAATATAAGCATATATTTTAACAAGAGAGCTTTGTCGAGTTTTAGACATACTATTGTATATGTAAAGTGTTGTCTATTGTAACACGCTGATTTCAAACTAATATGGATTGAATACGGAGAAATGGATTACTGACTAATCAAAATTGAAGTATAATTATTACTTCCGGTCTTATATATCAAGAAAGACAAACACATTATCTAAATGTAGTCGTGGTCTATTAATTAAGTTTTAATCATAGATCAAGCAAAATTGGCCATATTGCTGTTTTTTTTACAGATTAAACATTTTTTTAATTATTACATAATATATTTCTGAAATTGGAACGTTATTCGATTAAGATTTTTAAACTATTCTTCATAATGGTATACAAGGTTATCGGATTTATCTTGACATAGGTGGGTGCATTGCAGGTATATATTTAATGTATTTCCTGGATATGAAATCATGTTACCTCTATTTAAAAATTAATTATTCTTTATTGCTATATTTATTCAGGTGTTTCAGAATGAAAAGCGCTGTATTCCATGCTGACTTTGCTATTAAATGGTTCTCTGTTTGAATAACGTGCAAATGTTGTTGGCAGAATAACCGAGCGGATAATCGTTAATATTCAACGCAACACCTGAATCTGTCAACATGCTAATATCGACTTTTACAACCGGCTATGTCAAAAACAAACACCACGACATAAGATACGTGTCTATCTCAGAACAAATATTACTCTAAAGTGACGTTAACAAGCTTGCGCTTAATTGGCGTTTAGATGTCTTGCGCCCTCTACCTCTATTTACTCATGCGAGCTTTTTGTCCAAAAAGAACATTCAATTGATGTTATTTATTTTTCATCAACAATACACACATACAAACATTTATGTGCGTTCTAGTGTATGCGGCATTTATAATAAATTGTCATTTTGAAATATATTAGCTTTATAAACATTTTTGTGGTAGTCACACTAACCGTCAATGCGCATATACGTAGAATGTTTTGTTTATTTAAAATTGAAAACATCAATAATAAAACATAAGATATGTCATTTAGCTACTAATTATTTACTACATAATTTTATATAGATTTAATATTACTTCTAATCAACTACGTGTATGTGTTGTATGAATATAAGTGTCCATACATAAGCATGTAACTCAATAAAGTGGAGTTGTAGATTCAACGGTTCTAAGATTTCTTGTTTGTTCTTTTGTTTGAGATAATAGGCAACTATACTGAAACCGAGTTCTATCAAATAAACTTTTAAAAAGGAAATAAAATATGTATTCACCTTTTTCCATAATGCATGAAAAAAGTTGTTGTTCCTTTTTGTTTTTTGTTTTGTTTTTTTGTAAGCAAGAATATTCATTGATTTGTGCTTTACGTTAGTTAAAGCTCACATTTAAGTGAAGATAATTCTGGCAATTATGAACGTGGTTTTGTGTGGCTTCAACTCGATTTCTACACAAGTCCAAGGATGGAATACTGTTGCAATATCTGGGAAGGAGCTGCTAAAAACAGCCAATCCTGCATTGACAGAGTACAAAATAGACTTCGTGGCTTAGTGGGGGATGCCCTTTTCTCTACCCTGCAACCTCTCTCCCACAGAAGAAACGTTGCGAGCCTATCCTTGTTATTTGGTTATTTCCATGGCAGGTGCTCGTCTGAACTCCAATCTCTGGTCCCCCCTCGCCAATCTTTCACGAAAACACCCGTCTAGCTGAATCCACTGAGAAAAATTTTCCCCACTCTTTATCTGTGCCTAAATCAAAACGTAGATTCCATGAGCAGAGCTTCTTTCTTAGAACTGCACGCCTGTGGAACTCTGTTCCGTCTGCCTGCTTCCCACCTGATTACAACCTGGATGTCTTCAAGTCCAATGTTAACAAATTCCGAATGAACCGCCCCCTTAATTAAACACTTAAACAAATACTCACACTAACGTAATGTACTTGCAATAACCCTTATCCCTGAGTGGCTTCCGGGCCTTGATAAGTGGTGACCACCGTGTAAAAAAAAATCGTCTTAATCAGTGATATACTAGAGAGATTCTGCCTTGATGTTGTATTCCCGTGGGTGGGTGTGTATATTCTGTACATATATGCACGGCTATGTAACGATGTTTTATTAAATGTGCGTCTGAAACAGATAAATTTATTTCCAATTCGGTCTAGCTTTCTAACTGTTAGTTTATTTTGTTTATCGACTAAGAAACTTATAAATTGGTTATTAATCAAGACCTGTTTTATATTTTTAATTCTCTGTGGAATATGTTTTTGTTCGAGATCAATTTGGCTCGATTAATTAGTTTCGTTATAATTGCGGTTTTTTATCGGTAGGGACATTCACTTTTGAGGTTTAAAATACAGGAATTGGTTGCAATAGTGTTTTTATACAAAGAAGTAATGAATTCATATTTGATGGAGCACAGGGAATACTACTGTTTGAATTTAATTTATAACTGACAGCAAGTACAAAATTTGTCTGAAAATGATACCCCAATTTCTCCATTCTGCTATTATTATCAGCAAGGATAAAAATATCGTCGACGTACCTAATGTAAACAGACGTTTTTAATAGTATTAAATATTTTATTCTCCAGGTTGTTGCTAAAAGTGGGTCTCAATACGGAACCCATTTATGCCTAGTTGAAAACACGAAAATCATTCAAATTGATCCGAACGTAAACTGGCTAAAAATACGGGAAGACCTGTATATAAGCACTAAACAGCTAAAAACTAACAATGTACATTTTGAAAACGGTAATAATATTTTAAAGAAACCATCCAAAATTTATATATATATATATATACATATATAAGAGCAAATATATATATATATATATGTATATATATATATATATATATATATATATATATATATATATATATATATATAAGAGCAAACAGTTAATAAAACCTGTTAAAAACACTTTGAAAAAGAGTTAAAAACATATTTAATCTGAAAATAAAACACTTGATAACTGGATAATCCTTAATCTGCGGAGTTTCGAAGAAATACTTTCCTTCTTATCAGAGGGTAGAAATTAGCAAAATGCGGGATCGGATTTTGCATACAAAAGTATTTGATGAAACTACAAGTAAGTCAAAGATCTTACTTGATAACAAAACGTGAAGCAAAGGGAAGAAAAAGGTGATTACACGTGAATGGATAATCTGGTGAAAGGTAAATAATCCAATGACGGTAAAATCCAAAAATATAACTCCAAGAAAGTTAATTGAGTTTCCATTTGCACAAGTAAAATCCAGGGAAATTACGTAATTGGAAGATGGTCAAAAATAATCCAAAAGGCCGAAATCCATGGAATAATTTACAAATATGTACAAGGAAAAGGAAAGGGGAAAATTCCAATAATATTAATAAAAGAAAAATAGGATATGCTTTTCACACGACTGCCGAGACATGTTATAAGCTTTTACATCTGGTTGAGATTACTTTATAAATATTAATTCTTTAATATTTATAATATACTTTAGTTTTACCATCTTGGATCATTTTGGTAAATTTTATTGTAATTTATATATATATATATATACATATATATATATATATATAAAGTTTAGTGGTTAAAGTTAAATTCTGAAAATAAAAATATACACACATATATTCGAGTTAATAATTTATTGTTTGACCACCAAACTTATATATTCTTAAATATTGAGCTTCTCCGTTTTGGCTAGGATCACCCTGAAAGTATTACCTCATGTAATATCTATCAGAATATTTTACGTGATTTATAATCTGCGTCTTATCTCGCTTATATATATATATATATATATATATATGTGTGTGTGTGTGTGTGTGTGTGTGTGTGTGTGTGTGTGTGTGTGTGTGTGCACATATAGTTAGATATGTAAATCTATATATATGCTGTAATTTCAATTTATAAATTAATAAATTAAAAATTGTAAATTCCATACCATTGTGTAAATCACACTTTTAAATCATCGTACATTTATTTTAGCCACGTTCTTAACACGTTACAACGTTTTCTTACACACGAGACGCTTCACTATTTCCAGTAATTTAAATGTAATTTGAACTGAAGCATACAAAAGCATCTAGATTTTTAACAAAACAGAACATTGTCAGCTGATGCTTTTAAAAAAGATCCGTTACTTTCCAGATAAAAACTAAAACGCCGGCATATTATTGCAAAAAACAAAAGTCTCTAATATCTGGTTTTTAATTCACCTTTCTTGTTTAAAGCCCCGGACTGACGATATAAACAACTTAACCAACATATAAATAATAACTTGAACAATTCCTAATCACAAACTGAGCTGCTCTAATACCTCTTTAAATATATATTTTATAATTGTTCCTGCCCGATTACTGGAATTTTAGGTACTATATTCATGAGAGTATTTTATTTGACATTATTACATTTTTACAAAATAGTACATTTATTGGGACAGCGTAGCGCTATGCACATTAATATGCTATTCACTATGAAATGCAATTGGCTTTCGGGATGATCAGTTAAGAAACGCTCAAATGAACCAAATTAAATTGCAATTACAGCCGCCTCGATGTGACATGATGTTCAAGTATTCTAATTGAGGAAATCAACTTAGCTTCCCCTAGAGTATTCTTAATTATGATATTGACAAATAGGATAGCAATAAACTATGCACATGAGGCCCGAAGGCAGACAGCTGAATTACACAGAAATTGCTTTTGGTCACTCACTCATGGAACCAAACGGCAACTGAGACGCCATGGTTTTGACCTGTGATCCTCACCCGACACAAAGCGCCGTTAATCTTCAATTAACGATGCTAAACGTTCCAAACGGTCTACCACGGCTCAGCTCTAATAGATTAACATATTTTAGGTTGTCTCTTACATGCCTGGGGCAAGGATGGCAATATATATATATATATATATATATATATATATATATATATATATATATATATATATATATATAGTAGAAATGGTAATTAATAAAAACACACACACAGAATGATAGATTCATAGATGCATAGACACATAGATAAATTACAAAAGGCTATATTCAAAATTCCAAGATTTTGACCATCTTACCTTCTATTTTATTAAGTACGTTTATATACATAATTCTTGCACGACCTGTTTCGTAGCGCAGAATCATTTATATAATTATTATGTTACTTCTGGAATTTATTCCACTGCTAACTCATGAGAAGAAAAGGCACTTATCAAGTTTAAAAAATATGTAGGCATATGGGTATGATTACAAAATCCGAAAATTGGGATATGAGGTGCAATTATATATATATATATATATATATATACATATATATATATATATATATATATATATATCAGCAGCAGCCGACTAGCGTAATGGTTAGGAGTCTTGACTGTCGTACAGGCGGACGGGTTTCAGTCCTGGCTTGAGGTAATTGCCTGTCTAGCCGCACTGATGAGCTTTGAAACAGCGAAACAGTACTGTATGTGGATGACTATAATGCTCCTCATCTTGAGTTGAGCATATTGAGAAGTGATACACGAATTACTATTAGCGTTAAAGCGATGCTCTTTGTGTAAACAAATCGAGCTTAGATATTTCGGACGATGTCAACACAGCGTAATGGTTAGGAGTCTTGGCTGTCGTATAGGGGGTTGGGTTTCAATCCTGGCTTGAGGTAGTTGCCTATCTAGCCGCACTAATGATCTGTGGATGACTATATATATATGTATATGTGTATATATATGTATGTATATATATATATATATATATATATATATATATATATATATATATATATATATACGCAGGCAATTCCACGTTGCCCGTTTGTAAGATATGCTTTAATATAATATGTTAATTCAAGCATATTACGGATTTATTATTATAGAGACGATTCTCTATCGATTATTGTAATAAACCTAATATATAGTAGTGAATATATATATATATATATAAAATATATTTTAGTCATCGACATACAGACCTGTTTCGTTGTTTCACAACTCATCAGTGCCGCTAGACTAACACTTCTCCCAAGCCGAGGATCGAACCTAGAACCGTCGTGATGACAGTCGGCAGTCCTACCCCCTTACTACGGAATCGGTGGCCGAAATTAAACTGTCGGAATGCGTATTTTAAATAAACATCCGTCCGCTACTCGTAGAGGGCTCAAACGTTTTGTTTGTAAACAAATTGCGAGCTTCGCATTATTTCAGCTAAATTAAGTAGCGAGTAAGATAATTTACGAGAGTGCTCTACCAAAGAGGGGAGCTTTATATATATATATATATATATATATATATATATATATATATATGCCAAGAACTTTGCAGCTAATTCTATCCTATGCGACTATGACTCCCTGTATTTCCTCCTATAACAGACAATACGCTATGCAACATACAACTATCTGTGCGAGGTCGCCAAGCTAATCAAGAACCTTGATTCCCGTAAAGCAACTGGCCCTGATGGCATTCCAGTTATAGTGCTGAAAAAGCTCAAACCAGAACTTGCCCCCATACTTACAAAACTGTTTAAGCGTTGCCTTAAGGAGAAGTGTTTTCCAATACCCTGGAAAACCTCATCAGTATGCCCTGTATTTAAGAATTCAGGTGAAAAGTCATCTCCCTTTCAGTACAGACCAATAAGTCTCCTGTGTGTCATGAGTAAGTTGTTAGAATCCATATTAAATAAAGAAGTAGTCAACCACCTCAACAGAAACAACCTTCTTAGTGACACGCAATATGGTTTCCGCTCTGTAAGATCTACAGCAGATGTGCTAACGGTTATATCACACAGGATTAGTGAATCTCTTGACAAAGGCTTCCTTTCCAGGGCAATTGCTCTTGACATATCGAAGGCCTTCTATAAGGTATGGCATAAGGGCCTACTTCACAAGATTTCCAGCTACAGTATTACTGGAAATGTTTTCTCAATCATTAAATCATTTCTCTCTGATAGGCTCATAAGAGTAGTGGTTGATGGGCAGAAATCAGAGGCCCACAGTATTAATGCTGGAATCCCTCAGGGGTCCATCCTGGGTCCAACTCTCTTCCTGATCTACATCAATGATCTCCCAAAACACATACTTAAATCATTCGTTGACATCAAAGCTGATGACACGACCATCTATGTCAACACATCAAAGGTCGTAAATGACAAAGTTCTCTCTAATTCTCTCTTCTCTGATCTTGAGCACGTGGTACAATGGGGGAAGAGGTGGCTGGTCACTTTTAATGCATCCAAAACCAAGCTTCTATCTTTACATCATCAACGCACTGATCCCTATCTGGCATCAATTGAAATGGATGGCTCTCGTCTTGGAGAGGCTCCATGTTTTGACAAGCTTCTGGGTTTGACCTTTACTCCTGATCTAAAATGGAACACGTACATCAAATCTGTTGCCAGGGACGCTGGGAAAATGGTGGGATCCTTCTACCGCTCCAGAAGATATCTCACTACTGATGCAATTCTCTATCTTTATAAAAGCCAAGTACGTCCAAGGATGGAGTACTGCTGTCACATCTGGACAGGAGCTGCTAAAAACAGACTATCCTGCCTTGACAGAGTACAAAATAGACTTCATGGTTTAGTGGGGGATGCCCTTTTCTCTTCCCTGCAACCTCTCTGCAACAGAAGAGACGTTGCAAGCCTGTCTTTGTTTTATCGCTATTTCCATGGCAGGTGCTCGTCTGAGCTCCAATCCCATTAAATATTTTACTAAACACATTTGAATTACCTCAAAATGTTCAAGCAACATGCAGTAAAAAAAGCAAGTCTAAGAAGAAAGGTCCAACCCGAAAGACGCAACAAAGGTGCAAATCAACTTCATCTCTACAAATAGACCTACATATAACATCCTAAAAGCATCATATTTCAAAGGAGATATGTGTTATAGCGATAAAAGGGGGAATAAGTCTAAATAAAGAAAATAATACTTATCTCTCCTTATAGATCTTTGACAAGAATAGAGAGTTACAGAGAGAGAAAAAGCAACATGGCGGACATCACTTGGGTATTCAGTATCATCTGTAATTAATTTAATATTTCTGCGACGAATTAATCGTGTTTAAAAATACAATGAGTTTGTCTACTTGTTCTATGCATATCCAATGATTATGATGCAAAAATAATAATCATCCTTAGTTCATTCGGCGTCACTCGGTAGTGCTAATATATAAATTACATAAGAGTATTTTACTAATAGGTTCTGCACTGTCTGTCAATTTCTACTCTCATCAACGCCAAATCGCATCACTGTGCTTATTGCCGAAATTACTGCACTTGTATGCTCTTAAAGTAAAAAATCTCCAATAAATCGATTAGCAGTAAATTCCTTCTCTTTCATTATAGAGTTATTTAGAAACAGGTAAACTTTCAACTCTAACGCTACTGACGTTTCTGAATTATTGAAATGAGGATTGGTTATTCGTATTATTTGGTCTCATCGGATTACTGTTCTTATCTTAAGTGTGATTTTCACAGCGTGTTGGTCGATGTAACTTCCGACCTTCTTCAGGTGTATCTTATCGAACCCGGGAATGTTTCTATCGAACTCGGAGACAACCAATAACTAAGTAGACTTTAATACGATATGGGAACCTTTAATTATAAATAACAGATAATATACACAGTGATAAGTAAAAACAATATGCTATATATATATATATATATATATATATATATATATATATATATATATATATATATATATATATATATACAGTTATATATTGCAATAATAATAGTGATATTTTCAACTAGAAATAAAAATAGGTTTAAGGCTCCTAAAATTCGTACTAGCATTCTTCGCAAGTACCCGTGGCGCAGTGGTTAGAGTACTTGGAAAAATCAATTGTAAAAGTAATATTCTCTCGAAGTTTGAAAGTTAAATTCTAAATGTTGGTGACCGAAAATACAATTGCGAATTAGGACCTCTATCCAGTCATGACTAACGGAATAAGAGCATACTGTCCCCGTGAAGTAAATAAAGGGTTTCGTTCGAAATTCTCGAGTTCGACGAGAAATACCTAAAAGAGGGCCGGAGGTTACCTCAACCGAAATACTGCGAAAATCAAAATCGAAATGAGAACAGTAGTCCGATGAATCCAAATAATACGTCGTACGTTTTTATTTTACCACTGTTAGCTTTTGAAATTTCCTCTCACTCCCTACTTTAGGACTTATGCAACTAATATTTCTGGAATGTAAACAGGCATTGGCATCGGTAGCATATCCGAATTTAACTAATACTTTGTACAATTAACAAAGTAATCATGAATGAAGAATGCTTTTTCTTTACTGCTTATTAATTTTTATTCAGCATATAAAAACCATCTATCTATCTATCTATCTATCTATCTATATAAAAGTCAATTACGTCCAAGGATGAAGTACTCCTGCCGCATCTAGGCAGGAGCTGCTAAAAATGGCTTATCCTGCCTTGACAGAGTACAAAATAGACTTCGTAGCTTAGTGTGGGATACCCTTTTCTCTTCCCTGCAATCTCTCTCCCAAAGAAGAAACGTTGCGAGCCTGTCTTTGTTTTATCAAGTGGGAAGTGCTCGTCTGAGCTTCAATCTCTGGACCCTTCTCGTTAATCTCTCACGAAAAACACCCGTCTAGCTGGAATCACTGTCAGTAATTATCCCCACTTTATCTGTGCCTAAATCAAAACATATCCATGAACAAAGCTTCTTTCTTAGAAGTGCACACCTGTGGAACTCTCTTCAGTTTGCCTGTTTCCCACCTGACTGCAACTTGGATGTCTTCAAGTTCAACATAAACAAATTCCTGATAAATCGTCCCCTTAAGTAAGACACTTTATCAAATCTCCGTTACTAATGATTAATACGATATTACCCCATTGATTACTGTATACGCAATAACCCTTATCCCCGAGTGGACTTCGGGTCTTGATAAGTGATGACTTCCATGTAAAAAATATATATATTTATTTTTCTGGACAAACGATTAAAATCGGTTTATAATTTTATATCTGTTTTTACAGCTATATATTTATGTATAAACAGATCATTTTAGGCAAGAAGCCAGTCTGTAGATGTACTTTCAAGTCGACATACGACAAGATGAAGAAAGAAATAAAGACATCAACAAACACCAAAGCAAAAGAAAATAGAGTCGAATAATATAACTGCGAATCCATGTTTCCGATTCTTTTTGGAGAATCAAAGTAAAACTAGGTTTCGCATTAACGACATCCATTGAATTTTCAGAACTATATCTGATATATGCATGTAAATCAAATATTAATGTAACTCGAATATCGATGTGTCTTTAGTTTCCGAAGCGCATGTGAAGATTTGCAAGAATAGACACACTCCGATATGTTTTTTTTATAATGCAAAGTTCACAGTTTTTAACAACCATATATGTATCAAAGCGATTTAGGTCGACGCTTGAGTTTAATCAAATCAGTGATATGTTAGATTTGAAACGGAAAGAAAACCAGGTGTCTTTCGTAATCTAATATCAGATGCAAATATAAATAAAAAAATTCAATTACCAAGCAACATGATTTTCTACTCGGAAACAAAAATAAATATAATAAATTATCGCACACACATACACACACACACACACACACATATATATATATATATATATATATATATACATATATATATATATATATATACAGTGTCACGCAAAAGTATTGAATACATTACATTTTTCTTCATAACTTAAATTAGGGTTCAAGATTTTACCTAAAATTTAGTCAGTATATTTCTATTACTATTCTAAATTATATGTGAAGTAGTAATTACAAAATCAAATTTTAGAAAGTTTATATTTAAGGAAAAATATGAATTAACAAACGCAAACGTATTGGATATACGTTTTAAAAAATTCTTTTTCTGAAATAACTTTAAATGACTTTTGCTTAACGTGTTGCAATAATTCAAACGAATTATCACTGAACAATCAGAGAGCTTTATATTAAAATAATTTTCTAAAATTTTTCCAGCTTAGGCTCACTTCTTCAAAGTCAACCAGTTCATTTATAAAAATGCCTAAAACTAAAGAGTTTTCAATAGACTTTCGTCAAAAATCATTGATTAGCACAAAGAAGGAAAAGATTATCGAATAATATCAATGGAACTTAATCTACCACTTAGTTCAGTTGGAAACATTATCAGAAAGTTTAAAACCCCTAATGAAGCTGTTGCAGATCTTCCAAGATGTGGTCGGCCAAGGAAATTAAACGGAAATAAATCAAGGCAGGTAAGCAGAAAGGTACAAAAAGTAACTTTTCTTACTCGTGGTGAAATTCAAACCGACCTCAGAGAAGCTGGGATTGATGTAAGCAAGAATACAATCAGTGGAGTTCTAAATCGTGCAGGCTTTGTATCAAGGTCCCCAGAAAATTTCCATTATCGAAGCTTAAACATGTCAGATCACGTTTGATTTATGATAAAACATATGGAGAACAACCCCAAAAATTTTGGAACAAGGTAATCTGGTCAGACGAAACGAAAATCGAAATCTTTGGAAGAAACACAGCAACACATGTATGGCGTAAAAATGGCACCGCTCATAAAAAAAGAATACCATTCCTACGGTAAAGTTTGGCAGTGGTTCGATTATAGTATGGGTATGTTTTTTTTTCATCCAAAGGTACTGGGGAACTAGAAATCATCAATGGTAGAATGAATGGACGAATGTACAGGGAGATTTTGCAGAAAAACCTCCCGAAATCTGCTGATTTGTTGGGAGATATTAGCAATTTCGTGTTTCAGCAGGACAATGATCCAAAGAATACTGTCAAACTAACCAAAGAATGGCTTGGAAATAATAGAATTGACGTTCTTATCTGGCTCAGTAAGTCTCCAGCCCTCAACCCAATTGAAAATTTGTGGAAAATATTGCAGATCAATGTTCACAAGAGGAATTCACAAAATATTCAACAACTAGAACAGTTCTGCAAAGAAGAATGGCGCAAAATATCTGCATATCTTTGCAAAAAACATGTCTGCAACTATAGAAAGCAATTGGAAGCTGTTGAATGCAATAAAGATTATGCGACCAAATATTAAACCAATGTATCTAATACTTTCGCGTTCGTTGATTTATATTTTTCCTTTAATATAAACTTTCTAAACTTTAATTTTGTAATTAGTACCCTGAATATTAGTTAGAATAGTAATAGGAATATACTGACCAAATTTTCGGTAAAATCTTGAACCCTAATTAAAGTTATGAAGAAAAATGTAATGTATCCAATACTTTTGCGTGGCACTGTATATATATATATATATATATATATATATATATATATATATATATATATGTATGACGAAAGTCTATATTCCAAATTTCAAAATGTTGACACTCTTACCGTTTATTTCTTAAAGTACGTTCAAAATCACAATTCTTGACAGCACTTGTTTCGTATTTGCTGCAATTACTTTTTTAGTTTATTACGCCATGAAACATAGTCTAATAAATTGAAAAATAATGGCAACTTCTCTTCCAGTTTCGGATTTTGTAATCATGCATATATTCCTTTTTTTTCTTTTAAAGTTTATCATTTCTTTTTTTCTTCTGATGAGTTAAGGGTAAAATAAATTCAAAACTTGACATAATAATTACATGTATAGTTCTGCGCATTTCAACGTATTAAAAGAAATAAACGGTAAGATGGTCAACATATTGGAATTGGAAATGAGGATTTTGTCATTTATTAATACATGCTTTGTAATTACATCGCGTTACATATATTTTCCCATAAATATATATATATAATTATTTTTTTACTATAATAATTAAATACCTACAGACACTAGTGTTTCATCCTTTCGGGAATCTTCAGTGCAGGGTGTCACAATTAATACCAGTCGAACGATTCGAATCCCGCATCACGAGACATCTCTGGCTCGGTTAGCGAAGACCTAATCCATTCGGCTACCATTAACCGCGTGAAATCACGTCGAATTCAAACATTTTAATTTTAAATGTTCATTTACGTCAGTCAGAGAGTGATCTAATCGCTATACGATGATCTATGCATAAGGGCTAAATTGACCGACTTTAATTCAACTGAAAGTGCTCAACGATAAGAAACGAATTTCTTAAAGGGGCTGTCATAATTATTTTTTTACTATAATAATTAATATATATATATATATATATATATATATATATACAGGGTGACCCAAAAGTAGGTTTACAGTTATTAAACTACCTTTTATATGGTTGAAGTTACTAGCTAATTAAAATGTATAAGCAATATAAAATACTCCACAGAGTATAGATCTAATTTACATAAACAGCATGGGCCCGTTTTTTTTTATTAATGGACCTGTAAATGGGGAGAACTACCTGGACATGCTTCGTGAAATAGTAGTACCACAACTCAGAACTAAACCTTACTTTGATGAACGTTTCTTTCAGCAGGATGGAGCATCACCACATTATGCGTCTAGAGTAAGAGACAACCTTAACCAAGTTTTTCCACAGCGTTGGTTCGGAAGAAGGGGCAGCATCGAGTGGCCACCACATTCACCTGACCTAACCCCAATTGATTTCTTTTTGGGGGTGTTGTTAAGAACAAGGTTTATGGGAAGAAACCCAAAACAATGATTTAAAAGCTTACATTCATGTCGCATTCACAGAAATTGATGAAGATTAGAATTTGTGTCGCACTGTGTGTCAGAGTGTCCTGGAGAGATTTGAAGAATGTTGCAATGTTGAAGGACATTTTGAGCATCTGAGAGATTAAATTATTCGTTTCTATATTAACAGGTATAATGAATTTCCCGCTGTTCTGGTGTCGAATTTCAAATAAATATTTAAACTATTTGAAGTGTTTCAAATAACCTAGTTAAAGAATTTCAAATATTAAATAACCGTAAACTTACTTTTGGGCCACCATATATATATTAATGATCTTGTCCCACTGTCTGTGGTACGGTCTCGACCAAACAACACCGCCAATTTGGAATCTACAGACGTAAAACTTGGTGGAAAAGAAGATTTAAACCTGTGGAAGAATTCGATTTGGTTTTGAGCGTGTAAAAATATTTAGTAACGGGTAAAAATTTATCAATGTTGAAATCTGACAGGCGTAATTTGACTAAACGTGTCACTTCTACGCATCTGCAAATATACACGTATATCTTTAAAAAATCCGTAACGTTCGTAAGGTAAAAGAACACAGTTGTATCCGTATGAAGCAAAAATGGAGAAAGAAGCGCAACTTTAATGAAACCGTGATTTAAAAAGATAGTTATTATTTTACTTTGTTCGCGATGATTGGGTCACGGTCCTTAACAAAATAATCGATAAGGAGCGGCATATATATATTATTTTTAAAATATAATTATCCACTGACACGTGTTTCGTCGTCTACGACTCATCAGAGTATAGCTAGCTAGATTTGAAGTTAGTATATCTAGACAGCATTTTTTCTATTCAATAAAATTATGTGACTTTCATCAATATTTTCGATTTTGCTATAAAAAGATTATACTGAAAATCGAGACTCATAAAGCAAAATATTTCTGTTGTATTTAATAACGCCTGATTGGATATGTATATATTAATTTTATTTATAAATTATCAATCATATATTCTACTTCTTTATATATAAGGATAATAGTTTTAAATAAATATTATTTTTATACCTAATGATATTAGTGTTTCATGCATACGCAATCATCATTGTGAGAAGTGATAATTGCTTGCAGCCCGAGATTAAAATCCGTTCTCAAACCTTATCTTCCTACGCCTGCGTTCTACTCTGGACCGTGAGAAATTAACACGGAAAATGAGGGAAAGTACATATCTATAAATGTCGACTTTGTCAAGTCAGAAACATTCCTGAACTAATATATTTTTAAGACTATTTCTTATTTATTTTTCGACAATTATTTTTATTACGAACTTCGCAAAAATATGTGCATTTATACACTCGTATAAAGCAGACTAATTAGTTTAGTCATCGGGTAATTACGTTCGGATTGATTTGCTATTTGTCAAAAGCAATACATGGAAAATAAAAAAACAAATAACAGAAATTTTAAAAACTAAATTAACTGCTGGGAATGTTTGTGGTAATCTAATATACAAATAAGCAAGCGATGTTCTTTATATATATATATATATATATATATATATATATATATATATATATACTAGCAAAAGTACCCGTCGTTGACTGGGTTCAAAAACAGCCTACAGACAATGGACTCTGATTTATGAAGGGTTGTAAAGAGATAGCTTCGAATTTGGAGGTATCAAAACCAAAGCAAAATATGATAAAAGTAAAAATAAAATAGATAAACCCCATAATTTATTATATCATGCCTGTTCACACTGAAACACTTATCACAATATTCTGTGGATCTATATTAAAAAACCTTGTTAAACTTTGTGGCATATTTCCATTCTATGGAGGTCAGGCGCGAACGAACATCCCATAATTTTATTATACCATATTTCTTCAAACTGAAACATAATTATCAAAGTATACTTACGCAGATAGATATGAAAAATCTTTATTAAAGTTTATGCCTATTTCCATTCTATGGAGGCCAGGCGCGAACGCAGACCCCACAATTTTATTATACCATCCCTAATTAAGTTAAAACATACTTATCAAAGTATTATTATGTACCTCTATATCAAAAACACTTGTAAACGTTTTTTTTTTTTTTTTTTTTTTTATTTCCATACTTTGTAGGCCAGGCGCGTAACAGACCCCACAATTTTAATGAATCATCATTATGCCAGATCAAACATACCCATTCCTGTGTCTCGATACATCTTCTATCATTATATGTGATCAGTTTTCTATAATAGTCAACCATATAGGAGCCTATTCGTGACCAGACACACACACAGACTTCAGCTTTATATTATAAAAGAAGATATATATATATGTGTGTGTGTGTTTGTGTGTGTGTGTAAAATTTGTATATTTAGGCAGCATTTTTTCATTCAAGCAGGCATTATTAAATACAATTGAGATACTTTGCTTTATGATTCTTTTTTTATTATTTTTTTTTTATTTTCCGTATAATTTTTTTTATATCAAACTCGAAAATATTGATGAAAGTTCGACAGTTATCACTAGTGCTTTCGATTCGACTGCGAACCATTTTCAGTGGAATCTGCGAAGCTAATGAGATTAAAGTGAATTGGAGCAAAATGAAAAGTAAAAAACAATAAATTGTATTGAGTGATGGCTGCTTAACAGTATATAAAAAGCGGTTAAAAGTCAGTTAAAAACTAAGTTTATTAAAAACCTTTGCTTTAAAATAAAAGAGTTCATGGTTCAATATTTGCAAAATGCCAGGCATTTAAATATGTTGCTGGTTTTCTCGAATGCAATGCCATTAATAGTAAGCTGCTGGGTTCTAATGAAAGATACTTCGAGAATTTTTAACTTTTCTAAATTGTTTTCGTGATGTACAATTTTTGTATTATCAACAAGGATTTGTCGAAGAATTTAGGGGGGTGCAGTTATTTCTTTTATAAAATATTGGAATATGGCGCAATATCCCAACATTTAATAAAAGAAAATAACTGTCCCCCTCCAGTCTTAGACAAATCCTTGTTGATGATAAAAAAATTATTGTGTTATCAATCGATATTAAACCTATTATACGGAAAATTGAAAATGTAAAATAAAAAGGATCATAGAACAAGCATAGCCATTGTATTTAGTAATGTCTGCTGAAATATATGTGTGTGTGTGTTTGTGTTTGTGTGTGTGCACGCGCGTGCGTGCGTGCGTGTGTGTGTGTGTGTGTGTGTGTGTGTGTGTGTGTGTGTGTGTGTGTGTGTGTGTGTGTGTGTGTGTGTGTGTGTGTGTGTGCGTGTGTGTGTAAGAAATCTACGCGGATCGATCAACGTTTCAACATTTTCTTGTCTCGCCAGGACTTCAAGTGATACTAACGATCAGAAAGAAACAATAGAATAAAGTATTCTCAGAATGCCAGCGGAAAAACAGAATAAAGACTTATTTTTGTTTGTTTGTTTGTTTGTTTGTTTGTTTTTGTTTTGTTTGTTTTTTATGATGTTTTGGTTGGCACTAACTCCCTTGACATTCTGAGAAAACTTTATTCAGTGGTTGTATTCTGACTGATAGAATCACTTGGAATTTTACTTTATTAAAAAAATCATTGAAAATTTTATATCTATATCATTAATTGCTAGATGAAAGATAATGTTTTTAACGTGCAACAAAATGTACATTACATAAAATAAATCCAAGGTCATTTTTGATTTAATTTAAATTAAATTTTTATACCTTACTTTGTAACATTTATAAAAGTGCACTTTGAAGATAAATAAATTTCAAATTGAATCTTGTACCTTTATTTTTAAAGCCTATAGTAAAAACATTTTGTTTAACAATTTTCATGCCTTGGACGAAATGTTTTTCTAACTTGTATCTTACCTTTTTAAGATTATATTTTAAAACTCTCCTTCTCTCTATTTCAGTTTGTATTTCTCCTCACATCACAACTCATTTTTGCAATCCCCTCTTTGTTATATTACAGGTCTGAATAATGAGAAAATCTGAATTTTTTTAACAAAAACTTTAAAATAACATTTTTAGATTAAATTTTTTTAACTTCTTTCAGAATAGAAAATCTTTAAAATTTAATAAGGAACATATTTCATATAGGCTTCATTAACAAATATTCAGTACATAACGAGAAAAATAGAGATGAAAATTTCAAAAGGAGTGTATAACTGGTTAAGGTCAATAGTAGTCCTCGCCAGCGAAAGTCTTTGTTATTGCTATTCTATTATTATTATTATTATTATTATTATTATTTAAAACATTATGTGTCCTGCTCTTTCGCGCCAGGACTAATTTATTACACTCACATTTATGCAACTGAGGTTTAAAAAATAGAAAATTCAAAAAATTATTTTCCAGTTTATAAGGACTGGCTGCAAAAACCTGCTTCTTAATTTATTTTTACACAATTTATTCCGCGTTATGCTCAACAAAAATGCATTACTCGCTCACGTTATTCAATTAAACTATTTAGTCTGGATAAATATTTTAGTATTTGAACTTTATTAAGAAATAAATGATAACGTGACGTTTAAGAGAGTGTATTTCTATATAGTTAAATTAATAAGGTTTGCGGAGCATATGAAGCCTTCGTGTTTTATTTGTATAATAAGATTATTATTAAAGGTGCAATGAATTTATCACGCAACCAAAAAGCTTAGGTAAATTAAAATTTTACATATACTACGTCACTGGAATTAATAAAACTAGAACCTATAAAAATGGCGGTCAGCAATAATGTATACAGGCTACGCCATATAGGAGTTTTGATATCGTCAGAGAACGAATTCATGTTTTATGAAAGATAAATACCTATTGTTAAACTAATTAATATTTATGTAGAAATAGAGAAGCTATACTATGGTTTTTCATCCGAGTCAAATGAATTCTGACGCAAATTTTATGAATACTCTTGTCCTTACATCAAAGTGTTGTATTGTTTCTGTCGTTTGTTAAATGATGAATCTTTTTTGGGCAATTTTAATTTTTTGTCCCATCCAGCGTATCCCTTCTTGGGAAAGCTGGATGATTCCTACATAAACACCGATGTTGTGTTTGACTTTGCCTTCATAGGAAGGGTCAAATATATAGAGACTCCCGATGGCTCATAAGATGAAAATAGTACA